>NC_138548.1:18106898-18619398 GCF_964273705.1 Natrix helvetica
AGAGAGGTGTCCAAATAACCGGGTTTTATGCTATATAGGACTTTGTATGTCGCAACAGGCACTCTGAATTGAATCCAGAAGTTTATGGGGAACCAGTGCAGCTGAACCAATGCAGCGGAGTAAACCGTTGTGCTGATTGAGGTGCGCATAACTGCACACGCTGCGACATTCTGTACCAGTTGCAGCTTCTGGAAGCTCTTCAAGGGCAACCCCATGTGGAGCATATGATAGTAATCCAATCGAGAGATGACCAAGGTGTGAACAGAGCCATCTGGTCCAGGAATGGGCACAACTGGCACATAAGAAGGAGTAGGTCACAGCTGTCACCTGCTCTTCAAGCAGGACCATGAGCCCAGGTAGGTCTGTTTGGGGCAGGGTCACCCCCATCCAGACCCAAAGGTGGTAGGTTCCTGGAACCAGCGGATCCCAAAATCCAATGCCATTCGGTCTTTCTAGTTGAGCCAAAGTCTATTGTTCCCATTCAGATTTATTGTTCCAGACCTCAGAGAACAGGGAAAGACTCCAACAACGTTACTTAATTTGCTAAGGATAGAGATATATCTCCACTGGGTATCATAAACACAGTGATGATATCTCCAGCAGATGACCTCATGCAGCAGTTTTGTGTAGCTATTAAATGATATTGGGGAGAATATCAAATCCTGCAGAACCTCACAAAGCAGGGACTGAAGACCGGGAGGGCGGCACTTGCTCCTTATCAACACTGCCTGGAACTGACCCTAGAGCAGCGGTTCTCAAATAGTGGGGTGTGCCCCCCTGGGGGGGCGCGAGGCTCCGTAAAGGGGGGCGCGAAGGCTCCCTTTCCATCTGGGTGCAACGGCGGCGAAGGCGTGGGCGAGGCATAATATATCCCGCCTGGAAGTGGCAGCACTTCGGACTGTGGATTTTCATTGGAGCCGCGGGCTGGAGCTGTGCAAGAAGCCTGCTCGGGCGGGGGTGGGAGGGAGGGAAGCATGGGACCGCCCGTCTTCGCGCCTCGTACCGGGATGCTGCCAAGGGCCTGGCAGAATATATCCCGGCTGGAAGAAGCAGGACAACAGCCGCCGCTACCAGGGGCGAAGGGGTGGCGATGGCGAGGACGGGCTGTCCCAGGCTTCCCTCCCTTTCCCCCCCCCCCCCAGCCCAAGCAGACTTTTTGCACAGCTCCAGCCCGCGGCTCTGATGAGTCTCTGAGCAGTCCCCAGCGCTGCCACTTCAAGCCGGGAAGCGCAACAGCCGCTGTTGGGGAAGGGACAAAGGCGGCGGTCGCCCGATCTTGCCACCGCCACCCCTTCGCCCCTCGTAACGGCGACTGTTGTGCTGCTGCTTCCAGCTGGGATGCTGGAGGAGCTGCTGGCAGGGAGGGAGGGAAGAAGGGGAGGAGGGCAGAAGGGAGGTGGAAGGAAGGAAAGAAAAGCAGACACACCGGAGGGAAAGAGGAAAGAAGGCAAGCAGGCAGGAAGGAGGCAGAAGGAAGGAGGGAAGAATGGAACTGGAAGGGAGGCAGGGAAGGAGGGAGGGAGAAAGGAAGGATAGGAGGATAGGGAAAGAGGAAAGAAGGCAGGCAGGCAGAAGGGAGGGAGGTGCAAGGAAGGAAGAAAGCATAGATAAGCAGGAGGGAAAGAAGGCAGGCAGGCAGGGGGAAAGAGGAAGGAGGGAACTGGAAGGGAGGCAGGAAGGAAGGGAAGGAGGAAGGGAGGGTGGAAGGAAGGATAGACAAGTAAGAGGGAAAGAGGAAAGAAAGCATGTGACTACGGTGGGAGACGAGGAAAGACCGGTGTGCTATGTTATGCAGAGGTGTACTTATAACAATTTTATAGACAAATGATACTATTTACAGTCGCGCGGGGAGGGGGGCGCGAAATGTTTTCTTCTTCCTAGGGGGGGCATGACAGAAAATAATTGAGAAGCACTGCCCTAGAGGAAGGAGGAGAACCAACACAAGACAGTGTTGTCCCCCAGGGGCCCCAGCACAAGACACTCTCAACACCTACTTCTGGAACCAGAGCAGGAGATACCGTGGTTGATGATGTTGAAGGCGATCAAAAGGTCAAGAGCAGCAAGGATGGCTGCACGGCCCCCATACTCACCAAGTAAAGGACTCTGTAGGAATGCCCAGTTAGCTTTGCAACCTGAGTCAAGGACGGGTACTTCCAAACGAGGATCTGGTTCTGTGAGTATCCATGGGTGCTCACCTACGGAGAGAACACTCTTCAGCTCTTAGTCCCAAACAAAAGGCAAGCACAGAGGCTGAGGAAGGGGGTCCCAATTCTAATTTGACCCTTAAGGTTGCTGATGGTAACCTCTAAGTAGGTTTTCCATAGAAATCCTTATCAGTTAAGGTGGTTAAGAAGTATGAATTGACTCGTCGTTGCTGTTTGGTGGCCAAGTCATGCCCCACTCTCTGCAAACCAGCAACCTCCCCCACCCCCCGGTCCTTCACTGTCTCCCCAAACCCATGTTCACTATGCCAATGACACTATCTCCATTCTATGCTGTCCCCTTCTCTTTTTGCCTTGAATTGTTTCAGCCAAGGAATTATTTGGTCTGTTTCATGATGGGAGAGAGATCAAGAGATAGAAAACATGCCTTACAAGCTGCTGAAGGAAAAGTTTATACAAGCGGTAGGAACCAAAATAAGAGCAAAAAACAGTGTTTTTATTCATCTCCATTTTTAGTTCAGAATCCTCCTAATTATGTCACTTCTCCCATAAACTGATGCCTCATTCACAATAGCTCCGCAAGGCAGCTTGGAATGAGAGAGCAGTGTTCATGTTTTTGTAAAATGTGTAAACTTTGCCCTCAGCCCACTAAGAGCAGCCAAGGGCCCCCGGCTGCTTTTGAAGAGACAAAAAGCCCTACTCTAGGCAAAATAATTGCTATTCTAGCATCCAGCATCTTCTGCATTGGTGACAGCTAAAGAAAAGAATAGCATATTTTATTTGGTCAATTGTGATTAGACACACAAGGAATTTGTCTCTGATGTAGAAGCTCTTAGTGTATTATACAATACAATACAACAGAATAGTAGAGTTGGAAGGGACCTTGGAGGCCTTCTAGTCCAACCCCCTGCCTAGGCAGGAAACCCTATACCGTTTCAGACAAATGGCTATCCAACATCTTTTTAAAGACTTCCAGTGTTGGGGCATTCACAACTTCTGGAGACAAGCAGTTCCACTGATTAATTGTTCTAACTGTCAGGAAGTTTCTCCTCCGTTCTAAGTTGCTTCTCTCCTTGATTAGTTTCCACCCATTGCTTCTTGTTCTACCCTCAGGTGCCTTGGAGAACAGTTTGACTCCCTCTTCTTTGTGGCAACCCCTGAGATATTGGAACACTGCTATCATGTCTCCCCTAGTCCTTCTTTCTCTTAAGCTAAACATACCCAGTTCCTGCAACCGTTTTTCATATGTTTCAGTCTCCAGTCCCCTAATCATCTTTGTTGCTCTTCTCTGCACTCTTTCTAGAGTCTCCACATCTTTTTTACATCGTAGCGACCAGAACTGAATGCAGTATTCCAAGTGTGGCCTTACCAAAGCATTATAAAGTGATATTAACACTTCACGTGATCTTGATTCTATCCTTCTGTTGATGCAGCCTAGGACTGTTTTGGCTTTTTTGGCAGCTGCTGCACACTGCTGGCTCATATTTAAACGGTTGTCCACTAGGACTCCAAGATCCCTTTCACAGTTACTACTAATTATGCGCAAAGCAACAGAATCATCATCATCCCAATAAAAGGTGGTAGTAAAGAAGATAATAATAAGGATACAGTAATACTACAGTCATCCTACAGGCTTAAATATTCATATCGTGTTTCCCCAAAAATAAGATTCTGCCTTATATTAATCTTTGCTTCAAAAGATGCATTAGGGCTTATTTTCTGGTTAGATCAGGAGAGTTAAACTGGCGAACCACGGGCTGGATGCATCACGCGCAGGCCACACCCACCCGTTCCACAAAAAAACATCGCGATATGTCACGTGATGGCTATGTGACGCGGTGAGTTTGACACCCATGAGTTAGATCTTATTTTTTAGGGAAATACGGTACTAAATTCATCCATCTGGCTGACAATCTTAATTAGGGCTTATATACGTACCCTGAAAAATCACGCTAGGGCTTATTTTCTGGTTGGGTCTTATTTTGGGGAAAACACGGTAGACATAAAGCCCACCTGAAGAGAATTATTTCTCAAAGTTTCCAAGTTCAACATGATATTCCCTGTGTCACATTGAATTCTGCTAAAAAAACAATAACCCAGTAGCCAAACGGGGAATCCTTCTCCTATGCCTCAACCAAGGAAGGGAGTCTACTTTGCCCTTCCCATACTGTCCCGTGGTCCTTACCAGTTCGTTGGCATGCTTGGACCAAGCAAGGTTGCACACTTGTGACCCTGTGTCAATGCACTGCAAAGGCTGTCCTGTTAAGGTATTCCAGAAACGTATACAGCGGTCGGCAGTCCCACCTCCTGAAGCCAGGAGCCCGTGCTGATGGGGGGACCAAGCAATAGCTTTGACTGCCGCGAGGTGCTCTGTATACTGCTGGACGGGGCTGAGGCTGGAATGGTTCCAGACAAGGAGCTGGAAAGGAAGGACAGAAGTTTATGAGTATCGTGCTCTCAGAGCAGAGGGACTCTGCCAGCACTTGAGGCAGAGGCTCAAACAAGTTACCACTGGGAGGGAAGAGGAATAGCAACTGGAAAAAAGAACTTTCTCTCATGGCCCAGTTTTGATTACGGCGGTCCACTGAGTTCTAGACTGTATTTTTAAATTGAAAAATCGATACCATCAATAATCGAACAGCTTTAACTGGTTTGTGGATTGAACCGTTCTACTCACTGTTAGAATACAATGACATATTTGGAATTAGGCCTCAAGACCTAAGAGAAATTTGCTATTACTAGACTTTGTTTTGAATTTGAACATTTCTATTCTTGCCTTTCCAAGTTTTTACCTTTTGCACAGCTGTGCATTTTTATTTTAAAAAAATTAAACCATGTACAGGTAGTCCTCGTATTATGATTGTCGTTGAGCCTGGAATTATGGGCATGACAGTCGTTAAATGCCTTTGGATTGTGTCATGTCTTGACTGTGCCTGATTTTACAAGCTTTTTTACAGCAGTCGTTAAGAAAACCCATTTTCACCAATGGGAGGTTTTGGGCGGAAGCTGCCAAAAATAAGCTGAAAATCCTGGTCACATGGGGCACTACAAACGGCTATAAGTGTGAGCCGCTTGCCAAGCATCCAAAATGCGATCGTGTAAATGGTGTGTGTGCGTCCATCACAACCCTTGAAAATGGGTTGTAAATGGCTCTTGAGAGGTCTCTCAGAACTTCAAACAGTAGTGTCTGAAGTTAAGTGTATGTTATATTGCATCCCTCAAAAAGGTCATCAAAGCAAATATCCAATAATAACGATAAACCAGAAATAAACATTAAGAACTGCACGCTATTTTCAGAAAGGAATGGGAAAACATAAAATTAGACCACGCTGGTCACTGCACCTTGTTGTCATTCCCACCAGATGCCAGGAGCTGGTGATCCGTGGACCATTTCAGCCCACACACTTCCTGCCTATGGCCTTGAAGGCGCCGTTCGGACTGCAAGGGAGGCGTCCGGATGTCTCTCTGGAGGATCATCCGGTCCCGACTGCCAGAAGACAGCTGGTCTGCATTCCATGCCAGAGCACCTGGAACAGAGGAGTGTTGTGAAAACCACGAAAGACGGCGTAGTTGGGAAAAATCCTTTATGAAGAGACGTTATGTGTATCGATTCTAGAGCACCTCCTGCCGCTGTTGGTGGCACCTGTGAAAGGTCATGCTCAGAGCCGTTCTAATCACCAGACAAAACATCCATTTGCCAGAGAAAAGTAATGTCAGAAATGGTTGGAATTAACACTATTTTTAAGATAAGAACTACGTTTGGGTTTCCTAAAACAATTCTCTTCCAGTGCAACATCCAGCATATGACGCCAGATTTCGTAATTTCAGCTTTAATAATGAAAGAAAGCTAAAAAACAGAACTGCCCCAAGACTATGAAAGAATTACAGTCTTGAAGGAAAACTGAATATCCCGATTGTTTAAAGCTAAGAAGTGATTAAATTTCGCATATATCACCTCTTCTGAAGCATCTTCCAATAACTAGGGGCTTGTTTATCCAGAAAGCTACTGCTCACCTATTCCAATACTTGTTTTGACTAGGCACAGCAATTCTACAGGTTTCAGGAAGGTTTTTTCCCTCCAATTGCTGCATAAGGAACCCTTTTCTATTTACCGTATTTTTCAGATTATAAGATGCACCGGTGTATAAGATGCATCAAGATTACGAAGAGTTAAAGTAAGAAATAAAATTCCTCCTCCCTGGCCCCCAGAAGCACTTTGCAGACTTCAGCAGGGCTGGGGGAAGGCAAACATGCCTCCGTTTTTGCAAAAAACAGCCCGTTTTATTTACTGTTTTTTGCAGAAACGAGGGCATTTTTGCCTTCCCCCAGTCCTGCTGAAGCCTGCAGAGTGCTGCTGGGGATTGGGAGCAGGCCAAAACGCCTCCGTCTTTGTGAAAAACGGCCTATTTTTTGCAAAAATGGGATGTGGGGGCGGTGTTTCAGGAGGCCAAAAATGGCTGTATTTGGTGTATAAGACACACCAACATTTCCATGCTCTTTTAGGGGGGGAAAGAGTGCGTCTTATACTCTGAAAAATACAGTAGTTACTAGATGTGTTTCTAGCCACTAGATTAATACAACATTAGCTAATTGCTCATGCAGATTGGTATGCAGCACAATATATTATTTTTCTTTTGTTTAAAAAGAATTATGGCTAACCAAAACAAAACAAAATTATGAACAATCTTCCGCATGCTCAACATCCAGATTAAAAATTTATCTAAATCCTTGAAATTTTAGTGTCTTCTAAAAAAGTAAAGAGCATATACCCTATTTATCAAATAGGGTTATTTAATTTATCAAATTAAAAAGCAGCTTAACAATAAAAAGAGCCACAGTGAAAGCATGATTCCCTCTACAGAAAACAGCTAAGTACAAAGCCTTTCAAATCCTAACCTCTCTGAAACAAACCGTTTTCACTTAGCATCTGAAAATTATGGGAGAACTCATGGCAAGCACATCCCAAAACTTGCAGCAACCAGCGATGTCCCATGTCAGGTTACAATATTCTAGCTTTCCAACAGAACATGAAGTAGGGTTACCAAAGAGGGTCTCGGCACGTGGACAGGTTCACAGACAGGTAGAAGATGGCTTATGGAGCATTCAAGTCCCAGATAATTTAACCTAGGATTATGGAAGAATCGGGCTATATCATCCACTGGAATGTTCTCATAATGACCAAGAGTCATCTACAATGCTAAGTACAACAAGAATTCATTACTGAGCAAGGAAAAATTAACATTTGGGATGGGATAGAATGTTCCAATAGGCGACATCAGTCAGTTTTCCTTACCCACTCTGGCCGTGTGACCTTCCAACATTGAGAGTTTCTTTCCTGCTGCAGCATCCCAGATCTGTACAAAACCTTTGTGGGTCCCAACTGCCACCAAATTGCCCTAAGCAGGGGGGGTGAAAAAAGATATCAAACATACGGCTGCAGGAACTATCACTCTCCTGGGAAAACACTACTCCAAAAACTGTCCCAGTTCTACAGCAATGTTGAAGAATGTGTTCTTTCTCTCTAGTTAGGAACTGAACACCTAAACATTTGCTGTTATTTATTTCACAGGCATTTGTATGCAGATTCACTTGCACAAAATTTCTGCAGGACGCTGAATTGCGCTTTTAATGATAAAGGGGCTTTGTATGGTTTTGAAAAATAAGTTGTGTAGGATAACATGTGGTTGTGCAGAGAGAGAGGGAGGGAGGGAGGGGAGAGAGAGAGAGAGAGAGAGGGAGGGAGGGAGGGAGGGAGGGAGGGAGGGAGGAGTGACGTTACCAGGCAACTGGACGGCACCTTGATTGGACCATGTGACTGATTGTTTGGGGAAGGGGGAAAACTTTTACTTTTAATTAGGTGGGAGTGACCACATACTGACCCGTTCTGACCATCCTACAGAGGTAACAGAATCTCCTTCCACAGAGAGGTCACACAGCCGCGTCACCTTAGGGGGGGAAAAGTCAAGAATCAGAAATCTCTGTAAAGGCACTGGGGAGAAAAAAAAAGGGGGGGGGGAATTCATATACTTGGGTTTCAGAAACCTCTCTTGTACTTTTGGCTTCAGAAAGCCAAGCAGTAGGAAAATCCTGTCCTTAACAAAAAAAATGTCAAGCCAGGGGTTTCCAAACGCCCAGCATCTGAAAGAGGCTGGTTTTCAAATTTAAATGTGGTGCATGTTCAGAGCAGGCTACCAGAGCAGAAACCCACAAAGCTAGTCAAAAGCGGGACTTCTTCAAGGGGCCCCAAAGGTGCTTTTTCAGGAGGCAGCTGGATTTTAAAAAAAAACACACCTTTAGGACAAGCAGGACCTGGATGACTGAGAATCTCTACAGACTTTTAGCTATACAATTTGGGATGAACACTCTTTGAATGGGGTGGGAGTAGGAATGGATTTTCAGAGTTTGGGGGGGGGGGAGAGAAATTGCAGACTACAGGAACTGGAAGCATCATTCAGGTGACCCTGAGGAACACAGATAAACCTTCAAGGGCTTCAACGACCCTCTAAAGCAGTGTTTCTCAACCTTGGCAACTTGAAGATGTCCGGACTTCAACTCCCTGGGAGTTGAAGTCCGGACATCTTCAAGTTGCCAAGGTTGAGAAACACTGCTCTAAAGGATGCAGATGACCAGCTGCCTGCAAGGAATATAAATCCTTCCATTCCCCACTGTCCTGTCAGAGCTGAAGAAGCCCCTTGGATGAGAAGTGAAACGTCTTTAAAAGAAAAAAAAACAAGAAAGTCCAGTTGCCTCCTGAAAAAGCACCTTTGGCACAACCGTTACCTGGACGACTGAGAATCTCTCCAGACTTCTTCAAGGGGCGAATAATATTCTGGCTCTCTTATTGGGGGAGATGTCCAAGGGCAGGCATGTAAACTCTTGAATCAAACAACAGGCTTTACCTGGCTAGTGCAAGCACTCCAAAGGTAGACACATGTCCCAAGACCAACACTAAGGACGTTGAGGGATGACCAATCGACTAGGTTCAAGTAGAAGTCATCTTGAAGTTCTGGAGCATCCAAAACTTTGAATGGAATCTTGGATATCTTCCTTGTGGGCTTTCGAGGTGATCGAAGTAATTTTTGACTATAGGAAGGAGGAAGGAAAAAAGAGGAAATTATCCAAGAGAAAGAATATCCATTCTCCCCAGATAGACCCTCGTTTGGTTACCCTCCTCTTACAAATACACACAAACAATAAGATATGTAAATGTCAAAAGAATCTGGCTGTTCTATTATTTCCTGAAGTCATTTCAGGAATTCTAGACCATTTAAATGACCAACTCTCTCCTATTATATCCACCCAGCCCACCAGGATGGGAAGGCAGGGTATGTTGCAGAATCCCGTCTATTAGGGATGTATATTTGGTGGAACCATGAAAAGGGAGAGATGGTGGGACCTTCTCAATGGAATATCATTCCTCCAATGTATGATTAACCCTCCACTGTGTTGCTTTTCCTAAAGGCCCTGGAGACGTGGTTTTGTCAGTGTGCCTAGGGACCACGAATGGAGAATGGTTGATTTGATTATGTTGCTGCTACCACGGGGAAAAGGTCTGGGTTTTTATGTTGTGGAATGTTTAATGCCTGGAGTCACCTGGACAGCCATATAAATAACCATCAGCGGCTATTAGAGTTACATTCTTCTGGCAGAACTGGAAACAGCAAGGAAGTTGGGTGATGGCATTGCCCTTCTTCCCTATTTAGGGCTTTTCATATTTTGAGTAATAAGTGCTAGGCATATTAATTTTTGTTTAATCCAGCACTGCTCTTCTTGTATTCTGAAAAAGATATTTCTTTTATATTCTTTCCCTATATGCTAAACAGCTAGAGATCAAGCAGGGGTTGGTTATTTGAATGCTGGGGATGCTTTCATTGAAAGTTGTGTATTGAGCAATGGTTGAGACCTAATGCTCTAAATCCCACACCTTTCCTCCCTGTTTATTCACACACTGACATTGTTACATGGCTGGCTGGCTGGGGAATTCTGGGAGTTGAAGTCCATACATTTTTATGTTGATATAAGAAGTTAAGAAACACAGCTGTAAAGGGTCGCCCTGTAAAATTCCTAGAAATAATATATTCATTGATTAATGGTCCAGGAAGCAACATTAAAAAAAAGAGAGGACTAGATCAGATTAAACTGTTCTATCAAATGCACCTCACACAGTTTATGTGGTTCAGATGCCAATAGAATAGAATAGAATAGAATAGAATAACAGAGTTGGAAGGGACCTTGGAGATCTTCTAGTCCAACCCCCTGCTCAGGCAGGAAGCCCTATACCATTTCAGTGACATTTCAAGACATATGGAAACTCCTACCCACCCCAAATCCAACACAATTCAAGAAAATTTCCCCTTCCCATTTCTAAAACAAGTGCAAGAGAAAAGCTCAACCACGAGGGAAGGGGATTTGCAGCTTATCTCAAGGGAGCTTTATTCTGGCAGGGGGGCAGAGGTCGACCTCGAGGACGCTCTCTTGTGGGGTGCCACAAGGGTCGGTCCTCTCGCCTCTCCTGTTCAATGCATATATGAAGCCGCTGGCCGAGATCATTCGTGGGTTTGGGGTAGATTGCCATCTGTACGCGGATGACACCCAGCTGTACATCTCTACCCCAAACCACCCCAACGATGCTATCGAAGTGATGTCCCGGTGTCTGGAAGCCGTACGGATCTGGATGGGAAGTAACAGACTCAAGCTCAACCCGTCCAAGACTGAGTGGCTGTGGCTATCGGCGCCCCGGTTCAACCAGCTTACTCCATCACTGGCCATTGGGGGCGAACGTCTGGCCCCCATGGATCGGGTACGCAATTTGGGCGTCCTTCTGGATACCCGGCTGTCCATGGATGACCATGTGCCAGCCGTGGCCAGGGGGGCGTTCCACCAGGTCCGCCTGGTGCGCCAATTGCGTCCCCTATTGGACTGGAGCGCCCTTCGCACAGTCACTCATGCGCTTGTGATGTCCCAGCTAGACTACTGCAACGCTCTCTACATGGGGCTCCCCTTGAGATGCACCCGAAGGCTGCAGCTGGTTCAGAATGCGGCCGCGCGGGCAGTTTTGGGAGTCTTTAGCTACTCCCACGTAACACCTCTCCTGCGCGGGCTACACTGGCTGCCTGTGGCTTTTCGGGTGCGTTTCAAGGTGCTGACCATCATCTTTAAGGCGCTCCATGGCACAGGACCTAGTTATTTGCGGGATCGTATCCTGCCCCATACATCCCTTCGGCCGATTCGCTCACAGAGAGGGACTCCTCCGGGTGCCGTCCACTAGGCTGTGCCAGCGGGTGACGCCTAGGGGAAGGGCCTTCTCTGTGGCAGGCCCGACCCTCTGGAATGACCTTCCCCCCGACATCAGAATGGCTACGGATCTCCGCTCCTTCCGTCAGAAACTTAAAACCCACCTGTTCCAGCTAGCCGGCTTGGCCTAATTCCACCTTTCCCACCTCAGTTTTATTTCTAAATTTTCATGATTGGTTTTATGGTCTGTTTTTAATTTTTATAAATTCGTACAGGGGCTGTTTAATTTGATTTTTAGCTATGTATATGATTGTATGGTTTTTAAATGTATTCCTGTACACCGCCCCGAGTCCCTCCGGGGAGAGGGGGCGGTCTAGAAATCTAATAAATTATTATTAATTATTATTACCACACCCACACTGTATTCCATCCACAATAGCAATAGCCCTTAGACTTATATACCGCTTCACAGTGCTTTACAGCTCTCTCTAAGTGGTTTACAGAGTCAGCCTCTTGCCCCCAACAATCTGGGTCCTCATTTTACCGAACTCGGAAGGATAGAAGGCTGAGTCAACCTTGAGCTGCTCAGAATCAAACTCCTGGAGTGAGCAGTGAGTTAGCCTGCAGTACTGCATTCTGACCACTGCGCCACTACGGCTCTTTTAATAATAAAAACCACAACAAATTTCAATGCAACTTCTAGTTCCCAAACCACGAGGTGGCATTAGTTCCAGGGTGATTATTCTGCATGTATAAATAACCACCATCCCATTTCAAATGGTAGCCAACCTTTTGTTGCTGACAGGGGAGAGGGAGTATGGAGAGACCTCGTTGCCATCATCAGGACTGGAACGTTTTGTGGTGAGGGAATACTACATTAACAAGGAGAAAACAATTGCCCCGAAATTAGCAAACTTGAGTTTTCTGCCAAAAAACAAGCACTTGATTTCACAATCTATTCAGACTTCACAGATGGCACTAAGCTATCATATTTGTTTAATTTTGGCTTAACATGCTCTCTGAACCCCAGCCATTGTCACTATTCAATAAGAACCTGGCTAAGTGCAATATATGTATGAAGTCAGTCTGGCCTTTCTGTCTGCCAAATGCTTGCAAACAGCCTGTTTAGTTCTCTTTGTCTACAGCCTTCCTTCAACAGGCAACAAGATAAGAAACAGAGAGTGACTCAAAGAGTCTGCTCAAACCACATCCTTTTCAGCTGTAATTAAAAAAAACCCTGAAATAGCCTCCCCAGCGTGGCTTATCTTTGCTTGCTTTCAGACAAGCAACATATTAGAAAGACAATAAATAACTTCACACTATTTTATGATCTAATCTTTTCAATTTGTTTCAATATTTTTTTGACCATTATCCCAATGCTTCTTTTGTTGTACTTTAATGTTCTTTTTTAATTTTAGTGGGAGACGATTCGGCAACTTTAACAAGGGTCAGATATTAGAACTATGCAAAGAATTCAAAAAAACTGCTTTATAAACATGTATCACAACTCTGTTCAAGGACAGCTGTTTTGCTCTGGCTAAGTTGCTTCCTGACGTATCTTTTTAAAATGTTTTGCATACTTAAGACACAATATCTGGATACTCATTTCTAAAAATGTGGGAGAATATTACTGCACTAGTGGTATTCCATTAACCATCAGATTAATTTGAGAACAGGAAGCTGAATTAGATGCCCTTTTGGCCTGATACACGTAGCTTTGATTTTTTAAATGACTTTGCATTTAAATTAATAGCTGTACCATGCCACCATGTGATCTAACAATCATAAGTTCTTTGTTTTTAAATAGTTAATGAAATATAACAGATCAATGGTTTTTTACCCATAATGTCTTAACTGGAACATCCAAATCCAGAAACAGTCTAAATTTCAATTGGGCTAAATTTTAAATGGGCCACTTTACAAAACATTATGCTCAGCTAAACAGATTCACACCCTGAGTTTAAATGAATAATACTAATTCCTAAATGAATACTACCTGCTTTTTATTGTAGGTCACCACTTGACTATTCTACAAAAAGGCAATATAACTTTCAGAGGAGAATACCGTGAAAAGGCTCTTCTTCTCAGGCGTGGAGGGCTGCAGCCTCCTGTCCTCAGTCTGTGGATCTTGGACTTTCTCAATCCCAGCTCCAAGGAGTTCATTTTTTAGCAAGGCGGAGTAGGCAAGGCCATCTGCACAAACAAAAACCTTGTCAAGGTGATTGGCCGTTTCTTAAAAAAAATAGGTTAACTGGAAGCAGGTAGCAACGTACAAAAACAAAAAACAAAAACACTTTTTCAAAACATTTTTTGAAAAATAAGAGACATTTTACCAAATATATTAATTAGTAATCAGGAGGTTGGAGACTGAATTTCAAAGTTACCTAAATCTGTCTTATTGGCAATGTAATAAAATTAACAGCTACTATTATTATATTTAATTAACTTACAGAAAAAAGGACATAGAATTTTTTAAAAAAATATATTATTTCCAAAAGATATTAGTGACCAGGCGGTTGGAGACTACATTTCAAAGTTAGTTAAATCTGTCTTATTACAAAGCGCTAATATACTTAATTACAAACATGAGGGATGAGTATAAGGAATGCTGAGATCCTATTAATATTAGTTAAGGATCCCTTATTCTTCCTTAAAGCTTACATTCATTTTGGCAAAAGCTTCAGACTCTGCTAAATATCTTCCATAGGGTTATTATGTAGTGGTCTCCCCCAATGTCTACGGAGATTCTCAGTCATCCAGGTCAAGATGGCAAAGACAAACAGCAAACCAAGGTACTGCAGTCTAGCACAAACCAGCCTACCCCAATCTCTTCAGAGGGCCTAAGGCATGCAAGCAATAGGCAAGATTTGGTCTCTACCTTTGCCATTGTCTGAAGTGGCATCTTTTGCTTTTCTATTTTGACTTGGAGACTTTTCATTTTCCTAAAAATGCAGATAAAACAATTAGCATGCACCCATTTTGAGAATTTCCAAACTTTGCTTTCAAAAGGCAATATAATTGTTGTAAAGCTTTCTAAGCAGCCTCACTGCAGAAGATTCTGAGTCACGTACAGAGGTTCTACTTTGACTACCTGCTTAATTTGGCACTACTTATACTCCCTTATTTCCCTAGATTTAAAAATTGTTCTCCTCTTCAGTGGTTAGACATTTTAGAGGAATATGGAGTTCAAGGAACTCTATTACAGCTCATCTTTTCACCCAGAAATTCTGATATTTTTTTTAAATGCCAATTTTTTTCAAAACACCTCTTCAATAAACATTGCTACTCATTCATTCAGCTTGGGAGTTTTATAACCTGCTTTGCAGCTCCTCTCCTGCAGCCCCACTCTCTGCTTTTAAAGCTTAAATTCAAAGCAAGGCTGCATCAGGGAGGGAGACTATTCAGTTATTCTAAAAGCCGTGATCAACTGGCTCCCATCCCTTTTTCATTCAAACCAGCCTTTTTAAAAATTTTACAGGCTTTCAATACCTATCAAACAATCCCTGCATGTACTGTTTTCCATTGATTTTAGAGTATGTCTTGCTGGTATATATTTATAATCAATTATTAAGAAAATAAACCTTACTTGTGTAAACTGGATATTTTTCAATAACTAAACCCATCTTCAAGCAGTCACTTGAAGTTCCTCAGCATTTTTAAGACCCAAAAGCCTTACATCACAATTCCTGACAATCTGGATTTAAAAAAACCCCAAATTTGACCATCACCTCCCTCTCCAGGTAAGTAGCTCAAATTGTCAGATTGCATTCTAAAAACGTGGAGAGGATTGCCAGCCTGATTAGACATGGTAGGCTGGATGACCTGATTCCTGATAATCTTGGCCATGCTAGTCCTAAAACATATGGTACTTTCCATATGGGTTAAGGTCACAACTTCAATCACTGAACATGTTATCTTCTTTTGGATATCATCAAATGTTTAAGGGAAACCATGACTGTAAAATATATATTTAAAACAAAACAAAACAAAACACACAAATGGAATGACCAACAGGAAGGAAGAAAACATCATGTCAAGTATTTGGGAACATCCGGTCACCCACAAACAGTCAACCAACTAAATGGCCTTTTCTGCAAAGCTCACATTTATTCTATGAAAGCTGATGCTCCAATTTGCTCCAGCTCGGGAAGGAATGAATCTGTCACCATGTTTACTAGGGGAGGAGACGGGTGAATTAGAAGGTGTCAAGGTCCTCCTCATATCAGTAACCTGGAATTTTGAAAGAACGAAAATGGGAGAGAAGAAAAGGTCAGGAAAGCAGCCATTAGAAATCCACAACAAAGACCAGTGACAAAACAGAATACAACTGCATTAAAAGTGAAATTCAGCAATTACAGAAAAATGAGATTCCAGAATCTTTATACAGGTTGTCCTCGACTTACAACAGTTCATTCAGTGACCGTTTAAAGTTACGATGACATTGAAAAAAGTGACTTATGACCGTTTTTCACATTTACAAATGTTGCAGCATCTCCATGACGACAACACGAAGTCTTTCTGGGCAAAGAAGTAACCTTACATATACCTAATTAGAAGTAAAGACCAACGATCAATAAATAAACAAACCCTAGAAGGAATTATATTTCAGCAAGTACAACTGAGCAACATTTGAGTAAAATAATATTATAATCTGAACATCATTAGAAGAGATAAAACAGTAAAGTCTCTCCAATCATGTCACATTAATTAACCTGTGTTTACCAACTTTCTTTACTGTATAAATATTGTGTGTGTGTGTGTGTGTGTGTGTGTGATGTCAAAGCACCTGGCATGCCCAAATATATACTAGTCTCCCTTTATTTATTTATCAGCACAAATGCAACACACACACACACACACACACACCTATATCTATATCTCAGAGTGAAATAAAGGTACCCCATTTATAGCATTTGCTACGATAACGCAAGCTACCCACAGAATTGCAGGAAAGAACAACAAAATCTTCACATTTAAAAGCTATTTCAATGGCACAAAAACATTATTTTTTATCAGTTTGGGCTGTTTTGCATTTTTTAAATTTTCAGAGCCAAAATCTATTATGGAATAAGTACAATAAGTGTGTTAAGCAGGGGAGTACAGAATGTTCTGACTTTAAATAATCACCCATTCCAGCTTAGGAAGGCCACTTCTGAGTACTCTAGATAGGATTCAACCTGTCACTTCCAGAACTGTGATTCTGAGAGTTCTGTAAATCATGGATTGAATCATTTCTGGACATTTAGAACCACTTACAGAGTATTCTGAAAGGATTGGAACAGCTCATTTGGGTCAGGGCATTTGGTGCAGTTTAATGCAATTTCACTTAGCACCACACTAACAATGTAAAATCTTGCAAAATTGTCTCCTTATATTTAGTATATATCTACATTTTTATATTTTCATCACATTGCAGAAAGATAAAAAATAATTTCAATCACCTGTTATCACTAAAATTTTTAAAACAACAACAATATCAACATCAACAACAACATAATAAATAATAATAATAATAAATAATAATAATAAATAATAAATAATAATAATACTGTATTACTGAAAAAAACCACAAAAATATATGAATTTGAATGATTTCCCATATATTTCATTTTCACTCTTTTGTTGCGAATATCAATGTCAATTCCAATATTTGGCTACTAGCACTGCATATAAATATGCATTACATAATTTTAATGAGACCTTTTATATTTCTCCAAAGCAACAGGAACCCATTGAATCTGATAAATTGAATATTTGAAAATACACAAGTTTCTTCTAATATGAGTTCAAATTACTTCTGTTGCCTCTTTCATCACTTTCCTTAGCACATACCCACACTCGGTTTCCCCAGAACTTTACATAGTCTCTCAAAATAGGGATTCAACCCTGAGAGATCCTGAAGTTTCTGAACTCTTAAGAAGTCACCAAATTATTACTTTACAGTTAAAGGTAAAGGTTTCCCTTGCACATATGTGCTAGTTGTTCCTGACTCTAGGAGGCGGTGCTCAATTCCATTTCAAAGCCAAAGAGCAAGCGCTGTCTGAAAATGTCTCCGTGGTCATGTGGCCGGCATGACTAAATGCCGAAGGCCCACGGAACACTGTTACCTTCCCACCAAAGGTGGTTCCTATTTTTCTACTTGCATTTTATATGCTTTTGAACTGCTAGGTTGACAGAAGCTGAGACAAGTAACAGGAGCTCACTCCGTTATGCAGCGCTAGGGATTTGAACCGCTGAACTGCCGACCTTCTGATCAACAAGCTCAGCATCTTAGCCGCTGAGCCAGCGTGTCCCTTTACTTAGGGTTGAATTAAAATTGAAAGGTCGTTTCAATTTTAATTAAGTTTAAATTAAATGTAGTTTTCTACCATTCCGTTTTTGAAGTACACCCCTCTCTAAGATACACTTTATGATTGCAAATAGAAGAATGCAAAACTAGGTAATCATTTGTAACTTAATCATGTAAACAACCCAGCATGTGTTTGCTCATTATCTCTTGCACAACATGAAGCATTTTTAGAGATGTATGCCACAATAGAATAATTTTATTTCTTGTACCATATACAGGAAAATTTTAAACGCTTAATAATATTTACGGAAGGCATCATGTTTTCATTCTGGATGTTGATCTGACGGAGAAGGCGCCTTTCATAGTCTTGATCCATGATGGACAGGTGCAGGATAGTGGGGGGAAAGAGCCAAGGTGTTTTACAATAGTCTCACACAATTTTTTTCTGCATGGAGTCCAGGAAGTGACCAAGAGGCTACAAAGAAAAAGGCAGAACCATCAAACTCCAAGCAGTTGAAATGTTAACCCCATCATCTGTTATAATTGTGAGTTCTAATTCCTATTTTAGTATTAGATGACACCTATTTTCACTTAATTACAATGGATTTACCCACTGGGCAAATTGCTCATTTATAGACATGATCAAGTCTGGATCATCCTATGTAGAAATTAAAAAATGTTTTCTCCAGCCTAAAGCAAAAACGTTGTGTAGCCAAAGTCTTATGTGTTAAAATCAGGCTGACTGGCATCGTTCTTTTATTAGTTGAGGGGATTGGCTGGGATTAAGAATTCATTGTTCTCCATACAATTAAACGTATCAACTTTTAATTTAAACAATCACACATTTCTTCTATGAGATCTCCATTCGCCTGATTTATTATAGACAGTAAACTCTTCAGTGCTCACCTGTTTACATGTGGTAAAGCATCATAGATAATGATAGTACTACAGAAAGGCAAACAATTCAAAATTTCCTCACTGCTATTCAAATTAGAAAGCTGGGTCTTAAAAAACCTTGAGAACCAAAGCTTACAAAGTTTTTACCAAACTCTGCAATGTTTCTCTACAAAGCAGTGACAGATACACTCAAGATCCTTCAATGAATGTGCATACCTACCTACCAATGAAACCTTACATTACCCAAAGCCAGTTTTGACTATGAGGAATGCATAACCGACATTTTGTTTGAGCACTATTAAAAAAACTTTAAAAAACATGTTTTAATGTGATAAAATAACATTAAAAACATTAATCCAATACTTGTGGCATAAGAAAATGAAGCATAAATTTCATATATGTGTTTGAAATGTGAAAAGCCGTAAATATGTGTATTCTCCTTTTTCCTCATCTAAAATACTAGACATTTGTGAAAGTCATAGAAAATATTTTTATTTTTTAGTTTCCATATTAAAAATATGTACAACATAAAATGTATTTCTGCACCCGAGAGAGCTGCAACACAAGGTCTTCCTTGCTCCTCTGAATGAGCTATGATCTTGTATGTTGATGAACTTTGATGAACTTTTCATTTCAATCTGTCTCTCCTGCCTGGCTAATCTGATACACAGCTTGAAGTTATCTATTAACTCCATCAACCAGCAAGTGGCTTCCACGTAAATTTATTCAAGACTTTCTCTAAATTCCACAAATATGCCAATTCTAGACATGTAAGCCTTAGGCATGAAAGCCACCTGGGTGACTTTGGGCCACTGTCTTCAGACCAACCCACCACACAGATTTGTTATGGGGAAAATAGAGCGCAGAAGTATCTATATTTGTCACCCTGAATCGGCTAAAATATATAAAAAGTGGGATAAAAATATTATATACATAACAGTGTGACATCATAGTTGCCAGTTCTTTAGCTGGTATTGGCCTTCATACAGAGTTCTTCCCAAAATAGAATCTAGGATGTAATATATTATCAAAGTGTATGTGCCGATCCAAAAAAAGTGCCCTTTTGTGATTGATAGATGGAAATGTTGGCAATGCAGAGATTTTGTAAGTGCTGTCAAGATTTTTGGGTATGGCACCAGTGTGCCAACAAGCACTGTAATTATTATTATACAATTGTATCACAGCGGCCAGTTGTTTCGCCGGATTTGGCATTGATTACTAGTCGGGCCCCACCCAGGGGCCTAGGACGTCGTAATGTATTTTCGTAGTATACGCGCGGATCCAAGCAGTGCAGCTTTTTGCATTTGACTGATGGTGATTTTGTCAAGTTTTAACTGTTTTAAATGTAATTCCAGTGCTTTTGGAATAGCACCCAGTGTGCCGATTACCACTGGAATTACCACTGCTTTGTGCCATAATCGTTGAATTTCAATTTTTAGGTCCTTGTATTTCACAATTTTTTCATGTTCCTTCTCGTCGACCCTGCTATCACCTGGTATTGTGATGTCTATGATTGTAACCTTATTTTTCTCAACCAGTGTGATGTCTGGTGTGTTATGCACCAGTATTTTGTCCATTTGTATACGAAAATCCCATAGGATCTTGACCATCTGATTTTCGGTTATTATTATTATTGTTATTGTTGTTGTTGTTGTTAATCTTTGGTGAGATTCACAGCCTTTGGGGCTGGTTGGTAGCTCAACAGCTCAAGTCCTAACTAAGGACCTAGGAACTGTTAAGATAACGTCGGAGGATATAAGTTGTTCCAAGTAGGGTGGTTTTTGGTAGAGTCAGAATGTTCAAGTCAGGTAAATTTAGAATTTTCAAATAGCGAGGTAGCCTTTTAGGTATTGCTCCAAGGGCTCCAATTACAATTGGGACAACACATGATTTCTTTTTCCACAGTCGCTCAACCTCAATTTGCAAGTCCTGGTATTTTGTGATTTTTTCTTGCTGTTTATCTTAAATTCGTGCATCACCAGGTATTGCAATGTCAATGAACCATACTTTTTTCTTTTCAATTATTGTTATGTCAGGTGTGTTGTAGGCCAAGTGTCTGTCAGTCTGGATTCTGAAGTCCCACAAGATCTTGACTTTCTCATTCTCTAAAACCTTCTCAACCCAGTGGTTTTTGCTATACTCAAATCCAAACTTTTGGCACAATTTCCAGTGAATAATCTTAGCAATGCGGTCATGGCGTTGTAGGTAGTCAGTTTGTGAAATTTTGCTGCACCCACTGATCAAGTGATCGACTGTCTCATCTTTCTCATTACAGAGGCGACATTTGCTGTTGGTGGCAACATGTTGAATTTTGAATTATTATTATTATTATTATTGCTATTATCTTACCTGACATGTTAAATTAGCAACATCTGTTGTCCTCAAAGGGTGTTGCACTAACATTCCTAACAGGTAATATTTACCTGATAGAAATAGTTCTGGGCAATGATAATATGAAAAGCCAAAATAAATTACAACTATATATTTTACATTCTCACAGCAGTGAAAAAAATGCATGTTGTGCATCTTCTCTATATTTTTTCCTGATGAAAAAAGAAAAGAACGGGCATTTTCATCCTAAGGCTTCAAAATTAAAAAACAAAACCACACATATATCCAGTCAATCCTAATCATCATCATCATCCATCAAGTCCACCCTTGTTTAAAGCCCTCAAGCTTCTTTTACAGCACCCAATTCCCAACTTCTTCAGTTGACCCAATGCCTCCCCATCCCCTCTAGCCAGCCGATCGGGTTCAAACCCGAGTCCGATGAAATTAAGACATTATGCAAATTCACAAGTGGGCAGTGTTAAACTAATACAGGTAAATATAATTCCTCTCCCAGGTTTCCTTTCGTCCAGTGATTAGTCTAGGCTATACATGGAGTGGGAGGGAGCTGCGCTTAGCATCTATCAATGGACTAAAGGATGGAGATAACCAGCATTTGGGAATTAACCTCCAGCCTCCCGTGAGGAACCCTCCCCGCTGCAAATCGCTTTTATTACGGAGAACAAGGGATGCTCCAGAAGAGGCCTGTAGGGGAGTGGGGGGTCCCCCGAGCTGCCTCCCTCTCCTCCATATTCATCCTCCGCCTTAAATGCCTGTCAGCCTGAACGCTCCCGTAACAAGACAGGCAGCCCTCCCACCGCATCCCAGCCCAGGCAGCCCCCCGTCCCAACATCACACGGGGATGCCACAGAGCCTTTCTCCAGAAGCCCCGCGCCCACTTTTCACCGGGGCGCAAAAGGAGGAAAGAAGGGACCCGCAGTTAAGGAAATATAAACCCTCCTTCCTCTCACCTGCCCTCAGCGAGAGCCATCCAATATGGCGCCGATCCGACACTCTTGCCCTCCCCTTTTCCCCGCCCACTCTTCCTTCCTCATCACCGGCGCGCAAGGCGTCACGGGAAGAGAAGTCCACTGCCCCGCTCCAATCCGCCGCCTCCATGTCGGCCTCGCTCGCTGATTCGTCCCGTTCGAATGAATACAACTCCGAGGGGAGCGTAGCCCTAGCAACGGTCCCGGGGCGAGCCAGCTTTGCGCGAGATAACCGAAGCACAGAAGTACGGGAGGAGCTGCAAATTGAGCCGCGAAACTGGCTTTTGCCCTTCTTCCTCTATGTAGAAATCCGATGAACAATAAAAAAATTTTTTTAAAAAAAATGGAAGAAAGATAGGAGGGGAATTCCTAACAGTGGGATGGTTTTTAAAATAAATGGAGAGGGACAAGAGGCTCTGAAAATGTGTCGATTGCCGGAGTCCCGAAAAATCATCAAACAAAAATAGAACGAAATTGGAGAGAATCTGATGTTGCAGTAAATAACAGGTCTTTGAATCGCCCTTCTTTAAAAACTCCTGGATGCTTGCCTGTTTCGCAGTCTTATTTGACCGCAAGAACTGGAAGGAGAAAATGGAGAAGAGGAAATTGGGGGGTGACAGGTGTGAAAATATTTTTAATGTTGACCATTAAGCCTCTGGATAGGTGCAGGCTCAGCCATTGACAAGTTTATTAATAAGGCATGACCTGTATAGTGGATGGTATTTTACAAACTATGAAGTGCAATTCCCTACCGAAAGGATAAGATAAAAAAAGCAATAACTACTATAAAGAACATAAAAAATACAATATAATATGCCATAAGGAGACAGACTAACCCTGGGTAGAACAGCCATGAAGGTCTTGAAAAGGATAATCAGCCTAAAATTCCAGGTAAGACGATGCTGGATGTGTCTATACCTACAAAAGATCAGAATGGTGCAAGCCATGGTATTCCCTGCGATGCTTTATTAGAATTATTGGATTTTAAAATGCAGGATAGAAAAAATATTGATGCTTTTGTTCATTAATGTTGCAGGAGACCCTGAACGTATTGTGTACAACCAAGAAAAACTGATGGGTCATTGAATAAATCAATCTAGAGATCTCATTTTGAGGCAGAAATGGCCAGGCCAAAATATTCTACTCGTTGGAAAAGGCTGTAGTGTTGGGAAAAGTGGAAAGAAAAGTGAAGAGGATCACAGCATGGGGCAGTGATGGCGAACCTTTTTCATCTCAGGTGCCAAAAGCGTGCGTGCGTGCTATTGTGCTCACATGCCCACCCCCATAATTTAGTGACACACACGTTGCCCTGCACATGTGCGCACAGTTTTCTTAGAGCCTGGGGAGGGTGAAAACGGCACTCCCCCCCCTGGCTGGAAATTCCGACTTCCAGTGCGCCAGGTAGGTCCGTTTTTCACCCTCCCCAGGCTCCCAAGGCTTTCTAGGAGCCTGGGGAGGGTGAAAACGGCCTCCCCCTGGAGGCCAGAAATGGCCCATTTTTCAATTTCTGGTGGGCCCGGTAGGTTCATTTTTCGCCCTCCCCAGGCTCCAGAGACTTTCTAGATTAGGGAATGGACTTCCGTATTGCCTGTTGGGTTGTTTTTCTCCCTCCGGAGGCAACCGGAGGGCGAAAAACAGCCCAACACACAAACTAGAAGTCCATTTCTGAACTTCTGGGTTGCGTGTTGGGCGGTTTTTTGCCCCCGAGGCTTCAGGAAGCTTTCTTGAAGCCTCCAAAGGGGGAAAAACTGCCCAACGCACAAACCAGAAGTCTGTTTTTGAACTTCCAGTTTGCGCTTTGGGCAGTTTTTTGCCCTCTGGAGGCTTCAGGGAAGTTTCCAGAGGGTGAAAAACAGCCGAAAAGCAAGGCTGAAAATCAGCTGGTCAGCGTGCGCATGCGTGCTGGAGCTCAAGGCAATGCCTCATGTGCCCTCAGAAATGGCTCTACCTGCCAACTGTGGTATGTGTGCCATAGGTTTGCCATCCCAGGCCTGCGGAATGGTTTAGTTACAATGGTGATGGGAGCATTGTTGGGAGGCCTGAAAGAGTGGGTTAGGGAGGAAATCATGGAGGAAATCTATTGATGTCACTAGGAGTTGAAAACATTCTGTACTTGATTGTACAAAATCAATCAATCATAAGGAGATAACTGTGAAGGGAGGAGTTGAGACAGAGTAAACAACGAAAGAATGTTTATTTGAATCATGTATTAAGTAGGCATATTTGCTTATTACATATTTGTTTTTAGTATACTCTCTTGGACATACATTGTACTGTTTTGCAACCAAGCTATTGCAACATTAATCTGGGAATAAATCCCACTGAACACTAGAATCTTTATTTCTCAATAAATCCACTAGAAGTGGTTGCAGGCAAAACTATTCTTGTTGAAGTTGGTCACATATTTTTCATCTTCGTTGTTTCAGTTGGAACTGGAAAATAATGCCATGAGAGGAGAAAGATAGGGAGGGGAGAGGTTGAGAAGATATCTAGGTAAATTATAAATTGGTTAGATTAATATTTTTTTTCTGGGGCCACTGTTGTTAAATAAATGGCCTTGATATTCCCCTGAAATACTTCTGTCATGTGAGCTCTATACTAATGGTCTTTCAGGTGCAATTCAGATAACACATCTTAATGGACTGAGGAGACATGCCTTTTCTATCATTATTCCTGTGCTTTGGAAACGAATCCCCCTCACCCAGGTTCAGTCTCAGTCCTGTCTGTCTGTCCCAACTGAATTAAGATTATTCTCCCTCACCATCACCACCACAACCATTATTTGATGATGTTTTTAAAATAATTTTAGTATTTGTTTTAAGCTTTTGCCCAGAGTAGTTGGTTAGAGGGCAGTGGTTAGAAATCGAAATAATGAAATCACTAATTTGCTTTTTGCCTCTTTTCTACATCCAGTTTTCCTCTGTCATCTATACGCATGTTATCCCAGGAAATCTATAGAAGAGCAAGTCTGGTTTGAGCAGAATCCACAATTTCAGGAAATGTAAGGCCAGTTGCACTTAGTTTTAGTATTCTTTTGAAAATGTCCAAAAGTGATTTGATAAGACGTTGTAAATGCAAAAGCCTATCTAGAATCCAGTGCAATCTCTGTAATCATGGGATTCCATTCTATGGAATCAGTGCTTTTAACAATTTGGAATGCAACAAACCTTCCAAATGTCACTTCCTTTGTTGAAAAAATAAGTTTTACAAGTGGCAATGATCATTCTAAGAAAGAGAGCCAGTTTTGTGTAGTGCTTAAGGTGGTGGCCTAGAAACCAGGAATTCTAGTCTTGCTTTAGGCACAAAAACTAGCTGAGTGACTTTGGATCAGTCATTCTCTCAGCCCAACCTACCTTACGGCATAGTTGTGGGGAGAATAGGAGGCAGGAGTTTAGGAAAAATCTCTTCTTAAACATTTCCTACACTTTCTGTGGGCTGGGACATCTGGTTGTAGATGTTCCAGAGGGACAGGTTGTAGATGTGTGCGGCTTTCTTTCCTGTCTCCCAAAGTCATTCCCCTCTACCATTACACATCATGCCTTTACAGACAACAACCATCATACCTGGAATCCTGCATACAGAAGCCCTGTCTTATGTGGGCTGCAGAAATCTAGATGACTGTAAGATGGCAGCATAAAAAAGAGTTTCTGTAGATTTTTGTAGCTAAGATCTAGAAGCTCTATAGACAACACTTTGACAACACTGGGCATTACACATCGTAAAAAGATTGGATGAAAAAAGGGCAATCCAATCTGGAGTCTAAAATGCCTCTAAAGAAAAAGATTTGTGAAGAACACTCTTACAAGGAAAAAATTATAAATACTAACACTTTACTAAAAGCCTTGCACATATGCCACTTATAGCATTTACTGCTAATGACAAGGAGATACCACGTTTTTATCAATATGGCATACTGTATGCACAATTAAAACTCTTATTTTGCTCCAAGCACGTATATGCTCTTTGATGCAAACTAGGAGCTCTAATTTAGAGACTACCTTGCAATTCATCATACTTAGCCAACATCTGACAAACCAAAGTATTTGCTACTCATATTCCACTTTTCTGCCCATAGCGTATGTTTACATGGTTAACTCATAGAGCAGGTAGAATGAATATCAACTGTATGTATATGTGGAGAAGGAACCCGAGGAATCGTTATGTTTATTGCAAGAAATTTTCTGATGAGATTTATTTGTACAGGGGGAATTTTATGCGAGCCTGGTTTTAATTTTGGATTTGAATTTTACTGTGAATTGGCAAGTATAAATAAATATGTCTGAATACATTAAGTTATAATGGATGGCTTGTTCTTATAATTAATCTAATTTGAAGTTTGATTCACTTAGACCAGGGGCGTCAAACTCATGTTGTCATGGCAGCAGCATCTGACATATCGGGACTTTAACCCCTACATTCAACCGGGCATGGGCGTGGCCAGCACGTGACGCATCCAGCCTATGGGCTGGGAGTTTGACAGCCCTGTCTTCGATGAATAAGAATTTATCTTATACAATACTCTCATCTTAATATCTACCACTCACATAATAAAATTATATCCCATTCTACCTATATAATATTGTACTTTAAGAAAGCCTTTCTCAATCTCCTGCATTCCAGATACAATTTATCCTTTGAATAGCACTGAATACACGTTTTTTGCCCAACAATTAACACAGTAAAACTGATTTTTATTTATATAGCTGCCCATCTCACATTTATGTCTCAGAATTTTTTCTCAGAGATAATTCCCACGCATTTGCTTTATTTTCATCCCAAGTAATATTTGCAATAAAAAGATTAGTCAAGTTTGTACATTTATGTATTTTATTTCTTTATTTTTAAAAAAGAACACTTGCCCTCACCAGGGCATACGCTATTTTCCATACTGCTAATCCTTTTTTTTTTTTGCAAGGGGAGGAGAGGAAAAGGTTAAAAATACAATTTTAAATGCAAATATTACGTTAAAAAACCCATCCTAATGCATTAAGAAAATACAAAACTAAGTCAGAATTCATTCACAATAATAATCAGCATCAATGTATGTCATGAGGAAGAGGTGTAATATTATGTAATAAATAAAGCCATTATTTTATGCCAAGGTAACTCAAGTTTTGCGTTGTTAAATTGCTTCTAGCGACTATCATTATTTTAGATGAAGCAGACTTAATCTACATATGCAGTTTTCTACATAGAATCTTGCACCCATTATTTAAAAGGAGAAGGAACAATGGCTTTGAAAATTCCTGGTTATCAGCTCTATATATGTATCTTCAATTTAAGACACAAGATCTGTAACCTTTTTTCTTTTTTAAAAAAAAAAACAACCCAAAACTTCACGCCACATTACTGAGGGAATGATTTCTGTGTCTCATCTGCAAAACATTTTGTTGTATTCAGTGCAAAAGCCAACGAATGCACACTGAAGGGGGTATTCACTCTAGAAAAATATTAGTTGCATCTTAGGTCACATGATATGTATTTAAAATGATATTAAGGCAGCAAGTCTAAAAAAAGTTCCACATCTTGAAACTTGCAGGTAGACTAATAAAACTTGCCTGGCATCTCCAGTATAAAATAGATTACTCAGCATGATTTAAAATAATATGTGCGCTGACCATCTAGCTGGGAGAAAATGGCACTGAGCTGAACCCCCCCCTTTTTTTTTTTTGTGGAAGTTCCAAGACTCCCCAAAAAGAATTCATTTCTATCTTCACCTTAAACTGCCCCAGAAAATGAAAAGGGACTTAAACCAATGTGCTTGTGATCTGCAGGCCATAAGCTGCCCATTCTTGAGATAGGAAGGTTTTTGAAATTACACATGGACGGTTTGTGCAGACTCCCAGCCAGGTTTCAGCCTACTGTGTTGTGTGAACCCAGTCTGTACAGTTAGTGTATGTTTAAGTAGGTCATGCAAATGCAGAACATTGGGCAAATTGAATAAACTATGGTTGGGTAATTATGGGTAAGTCTGCCATGCAACCACAATCTTTGTCAAAATTCTCCCATCCTTCTTAACTCACCAGGAAAATGTCTGTGGTGATTCTCAATCATCCAGATCACAGTTCTCTCAAAGGTGCTTTTTGGAAAGGTACCTGGACTGTTGTTTTTTTCCTTGAGAAGAAGAAAATGTTTTGGGAGGAAAAGCTTCTCTTGGATGAGAAGCGAAACATTTTCTTCTTCTTCTCAAGGAAAAAAAAACACAGTCCAGGTGCCTTTTTAAAAAGCGTCTCTTGAGTCACCAGGAGGATTTCATTTTTTATATATATATAGTTGTGTGAACCTAGCTATTCAGAAAGCTGTACATGAATTCAGTCAATAAATTAATGATTGACACTTTCTGGTGAGAATTAATCAGATAAATGTTCTGCCAATGGACATCTGGATCGAAATATACCGTGTTTCCCCGAAATTACGACATGTCCTGATAATAAGGCCATGCTATATTTTTCCTGTGGGCAAAAATATATGCCCTCGCCCAATAATAAGCCCCCTGAACAACCCCCCCTCCAACCAGGCAGAGCACCACTCACCAACCTAGCAATATCCTTAAGACGCTGCAGGAGCCGGGGAGAGGCGGAGCAAAGGTGCTCACATTGTTTGATGCCTTTGGGATACCGCTAGGTTAGTGGGTGGGGCTGTGCCCAGCTGGAGCAGGGGGTTGCCGGGCAGTTGCTCTCACGAGCAGCCACTCGGCAATGTCACTTTCCAGCCGGGCAGAGCGCCACTCACTGACCCAGTAATATCCCAAAGGCACTAAGCTGCGTGGCACTCTGCCCAGCTGGAAAGAGAGGTTGCACGAGCACTTGTTCTGCCCCCAGCTCGCGTGCCTCTCAGTCTCAACATGTCCTGGCCAAGCTCTCCCTGCAGGACCCGGGCGCTGCCAAGTCTTCCAGCAGCGGCCGCTCTGGGACTAGGCTCTATGGTTGTGGGCTGGCTGTTGGAAGACTCTGGTGGGACAGAGTGTCTTCCCGCATCTAGCCCACAACCATAGAGCGTAGTCCCAGAGCGGCCGCTGCCGGAAGACTCGGCAGCGGATCGCCAGAGTTTGGAAGCCGGTTATGCTTGGAGCATGGCAGCGGCGGCGGTGCCCTGGCCCTGCAGGGAGAGCTGGCACAGGGCATGGTGAGGCTGGGAGGCACATGAGCTGGGGTGGAACAGGTGCTCACACAACCTCCCTTTCCAGCTGGGCAGAGCGCCACGTGGCTTAGCGTCTTTGGGATATTACTGGGTCGGTGAGTGGCGCTCTGCCCAGCTAGAAAGGGGGATTGCCAGGCGGCTGCTCATGAGCGTGGTCACCTCATGGTGGCTTTGTTGCACTGCTGTGACAGCGCAACACAGCCGTTTGCCCCTGAGGCTGTGCCTGGCTCTTCGGGCGTCTGCTTGCAAGATAGCAGCCACCCGGCAACCCCAAACCAATAAGCCTCCCCCCGATAATAAGGCCCAAGCAACATTTGGGGGGGGGGGGGTCAAAAGAAAATAAGACCCTGTCTTATTTTCGGGGAAACACAGTAACTATCTCTTGGATTTGCACTTGTTCAAATTTTGCAATGCATTTATCAATTCCAAAAAGCATTCCAAAACACTTGTCAATAAAACACTCCAATAGGATAATTAAAATGACAATGCAAACTAAATTAATAGTAAGAAATTGCATGTTAGTGGAATGAATTCAATTAAATTATCTGCTTATTTGTACCTCTTATCAGAGGGAAGGGAAGTTTTTAGACTTGGGTCTATTCTGCTTTTTCTCTATCCACCAATTGAAAGCTATACGTTGAAAATTAAAGAAGGATCAATGATCAGCATTTGAGTTTAAAGGCCTCTCACACAACCCTATTCTTTCGTAATCTCAGTAGTACAATTTAGAGTTAGAGGAGGCATTGTGTAGCTGCTATTGTTAATTAACTGGGAGTCAAAAATCCTTCTTGATCATCTTCTAACCATTCCGATATCTGCTTATAAATCTTGGTCTCCCTGGGTCGGCTTTTGAGATTCCCCTTATGACCTGTTAATAGCCACAATAATCAGCCAGATATCCCAGTGACTGCAATCCTCATGTCTGTGGCAAAAGTAGCCTGGAAATCTGTACTTTGGAGCAGAAAACAAGAGTTCCAGAACCCAACAATCGTGGACAAGTCTCACTGATTTTCTGTCATTCTACCATCTACTGTCCTGCCCGCAACTTCAGAAAGAGCCAAGAGAGGACAAAGCTGAGAAAGAAAAGAGGTTTTTCCTACACATTTCAGGAGCAGAAAAGGCAACTTAAGGCTCTTTGAAGAGAGGAGGCACTGGAGAACATCTGCTACATAAAAAGCTGCATCCGGAGCAGCGTACAACAGTGTATTCCATCAATCCGGCAGGCTGTAGTTGAGATATTTTCAAGTTGTGTCCCAGTTGCTTACAAATGCTCACTAAGGAGAGAAGCAAAAGTTACCCACTTGCTCAATTGTCTGTTTACGACAATTACATTTGATGCCTTGGAAATGACAACACTAAACAACTCATAAATCCAATGCAATCCTAATTTTAGTTCCAATAGGCAGCTAGCTTTGTTTCTTTTCAGTTCGCACACCAAACTAGCAGATGAACTTCAATAAATTTGCTTTTGAGCCGCCATGTCCAACCTACGGCCCACGAACTGCATGTGGCCCTGGGCAGCTAGTAATGCGGCTCTGCAAGATCGTATAAAACTATTTATAAAAATGTTATTTATATACATTAACTGTATTATATGTTTTATAGGCAACTCAAAGACAATTCCTCTTCGCTCAATGGCAGCCTAGGCAAGGCAAAAGAGCCATGCTTTTTAGAGCAGTGTTTCTCAAACTTGGCAACTTGACGATGGGAGTTGAAGTCCACCCATTGTCAAGTTGCCAAGGTTGAGAAACGCTGCTTTCGAGTACGCGTGCAAAAGAACACGCCACACATTCTCGATTCGTATCTTTCTCTTACACAAGAGCGCACGGCTGAAGTGAAGCCGACAGTGTAACCCACCTGCTTTGTGGACAAAAGATCTCAGGCTCCTTTAAGAAGGAGACAGGAGGAAAGATCTAGGTCAGGGGTCAGCAACCTCGCAGCTCTGGAGCCGCATGTGGCTCTTTCATCCCTCTGCTGTGGCTCCCTGTCACCAGTCAGCTCCACAATTGATAGGTCTTTCAGTTAGGACAGGTAGAGGAAAAAGGATGCTGTGCTAGGAGGAAACTCTATGGTGGGGGAACCGGACTTCCGGTCGGCAGAGGAAAAAGGACGCCCCCCTCTCTATGGTGGGGGAACTGGACTTCTGGTTGGCTCCAGAATTGAACTGGGGGCTTCTGGTTAGGACCTTTGTGGATCTTTTGAGTGTTTAAGGTTGCTGATCCCTGACCTAGTGCTTTCCAAAACCTGGATAATTCAAGGCAGAGATGTGTAGATAATTCAAGGCAGAGATGTGTAGTGCTTGGATCAGAAGTGGGCAGGCCTTCCTGGCAAACATTGTCACTTCTGGGCATCAGTCTCGCAGTTGGCTTCTATACCAGGGGTGTCAAACTGGATTTCTTTGAAGGCCGGATCAGCATTGGGCCAGTCGGGGGAGGTGGGGGAAAGGAGGGACAGGACAGACATCTCCTGCAGCATTTTGCTGGCCAAAACAGGGCACGAGGGGCTGCGCACGGCCTCCAAGTGCCCCATTTTGGCTGACACCGGCATTGCAGGCTGGTCCTTTGATATTTCCAATAGCTAAGATTTAAGCGCCGTATGGGCTGGATCCGGCCCGCGGGCCTTGAGTTTGACACCCCTGTTCTATACCATCCCTGCTTACAGGTAGTCCTTGACTTACAATCGATTGATGGTGACCTTCAGACCTCCCAAAAGGTACTTACAAATCAGTTCCAAAGTTCTGATGGATTCCCCCTCCCCCCTGCAGTCATGCGACTGTGTTTCTGGTGCTCAACAACTGGCTTGCATTTATGGCCATTTGCAACACTCTGGGGTCATGTGACCACACTTTATCTTTTTTGCAGAAAACTCGTGTTTTACTTGCAGTTTGGGGCAAATATGTCCCATAGCGAACAATAAATTCTATTTAACAACCAGGGTGTTCACTTAATGACTTCAGATTGACTTCGTAATGATGGTGACTCGTTTAACTACCACCAAAAAAAAAAAAAAAGGCAAAATTGGATCGGTCGCATGATTATGACCGTTAATGGGCAGGTTCCATTACGGGCATAAGTCGAGGAGTCCCTCTATTACAGAAGTACGTGTTCATGCTTACTTGGCAACACGGGACAAAATCTCCTTGACTCGGACAACCAGCCTTTCGTGTTGTATAGGATTGCTCTCAATGGTGCTGTGAAGCTTCGCCATGTAGAAATCAAGTGTGTTCAATGTGGGGGTCTCACCGGTGCCTGTTGGAAAGCATCCCATTAACAGTGCCAATTAGCATCCCCTCTTAATTAACATTGTGTCGGCTACTCTGAAGGTAGCAGAGAACCGAACCTCACCCTCTGAATCCTGGAAATCGTATCTTTTAAGACAACCAAGAGTTAAACACCTGCATTGTTAACGAAGTAAAACATGCCGTTCGGAATGTTTTCTCAATAACGTATTTTGTATTCCTTCTGCGTGGCTACAGAACACGTTGACCTGATTCAGAGTGATGACAATGCATACATTTGCTTCGACGACGCCCCTATAGTTTTCCAGTCAAACTTATATCCCAGAAATACTTGTAGCCCCCCTATAAACATGGTTTGCATCTGCCTCTGGCATCTATTCCCTCCCCTCCCCAATTTCCTATTGCCTTTTTTCAGTAGCCTTCAGCTTTCATCCATTTATTCCAGTTCGGCAGCCTTGAAAAAGCAGACATATGACTGACATGTCATTAATGTTTCAGCTGTCACAGCCATGTGATTGTTATCTGGGCCCTCAGGTGCCTGGCCTGCGCTTGTAACCTCACAGGGAGGTTCCACAATTGGTCACATTATTATGATTTGCAGTTTTTTTCTGAAGGCTTCCCAACAAGCAACCGCAATTGGGAAGCCAGTAGGGAAGGTTGCAAGTTGCTGTAGTACAGGGGTCCCCAGCCCTTGGTCTGTGGACCGGCACTGGTCCTTGGGATGCTGGCAATCAGGCCATGCAAATTAAGTCCCATCCACGGGATGCAGGCAGCATGTGAAACCACGCCCCCCCCTCCCCAATCCATGGAAAAATCTCTCTCCACAGAATCTGCCCTGGTGCCTCAAAAGTTGGGAGCTGATACTCTAGTAAGTCACTCCTGCTTTTTCTCCATCTATCTTGGCGTACAACTGTTCTGACCTAGGCTTCCCCAGCAGCACGAAGCCGAGTCCTCGTCCTGATAAACCTCTTTTATTTAATTTACAGTGAATTCCTCTCCAGCAAAGTCCCGGCCCCCAGTCTTTCAAGATAGTTCACAATTAACTGACCTTTATCAGGCTTGGAGTGTGGCCAGGCTGATATCTTTCAGATGCCGCAATACTTGGCAAGAATGCAGGAATGAACTAATTGTCTCCTGCAAACTCCACTCCCCATTTGCTCCTCTTTTATTTCCTCTGGGAGGGCCATTCATCGCTGGCCTTACTCCCAAGTTGACCCGTTCTTTAGCTGTTCCCTTCGTCTGGCAACTCTGCACATGCGCACACTGGGAACAGGCTCCAGCTGTTCGTCTGCCTCACTGATGTCTGACTCTGAAGGCAGCTGATAACTGTCAGACGGCCCTGGCTTCCTCTCTGCCTCCGACACAGAGCCCTCATCAGCGTCTTCCCAAGACTCCAGGACTGGCCCATGTTCCTCCCCAACCTCCTCACTGTCCGAGTCTGCCACGATCTCCGCTGGCCGCCGGTGAGCCACAACAACAACCTAAGTACTGAGGTACCTCAGTACTCATCATTAATTGGTACTGGAGGTGCAATGAATACAAAACATGATGAGTAGCAAACCAATCTTTCCATAAGGAATAATGTAGTGAGTCACAAGGTAGCCAACACGAACACATTATAGCTTGGGCCAAACAAACGACGAGTCCCCGGACAAAATTTTCATGTCAAAATGCGTCAAATACCAAACCCAGTGGGTTTCAAATCAGTTGAGTACTGAGGTACCACTGTGTAAGTAATAGGCCTGTCTGAATCCAAACCTAAAGTGGTTTTTCTTTCAGCAATAATCTTGGTGGAAGTCTCCAAACAGAGGCTGGATGGTCGTTTGTCAATTCCTCTACTGAAGAAGGAGATGGACTAGATCAGGGGTGTCCAAACTTAGGAACTTTAAGACTTGTGGACTTTAACTCCCAGAATTCCCCAGCCAGCCATGCTGGCTGGGGAATTCTGGGAGTTGAAGTCCACAAGTCTTAAAGTTCTCAAGTTTGGACACCCCTGGACTAGATGAAATCAAAGGCCTTTCCCAACTGTTAACGTTTCTATGATGGAAGTGTTTATCTACGCAGGCAGAGACCTCCGGGAAGGACCCTGAAGAGTTTGTCCAAACCTTCTGGTAAATATAACCACCTTAAACACACTTGCATTTGTAACAAAGTAAAACCTGAGATTGAGAATGGGGCAGTGTTTATCTTGTGGCACTGTCCTCATCAATGCACTGCTTAAAAGATTTATAGAATAACAGAGTTGGAAGGGACCTTGGAGGTCTTCTAGTCCAACCCCCTGCTTAGGCAGGAAACCTTACACCACTTCAGACAAATGGTATGCAAAATCCTCTTTAAAACTTCCAGTGTTGGAACATTTACAATTTCTGGAGGCAAGTTGTTCCACTGATTACTTATTTTAACTGCCAGGAAATCTCTCCTTAGTTTTAGGTCGCTTCTCTCCTTGATTAGTTCCCACCCATTGCTTCTTACAATACAATACAATAGCAGAGTTGGAAGGGACCTTGGAGGTCTTCTAGTCCAACCCCCTGCTTAGGCAGGAAACCTTACACCACTTCAGACAAATAGCTATCCAACATCTTAAAGACTTCCAGTGTTGGGGCATTCACAACTTCTGGAGGCAAGCTGTTCCACTGATTAATTGTTCTAACTGTCAGGAAGTTTCTCCTCAGTTCTAAGTTGCTTCTCTCCTTGATTAGTTTCCACCCATTGCTTCTTGTTCTGTCCTCAGGTGCCTTGGAGAATAGTTTGACTCCCTCTTCTTTGTGGAAACCCCTGAGATATTGGAACACTGCTATCATGTCTCCCCTAGTCCTTCTTTTCATAGACTAGACATATCCAATAGCTGACTGCTACACACAAGTATTGCAAAGCATGCAGACTTCCACGTCTCCCATGTTGGAAACGGGAAGCACTGTCAAACGGAAACTCTCCCGTACCTGGTATGGGAAGGCTGGCAAAACTGGCTGTCAGAGCTTGGCGCACCGTCTGGAGCTGTTGCTGCAATGCCATTGTCTGCCTCTCCTCCAGTGCAAGCTCCTGCTCTAGGCGCTCCTTGGCACAGCTCATGCTCTCCGTGTGCTTCTGCAGGATGGCATTCTGTTCCTCAAACTCCGTGTTCATCTTACGCAGTCTCCGCAGTTCTGCTTCCCGGGCTGCTCCAGCAAAGAGAAAGGGAAAGCAGGAGGACCGGAATTAAAAAGGAAAGAAAAACCACGGATCACAATCCTACTGCTTGCTTCTTCAACCTCTCTTTTCAGTCCATGATAAAAATAGGCAATTGCTTACTATAACCTTCTCCAATTTTGACACTTTGCAGATGTGTTAGTTACAGCTCTCAGAACTCCCAGACTTTGACTGTGTTGGTTGGGAATTTTAGGAGCTCCAGAGAGAAGTCCGTTTTCTGGACAATCTATTTGTCTTCCATAATGTCCTAGCAAAAAGTAGACTCAATTCTAATGGACTTGAATAAATGTAGCCAGTTGGGTTTATCTATGTAATTTGAACTGTGCACTGTTTGTCTTCTACAATTCTCAGGAAGGATGGCTCAATGGCTAAGACGCTGAGCTTGTCAATCAGAAAGGTCAGCAGTTCGGTGGTTCGAATCCCTAGCGCTGCCTAACGGAGTGAGCTCCCGTGACTTGTCCCAGCTTCTGCCAACCTAGCAGTTCGAAAGCAGGTATAAAATGCAAGAAGAAAAATAGGAACCACCTTTGGTGGGAAGGGAACAGCGTTCCATGTGCCTTCGGCATTGAGTCATGCCAGTCACATGACCATGGAGACGTCTTCGGACAGCGCTGGCTCTTCAGCTTTGAAATGGAGATGAGCACCGCCCCCTAGAGTCGGGAATGACTAGCGCATATGTACGAGGGAAACCTTTACCTTTACCTTATAATTCCCAGAAAAATGATTCTGGAAGATTTAGTATCTAATCAGAATTCACAATTGGGACACCAAGGAAGGATCTCCCAGGTGTCTCCCAAGAAAGCCAAAACAAAAAGTGAGCTGGTTCAGACATTGCACAAAGCCAACAGATCATAAATTCAAGGTGGTTTATTTTCTGACTTAGCTTGCCCTTTTATGTTTTAGCTCAATTTGTGAACTGAACCAGCTGTGATTTAATAAACTGTTGTTAACTGAAGATAAAGACTGTTCATCTAGTCATTTGCTTTAGAATAAATATCTATGGAGATTCTCGGTCACCCAGGCCATGGTTGTCCCAAAGGTGCTTTTTCAAGAGGCAGCTGGACTTTCTGGTTTTTCTTTTCTTTTTTCTTTGAAGATGTTTCGCTTCTCATCCAAGAAGCTTCTTCAGCTCTGACTGGATGGTGGGGAATTGAGGGATTTACAAGAAAAACCAGAAAGTCTTGTTGCCTCTTTAAAAAGCACCTTTGCTTTAGAATAGTTCTTGTGTGCCAATATCCATCTCTAGTATTAAATATTTCCACTCTTTCAATGATTAGTGATGCAATCTCTCTTCCATCCCAACTGAAGGCAAAAAAGCTCAACTCCAGATTTTCTAGCCATTTTAAGCCAAGCTGCTCCTCCTTCCTCAAGTCAACTAACGTTTTACTAAAACCACAACTTTGCTAGAAAATTTGGGCATCTTTAGCATCAAACCTATCTTCACTGTATGTCAAAACCCCTTTGTAAAATATCTCTGGTGTATCTAAAGAAATAGATACATCCCCTCTTAATATACATGTACACTCACTCAATCCAACAATTTCATTCCTATCAGATCAAAGATTCGGATTGCAGCCGTTGCTTGTGGCTTTTGGAAGATGGGGCAGTGGGAAGAAATGCTATTTGGTATGCCCCAGTTTCCATAAAGGAAACCATCCTATCTTAATACTGACTACATTTCAACCCTCTGCTTCATTTGTACCTTTGTTCTGGTCTAAGAATTCCTCTGTAAAAATAGGGACATCAAATGTTGAGAAGCCATCGCTGCCACTTTCTCCAACCTGCAAGAAAAGATAGGTAAGAAAGCTAGCCAAAAAGCGTTAATAACTTAAAAGATTACTTATTTGTCACAGCTTGGCATGGAGACACTGAAAATGTGGGAACACACTATATTTCCATAGAGCCTTAGAAGATCATACCCTTTCTTTTTCAGAATTAGCAATGAAAGGTTGGGTATTGCAATGGAGCTACTACACTATACATTACTGTGTTTTTCAGAGTATAAGACGCATCGGAGTATAAGACGCAGCAAGGTTTTGAAGAGGAATATTTTAAAAAAAAGTTTTTGCACTCTGCAAACCTCCCCAAAATGGCTCATTTTTCACAAAAATGGGTCTGGTTTGTTTTTTTTAAAAAGGCATGAATAGGCCTTAGGAGGCTTGTAGAGTGCTCCTGGGGGCGTGGGCAAAAATGAGCAAAAAACAACCTGTTTTTCGTGAAAACTGGCCTGTTTTTTGTTAAAAAAAGGGCATGGATAGTCTTTAGGAAGCTTATAAAGTGCTGCTGGGGGCCGGGGGGGGGGGAGGAAACTGGCCGTTTTTCGCTCATTTCTGCCCTCCCCAGCTCCCAGAAGCACTCTGGAAGCCTCCTAAAGGCTCTACGTGGCCATTTTGGTGAAGGGGGAGTGGTTTCGGGAGGCAAAAAAATGCTGTATTCAGTGATGCACCCAGATTTTCAGCCTCTTTTTTGAGGGGAAAAAGGTGCATCTTATACTCTGAAAAATACGGTAATGTGCATCAACGCTCCAGGACAAAACTAACAGGGGTTAAAACAAAGCTTATATCTATGATTCTTCTTATAGTTGAGAAGTCACAGCATAAAAAGAACACAGCCACCATTAATTTAATGCTCAAGAAATAAAAAAAAATGGTATTATCTAGGCCAGGGGTGTCAAACTGATGTCGTCATGGCAGCATCACTTGACGTATCACAACTCCTTTCCCCCAGTGACGCATCCAGCCCCGCGGGCCGTGAGTTTGACACCCCTGAACTAGGGAATGCCAAATGAATTTTTTCTTAGAAGCGAACCTATTGTTAATTGTTCCCCTAATTTTCAAAGGAGTGGGAAGTTCATACCACTGCAACAGAAAGCTTCCATGCAAATTCTAAATCTAATGTCTAGAATAAAAACTGCATCAACATAACTGCTTTTCTGGAGTTTATTAATTTTTAGGCTCAGATTATTCATGGCTTTGGCTTTTTTTCCCCCCTTGACATTCAGTTAGAAACGTTTTGAAATTGCAGCTCACTTGCAATAACTGCTGCCTGGAGGGTTGGGGGGGGGGGGGGAATACCTAGAGAAAGTGAGTTGCGGTGGCGCAGTGGTTAGAGTGCAGTACTGCAGGGTAATGAGGATCCAAATTGTTGGGGGCAATAGGCTGACTCTATAAACGGTTTAGAAAGGGTTGTAAAGTACTGTGAAGTGCTATATAAGTCTATTGCTATTGCTATTGCTACTCTCCACATTCAGTGTGCTAGATAAAAGGCAAAGCAGGTGGATGGTGAAATATCTTACCTAAATGACTAGTATCTAGAAAATAAACATAATCATAGGTTTGAAATTCCTAAAAGCAAAATCTGAAGGCACCCCATGCGCCAGCGATGGCGAACCTTTTTTGGCTCGCGTGCCACAAGTGGGGGGAGCGCAGGGGGGTTGTGTGCAGGCGTGCTGCACCCATAATGCAATGCGCGACCCCCCCATTTTACAATGCATGCGCGCACAACAGGCGCTTCCCCCCCCCCCATTTTTACATGCTTTTTTCGCCCTCCCCAGGCTCCAGAGGCTTTATAGGAGCCTGGGGAGGGCGAAAAGAGCCCCCCCCGCCCCCCCCCAGAGGCCCTCCGGAGGCTTTAGGGATCGTCCGGAGGCTTCCCTGACGCCTTCGGAACGCTTCAAACAACCCTCCGAGCAAACCGGAAGTGACTTCCGGTTTGCTCGGAGGGTCGTTTAAAGCGCTCCGAAGGCATCAGGGAAGCCTCCAGAAGCCTCTGGGGGGGGGGTGCTCTTTTCGCCCTCCCCAGGCTCCTATAAAGCCTCTGGAGCCTGGGGAGGGCGAAAAACGGCTTTAAAAACGGTGAACTCAGCTGGCCAGCGCATGCATGCGCGCTGGCCAGCTGACAGGGCAGCGCTTTGCGTGCCCTGACAAATGGCTCCGCGTGCCACCTGTGGCACGCGTGCCATAGGTTCGCCATCACTGCCATATGCTATGACAAATTACCTTGTATCCATTGAGCAATGTGTTCACAGTTCCAGCACCAGCGTCCTCTAAAATGATATTTTTTTAAAAGAAAAAAAAATTAGTTCACCAGAGCGGATAATCCAGTCATGATCTGAATTAAATCCCTCCTAGGGGCTTTCAACTTTCAAGCAGAGGGGAGGGATGGGAATATGCAAGGGAAATATTCAAGGATTGATTGGTGTTCACTTGGCTCAAGAATCCCTACATTTGGAGATGCTATGGTAAATAAAGACTTCACAGCTGGAAATTGAACCAATCAGGCACATCCGATGGTGGGAAAAAATTGTTTACCCCTTTGGAGATCAGAAGAAACAAACTGCCTTCAGAAGCTGTGGGTGCCTCTTCACTGGAGGCCTTTAAGAAGAGATTGGGCAGCCATTTATCAGAAATAGTATAAGTCTCCTGTAAGAGCAGGAGGTTGGACCAGATCAAGGGTCCCCAATCCCCAGGCTGTGGTCCACTATCTGTCCGTGGCCTATTCAGAACCGGGCTACATGAGATGCGGGCCGGCATGCATGCATGCATCTCCACTTGCATGAGCAGCGGACTAGCACATAAATGTGTCAGACCACCATTCACACGAGTGGAGCAGCAGGCGCATTGGCCCACTGCTCACGTGCTCTGGTTCCCCTTTTCCCCCTTCCCAGCTGGGCTGCCAAGTGCAAAGATTGGGGACTGTTAGACTAGATGACCTCCAAGGTCCCTTCCATTACTGTTACTATTGCGGTTATTGTTACTGGAAAACACCCCCCCCAATGAGGCATCAAATGAAAATGGCAGGGAAATCTTCACCAGTCTTCATAGGATCTTAAAAGACTAGTCTCCAAGAAGAACAGAAAATTATCATTCCTACATACAATATTGCTTGCAACCTTGCCTTAGGTAAGTTCATTTGAAACTAGGATTCTGTATGATGTATACATCAAAGGAATGGCTAGCTAATTGTTGTGTAGCCATCAGCCTGCTTAAAAACATAAGTAGGTGGTATTCTTTGTAGACAAATTTCCGCTACTCAATTTTCCATGGAGGGTTCTTTTTAAAGAGGAATTACAAAGAAGGCTGAGAAAATAGCTGGAGGGTAAGAGGGACAGCAAGCTGCTGGAGAAATCTGTAAGTCAGGGGTTCTTACCATGTTTTCCCGAAAATAAAACTGGGTCTTATATTAATTTTTGATCCAAAAGATGCATTGGGGCTTATTTTCTGGTTAGGGCTTATTTTGGGGGAAATACAGTACTACTGTGTTTTTCAGCGTATAAGACGCTCCAAAGTATAAGACCACCTAGATTTTGGGGAGGAAAACAAGAGAAAAATATCTGCCTTAAAGCATTCTTTAAAAAACAAGTCTAATAATTTGAACATTCTATAGGCATTTATAGTTGTTGACTTACCTCTTTGCAGCAAACAGCCTGATTAGCACAAGAAAAAAAAATCTGCCTCCCAGAAATTTGCCATGTGGAGCAAACAGCAATTTTCACTTTCAATTTCTCTGATCATTAGCTGTTACAGGCTGCAGGGATTGCTACAGCCTATTGCAGCTTCCGCAAGCCCCCGTTTGCTGCAAGGAGGTAAATTGCTGAGAGGCAGAGGCCAAAGTGTTGGGGCCGTGGGTGGGTGAGGCTAAATTCAGTGTGTAAGACGCACTCAAATTTTCACCCTCTTGGGGGGGGGGGGGGGGAAGGTGCGTCTTATACTCTGAAAAATATGGTAAATGCATCCATCTGGCTGTTACCTTTAACTGGGGCTTATTTTGGGGGTAGGGCTTAGAGTACGAGCATTTCAGGAAAACAGGGTAATCTTTTTTGTGCCATAGACCAGTGGCCCCCAACTTTTTGGGCACCAGGGACTGGTTCTGTGGAGAGGGGTTTTTCTGTGGCCTGGAGGAGGCATGGTTTTGCATGCTGCCTGCATCCCACAGATGGGGCTTCGCTTTTTTGCATGGCCTGGTTTCTGACCTGCCATGGCCTGGTGCCAATCCATGGACCGGGGCTTGGGGACCCCTGCCATAGAGATCTTTGAGAGGCTGGTAAAGCCTACACATCTCTTTTCAGAAAAGAAATGTATTTAAATACATAAAAATATGTAGACACAAATGGTACTAGAAAGTTAAGAAGCCTTTCTTGGGAGTCCATTAATTACTATGTTGCATACATATATTACTGAATGAAAAGCTAAATGTGTCAGATCTGTGAATCTACCATTCTTCAGGGGAAGAAGGGGGGCTACTATATTTCCTTTACACTTTATTTTGTTTCCTGTATATCCTGTACCATGTAATTCATTACTTTATAACTTCTAGCCTGGTGCTTAAGAGGCCTGGCATTTTCTCACCTTTCGGGGAATGTGAGGGGAGGGAGGGCCATGTGGATTGCATCGCTCAGGAAACGACCCTGAGAAAGTCTCCTTATCGCTTTCTCAGACCGTCCGTTGTAGTAACATCTTCACAGCTGCGGATTGGCTGAATCCACATTGGACTGTTGGGAGGGGACTCTAATTTCCTTTATTCTTCTTGTATTGCCTGATGGACCCCAGATCCTGCTTTGCTTTCACCCTGCCGTCACTCCTTTTCCAAGAAAAGGCTTCTTTTGAAATGTTACGTTTCAAGAGTCGTTACTTCCTTGGATGAAGAGAGGAGGCTGCGCATTACAAAACCTCTCCCTTGGGAACAGGGGTCTCAAATTTGATTTCATTGAGGGCCGTATCAGGGTTGTGTTTGACGTCTGGGGGCTGAGTAGTCATGGCCGGGGTCAGCATGGCCAGCTTGACGTCCTGCAGCCCTCCAATTGTTGCTGGCAGAGGGCTGCAGGAGGCCATCGCAGCAGAAAACAGAGCCTGGGAGGGCTACGCACAGCCCTCCAGGGTTCCTTTTTGGCTGGCAGAGGCACCATGGGCCGGTCCTTTGGTGTTTCCAGGACGGCTCCACTGGCCAGATCTAAGCACCCTGTGGGTCAAATCTGGCCTGTGTGCCTTGAGTTTGACACCCCTGCTTTAGAACAACAATATGAGGAAGAAATACAATAAGGGAGAATCCCCAAGAGACAACTTTGTACAATTCCTCTATGCTGGATTTTCAAGTATCAAATGCAACTGCAAAACTGACCTTTTTTAATTTTCTTCTCTTGCATCTTCTCAGCACACAGTTTGTAAGCTTCAGATTGCTGGTACTCCCTCAGCTCCTTCATGTATTGCTGCTTCTCCCGTTCAGCCTCATCCAGGTAGCGCTGAAAACACAGCAAAAGTTACGACTGACCCAATCCACAAACTCCATCTCTCTTTATCCTGTGTCTCAAAGGTGCTTTTTTCAGGAGGCAGCTGGACTCTCTTGTTTTTTTTCTTTGAAGACGTTTCCCTTCTTATCCAAGAAGCTTCTTCAGCTCTGACAGGATAGTGGGGAATGGAAGGATTTATATTCCTTGAGGACAGCTGGTCATTTGCATCCTTTTAGAGGGTATTGAAGCAATTGGAGTTTTTTTTTTTTTACCAGCTGTCTGCAAGGAATATAAATCCTTCCATTCCCCCACTATCCTCTCAGAGCTGAGGAAGCTTTTTGGATGAGAAGCGAAACGTCTTCAAAGAAAAAACAAGGAAGTCCAGCTGCTTTCTGAAAAAGCACATTTAGGACAACACCTGGATGATTGAGAATCTCTATAGACTCTTTATCCCATGCTTCTTAAAACATGCTTATAATCTTAGAAGCTCATAATATGCCAATATGGGTAGTCCTCGAGTCACAACTGTTTGTTTGGTGACTGTTTGAAATTACAACAGAACTGAGAAAAGCGACTTATGACATTTTTCGCACTTACAGCCGTTGCAGTGTCCCATTAGTCCTGGGATAAAAATTCAGGTGCTTGGCAGCTGGCCTATATTTATGATGGTTGCAGTGTCCGGGGTCAATGTGAACCCCTTTTGTGACCTTCTGACAAGCAACGGGGAAGCCAGATTCACTTAACAACCGTGTTACGAATTGCAGTAATTCACTTAACAACTATGGTAAGAAAGGGCATTAAATGGGGACAAAATTCACCTGTCTTGTTTAGCAACGGAAATATTGAACTCAATTGTGGCATAATTCGAAGACTACCTGTAACTGGCAACTAACTGGCTTCAGATTTTGAAGAAGTACAATAGAAAAGTATTGATGTTATTGAACTTTGGTGTTGGAGAAGACTTCTAAGAATACCACATATAGATAAGAAAACAAACAAACGGATCACTGAATATCCAGATTTCTCAATCAAGGCCCAAATGATCTTATTTCAGATAGATTATGTGAAAAGAGAAGACGACCAGCAGCATAGTGGATTAATGCAATTATAGCAATGATGGGTCACTGATGGAAGACCTGAAGGCTCAGGTTGTGGACAATTACCCAGAAGAAAATGCATCTATGAGGTCACTAGGAACCAACCCGATGGCACCTAATCAGACATCTCATCACAGTAAAAACAGAATTCAAATTTGTAGAAGCAAAATTGAAATAGTAACTTCTAGATGGGAGGGAGGGGGTGTCAAACTTGATTGAGGGACGCATCGGGGTTGTGTTTAACCAGGAAGGGGCGTGGCCAGGAGGGCCATGGCCAGCGCAATATCTCTTGTGTCGGGAGTGCCTGTGGTGCCCAGAGCTCCGTAACAGCAAAAACGGGTTCCCAAGCTCCATTTTCGGTTGCAATGGCCTCCTGCATCCCTTTACCAGCGAAAATGGAGCTCAGGAGGGCTGCTACCGAGCTCTGTTTTTGCTGACAGAGGCACTGCGGGATGGTCCTTCTCTGTTTCCAGGATGGACCCACGGGCCAGATCTAAGTACCCCGCGGGCCACATCCAGCCTGTGGGCCTTGAGTTTGACACCCCTCTTCTAGATTAACATTAGATAGGGACAAAATGCGGGTAGTCCTCCACTTGCAACCATAATGGAACATATAATTAAGGCCATAGGTTATGCTGGTCATTAAGCCAGTCATCATGTAACCAAGTCCAATTTTATGACCTTTATTTTGAGGCAGTCATAATGCTAATATTGCAGTCATAAAGCAAACCTACTGTTCCCGGTGTTTTTTTTTTTACTGGAAACCGGAATGGAAGTAAATTGGTTTCCCTTTTTATTTGTATCCTTTTCATGTATTCAAAATCATGTTTATACTTTTATCTGTTAGCTTATATATGCTTGACAAAATAAATAAGTAAAATAAAATAAAATAAAAAACTCGCCATAAATTGCAGTCACAGGATGCTGCAAATGCTCATAAATGAAGGCTGGTTACCTAAAAAGAATGCAATCATATGGTCCGGGTGGAAGGGGGGGCGGGGGGCATAGGAACTTTGAATCCAAGTTGTACCTTTGGGGGGGTGTTGTCCATTGTAAATTTGAATGGTTGCTAAGAGATCGATTATAAGCTGAGGGAACCTGGAAGTAAGATTTGACACTTATTTGTGCCTAACAATCACAGGCGGTGTTTTTGCTGGCTTCAGGAAACCTTACATATTTCAATGTTAATCATGGTAATGGCATGTAGCTAATTAAGATGTGAGTGAACTATACTAATATTATCAATTGTGCAAATTAATTAAGTAAAATGTTGATTATATAAAAAACTGAAGATATGTGTTACCTATAGAAAATAGATGGAAATGAAATGATAAATTTGGTTTATTTCTAAAGGAATAAAAAAATGATATGCTGTACGTATCTATGCATGTCTCTGTGTGTGTGTGTGTATGTATGTATGCATATATGTGTGTGCGCGTATGTGTGTGTGTGTGTGTGTATGTATGTATGTATGTATGTATGTATGTATGTATGTATGTATGTATTTGTGTTACAACCCCTGGTATGCCCAAATATGGGAGGAAGCTCACTACTCCCTCTTTCTGTCCTTCGGCTCATTGCAGAAAACCATCCAGGCAGAAAACCATATTTTTATTTTTAATGTTGCCTTTTTATATTTGTGTTGTATTTGTGCTGATAAATAAATAAAGGGAGACTAGTATAGATCTATTTCAAGCTATTTAGCTCTCATCAGCTAGCCAAATCCCAGTAAGGGTATGGCTAGCTGATGAGAGCTAAATAGCTTGAAATAGATTTATACTAGTCTCCCTTTATTTATTTATCAGCACAAATACAACACACACACACACACATGTATGTATGTATGTATGTATGCATGTATGTATTTGTGTTACAACCCCTGGTATGCCCAAATCTATACTAGTCTCCCTTTATTTATTTATCAGCACAAATACAACATATATATTGTATTTGTGCTGATAAATGAGAACTGGAAATATAATGCAAAATGAATGATGTATATGTGAAAATGTTAAAGGGGGGAACCGGACAACACTCTTGTTTAGAAAATAATTTTAAACATGTAACAAAAAATGCAAAACTTGGTTTGGGGGGAAAAAAAAACCTTACATATTTCCATGTTCTCTCACCTGCTTTTCTGTGAGCTGTAGTTTACTCCACTCTGCTCCCAACATTTTTGTGATCTCAGGGAAGGGCAAATCCGGACGCTGCATGCGAATTTGCTCCCGTCGTTCATTCAGAAAGCGGACGTAGCCCGTGACGGGGGCCTTCGGTCCATTCGGAAGGATTTTCTTCCTCTTCTTGCCTTTCGGCCAGCCCCGCTTTTTCACCGGCTGCCCACAGTGGAAACAAACAAACAAACAAAAAAGGTTTGGGTCACTCTACTCTGTCACTCCTGGCATTTCTGGAGGCCAGGGTTCAGGGCTGTCACCACGTATCTGTGGCAATCCCACACAAGCCAAAGAAAAAATCCTGAACTGCCATCCTGCTTGTGGGATTCAATATACGTGTCAGGCCTGCAGCCATCTTTTCCTTTGGCCTTGCCACACTTTCTATTATTCTGCTGTGCATTTTCTATTGTGGGAAAATGGGAAGGGGGGAATTGTAAGGAGTCACAGACTATGTAGCCATAACAAAATTCTTTCTAGAAAGCCAAGGTCATCCTTTGTCTCTGCATCCCTGCACCTGTCCGGAATTGGATGGGTGGAACTGCCAGCGTGGCAGTGGAAGATTGGACCATGTGATGGACTTCTGGGTGTGGGGGCAAGATTTTGCACTTTGGGAAAACCGAGAAGCTTTCAGATTTTGGTTTTCCCAGATGTGCCAACATGGCTCTCTTAATAAATTGGAACTTTGAGGAATCCTTTGCCTTGGACTCTGATTTAATTTTGGATGATATTTGGAACCCTGACAATATGTGGAATCTCTGGCTACACTCTTAACTGAAAGTTTTTAGTCCTCAGAAATCTAGAGACATCCTTGAAAGGATGGAGCTGGTGCAATTGGTTGGAGTTGAGCGTTTACTGGTGTTTCCTAATACCTCTATGGAGTTCCCAGCAGGTATTTTTTTCTTTGCACCGTAAGAAACAACTGCCATGCCTAGGATTGAACTCTCAACCTTCTGAGTTAAAGGCAAGCATCTTCACCACTAGGCTACCATGCCACTCAAGAAAGCATAATTAATCTATCAAAAAGTTAAAGTCTTATGCAAGTTGAGCTAGACTCCTAGTAATTTCGTCCACAAAGCTTTCTTTGCAACAATGTAGAAGCTGTTTGCTATTTTTTCTCTGGATGTTTAAAACTCCCAGTCCAGTCAATATTTCTGCTACAATGTTTCTGGTGACTTCTCATACAAATACAACAAAGTCTGACCTCTCTTAGTAGTATGAAGTACAAATAGAGCTCTGGCTGAAGTTCTCACTGGGCTGAGTGATCTAATCTAAGAATCACCAAATTCAAGGCTTAAACTTTTTGTAAGCAAAATCTGGCCATCGCTATTTTGATATTTTCAAAATGTTATAAACCAGAGATCTTCAAACTTTTTAAACGGGGCCAATTCACGGTCCCTCAGACTGTTGGGATGGGGGTGGCGGACCAGGGGGGTGGCTAGGTGGTCATGTGACTGGGTGGGGGTGACCAATTTAGCAGTCCATTAAACAATACACACAAATTAAGCTTTAATTTGTTTTGCTCCTGGGGTGTTTTATTGTTTTTGTTTGCATGTTGTTCTTTTGGTTGACTTTTTTTTTACTAGATAGTTCTTTAGGTTGTTTAGGAGTCTAGTGGTCCACTTCAGGAAACTCAGTTTTGCAGCAATTCTTCTCAGCCGCAAAGAGATTACAATCAACAAGTCTCTCTCTGTCTCTCTCTCTCTGTCTGTCTCTGTCTCTCTCTCTCCCTCTCCCTCTGTCTCTTTCTCTCTCTCCCCTCCCTCTCTCTGTCTCTCTGCCTGTCTCTTTCTCTGATTTATTAAGGGCATTTCCCTTCTCAGGTGAGCTAGGTTTTTTAAAAAAAATCAAAATCAAAATTGACAGTATGTTTATATGGACGCACCAGGGGGCTCACCTCCTCTTCACCATGGGGCTTCTCCCCAATTAACCGAGGGGCCTCGCCTTTCTCCTGCTTAATAGCTACTAGGAAGTTCCCATGTTGAGTTTTACTTGCAGCATTCCTGTAATCCAAAGTTACAAACAAAGATTTCCACAATAGCAATGGAGAACTTCCAAACATTCCAATCTACCATCAAAACTAAAACAGATTTAGGGACATAGCTAAAGAGTTAAATAAATCAATAAGAACAGAAGAGAAACATAAGGTGTAGGAGTATTTGTTTAGTAAAAATAGCCCTATGAAACATAACCAGACTTTTGATTAGTTTTGAAATCTTAATATATATATATATATATATATATATATATATATATATATATATATGTATATGTATATGTATATGTATATGTATATGTATATGTATATGTATATGTATATGTATATGTATATGTATATGTATATGTATATGTATATGTATATGTATATGTATTATATATATATGCTTAAATACATATACAAATACAAATATATATATGCTTAAATGTATATATATATATGCTTAAATACGTAAAATGATCCCCAGCATTAAATGACAAACAAGTCCTCCTAGTTGAAAAGGCTGTTTTAATACAATGACTCACTGGGCATGTCCAATTTGTTTTCAGTTAAGAATTGTAACAGAACTATTAAACCACTATGGAAACAAGTTTGCAAATACACACAGCTCATTTGCTCTACTCATTCACTTCAGAAAGTGAAGAGACAGAATGCACGTTTTATTTAACCTACACCGCTGAGATAATAAACAACCCTCGCTCAATAGTAGTAACTGTGAGAGGGATCTTGGAGTCCTAATGGACAACCATTTAAATATGAGCCAGCCGTGTGCAGCAGCTGCCAAAAAAGCCAACACAGTTCTAGGCTGCATCAACAGAGGGATAGAATCAAGATCACGTGAAGTGTTAATACCACTTTATAATGCCTTGGTAAGGCCACACTTGGAATACTGCATTCAGTTCTGGTCGCCACGATGTAGAAAAGATGTGGAGACTCTAGAAAGAGTTCAGAGAAGAGCAACAAAGAGGATTAGGGGACTGGAGACTAAAACATATGAAGAACGGTTGCAGGAACTAGGTATGTCTAGCTTAAGAGAAAGAAGGACTAGGGGAGACATGATAGCAGTGTTCCAATATCTCAGGGGTTGCCACAAAGAAGAGGGAGTCAAGCTATTCTCCAAGGCACCTGTGGACAGAACAAGTATTTGTGACAATTCAAAACAGGTGTAGGGAAAGCTTTAGATACAAGTTAGATTTTTGAGAAAGATCCTATGTAGACCAACCATACAGTCTGTCTGTCTCTCACACAATTCAAAGACCCTTCTTTCCAAAATTAAAAGTGTCACTTACAAGAGTCCAGTAGATTGCTGCTTGGAGCTCTGCGACATTCCTTTTTCTTGAATTCAAAAAAACCATAAATGTCCACTTAAACGAAGGGACCTAAAAAAGGATATGTGAAAATTATTAGTGTAAATTGCAATTATCTTGAGCAGGAAATAATTTACACAGGAGATTAAACAGCTCTTTGTTTCTCCGAACTCTTTCTGAATCCCTCAGGGCTTGCAAAGAAGACAAAATATCTTACTTTCATAAGTAAGCTGACCCTGTAGGAGAGACGTCATTTGCATAGACCAAGGGTCCCCAAACTTGGCAACTTTAAGACTTGTGGACTTCAACTCCCAGAATTCTCCAGCCAGCATAGCTGACTGAAGAATTCTGAGAGTTGAAGTCCACCAGTCTTAAAATAGCTAAGATTGAAGACCTCTGGCATAGATTAAGAGGTAAAGTCCCTGCAAGATCAATTTATGTTATGCCCAAAAGTTTCTAACCTGAAAATTTCAATAGAACAGGAAGAGGCAACCACAAGAGAAAGTCTCCTCTGGAATATAACAATGGCCATCTTAGGTTAACCAATGGAATGGCTCTTGTTACATTCTTCCTCAAAGTTCTTCAGCTCTGCTGGATGGCTACTCCCGTCATCCCCAGCCAGGATGGTCAATGAAAATTAGGGGAGAAATGTAGTTATATAGTAAGCTAGCTACCAAATACTGAATTCGGATTAGTCCCCATACAGTAACTTAAGTGTGCTTCAACCTTGGGAACTTTTAAGATCTGTGGACTTCAACTCCCAGAATTCTCCTGTCAGTTTGCTGAATGGGCAATTCTAAGAGTTGAAGTCCACACATCTTAAAATTGCCAAGGCTAAGAAACACTGTAGCTCAATATTTTGGACTGAGAAGCCCCCTCGCCCCCCAATAATTTTAGATGAATGATAGGGAATTTATGATCCTCCGAATGCAGTTGATCCTGTGGCTAGTGCAGATGGCTACATGACATCTGCAGAGCTACAGATTCCCAGTCTCTGTCTGTAAAGATAATTCCAATTTGGAAGATACACCAAGATGGATAAATAAACACCTCTGCTTTGTTCATACAATATGCTTGCAATAAACAGAAATACGGTTTTCTCAATGCAGTTTTCTGAATTTATAGGACACCTTGTACCATTAACCCACATGGCTTAAATTTACCTAACACACTTGTGTGGCCAGTCTGTATTACGCAAACATGGCCATTGTGGCATATGGAGACTCAATCTCCACCTTGAACAAAGGTGTTAATTGGTGCTCCATTCATATTGTTGACGTTCTATATTATTAGAAAATCCTACAGAACCAAAATCAAATAGATGGAGCAGATGCCTCCTCTCAATCCCACCTCACTCAGTGGTCACCAACTGGTGGTCCGTAAGAAAATGTTGGTGGTCAGCAAAAAAATTATTTGCATTTTTTATATTGCACTAAATGCTATTTATCTTTTAAAAAAAAATCATATTAGTGGTCCGCAGGATTTAAAATTATGAACTTAGTGCTCCCTGAAGCCCGAAAGGTTGGTGCTCCCTGTTATTCAGAATTTTCTGGGATGCATTGTTCAAGAGGCAAAGGCTGACTGCTGAAATACACAACTTCAGAAACAGCACTATAACTAATTTTTTGGGAGAGCAGTAGGGGAGAAAGCCCGTACAGAATCTATTAGGGTAAAAGAGAATCTCCATTTTATAAGGCATTGCACCATCGCTAATGGGGCAGTTGTTGCCCTTGGGCTTTTTTTGGGGGGGGGAGGGGGGACGACTTCCTGAAAACATTGGACTCTTAAGGATTGTTAGAAGAGCTCCAAACGGCCATGCTGGCCGGAGCTTTATGGGTTTTGCAATCCGGGACTTTTGAAAAGCGTGCTAGGTGAAGCTGCTCTAATCTCGACACAGAACCTGGGAAAGTCGCAATAGGTGGAGGGAAGACACCATTAAAGTATAACCAACATCAACGCTCTTGGATAAATGGAGAGCGAAGAGGATGGGAAAAGAGGAAGCTAACCCCCCCCCCCCTTTTTCCTTCCCAGAATCTCCCCAAATAAGTTCATAGATTCTTCGGGAATCTCCCACCTTGCGCAGCCCCACATCCCACCCCCGCCCGTCCCTCTTTGCTGTGGCTGATCTCCCCGCTCCCTCTTATCGCAACCATTCATAATATTGACTCCCAAAACTTTCCTGGTCCTCCTGCTCTTTTTTTCCTCTTTCTCGTCCCTTTCACCAGCAGAAGCGCCGCCCCCGACTCCTCCCCTTCCCCCGCCCAGCTGTACCACTATGCTAAAGCAGCTTGGCTCTCCAGGCGCTGATTGGAGAAGAGAGGCTTCCCCTCTCTCTCGGGATAGGCCGGATTCTTTATTTTTCTCCCGCCCCGCCCGCCTGCGGTGAAGTACGTCATGACTTCCAAACGCGTGGGTTGGTTGGGAATTGAGGCCGGAGCCAATGAGAGCTCTTCAAAGGCTCTTCAAAATAGCCACTGCTCACCAAGGACTCGCGAGGCTGTTATTATTATCGTTCTCATCTTTTCTACTACCTTCTCCTATTGGTGTTTTATGGTTCTATTACCTACCGGTAGTTGTGTGTATGTACACTTGTTGCTTGTATGTGCATGTTATTTGTATGTTTGTATGTACCTGATTATTACCTTGTTTGTATGTACACAGAAAATTCTTTTTTTAAAACAACGTGTTTTTTTTGTTTTTTTTAATTACATGTTTTAACTTCTTTTATAAACAAAGTGTTGTCCGGATTTTCCACCTTTACATCTTCTGTTATGCATAGTTCATTTTACATCATATTTTCATTTCACATTTCAGTCATCTTATATTCTTTCCATGTTTTCCAGCTTAATTTTAATTTCTTCTTAATATATAAACAATATCTTTATTGCCTCTCCAAGTTAATCAAGTTTAACATATCATTTCCATCCATTATTCTTTTTTACTCTCAATATCATATATCCTCAAATCCAATTTTATATAGTAAACATTTCACTTAGTTAATTATCCACAATTAATAGCATTAATCTATTTCCCTCACATCATATTAGCTGTATACTATTGGTTACATTTACCAAATTTCATTCTATTCTATTAGTAAATCCTTTTCCTTCTTTCCTCCTTTCAACCATTTTCTCTTAGTCTCTCAGGAACTTCACTTCTCTTATATTCTCTTCTTTGCACCCATTTGCCAAGCTTTTTCTTTTTACACAGAAAAAATCTTTATTGCCCATGTGTGATTTGGACACATAAGGAATTTATCTCCGGTGCATAAGCTTTCATCCTATATACAAGCAACGTAATAAATCATGATTATAATCATAAAATGCAACCATCATAAATCATAAGATGCAACACTCAGGGATAGTCATAGGATACTAAAAAAGCAACACAAATTAAATATTTTGGAGGCATTTCCTCGCCCCTTTCCATTTTTATCAAATGAGTTGCTTTTGTTAAATCCATCCACTCATGCTTTGTATTTTAAATAAGGAGATAAAATAGCACGACATCGGACTATTAGTTCCCAAAGAACACCACAACAACTAGTGGCCAGAGGTTGCCGTTGACAATGAATCGGTACTACCTGAAGAAACTACATGGAGTGCATTTGAATTATCTGCTTAGATTTCTGCCCAGTAACCAGCTCACCACTTCAAGAAAATATGAGTGCTTTGTTGATTTCCTAGGAATATTTTCAAAGCAACACAAATCATAAGATACAAACAACAAAGTTATAGTTATAAGAAGCTAAGGAAATAGGTAATAGGAACAATGAGAAGGATAAGAGGTAATAAAGCCCTACTAGGTGATTTGACATCCCAGGGCATAGACAGTGTTGTGGTAATTAGTTGTTTAACAGAATGATAGCAGGGAGGGGGGGATTGTCTTTGGGTCTGGTTGTTTGGCATGAAATGCCCTATAGCAGTATGGCTAACCTTTTTGTTGTGGCATGCTGAAAGCATGCATGCACCCATAATACAATGCGCATGAAACCCCCACCCCATGCACCACCCCTGTGCATGTATGCACAACCCTCCCCCGAAAATGTGCTCCTGCACATGTGCGCATGATGCCCGCATGCGCCCCTCCCTCCATGCATGCATGGCAGAAACCTGAAAACCCGCTGGCCAGCGGGTGGCGCCCACACATGTGGGGTGGAGCTGAGCTGGGGCGATGGCTCACCTGCCCGCAGAGAGGGCGCTGCATGCCACCTGTGGCACGCGTGCTATAGGTTCGCCATCACAGCCCTATAGTGTTGTCTTGAGGGAAGAAGTTGAAATGGAGCTTGCCAGTTAGGTCATAAATGTGACACTTGTAAAGTGGGTCATCACATGAAGTACCTGATTTTATGACCTTTTTTGCAATGGTTGTAAAGCAAATGTGGCAGTCGTTAAGAGAAGCCGTTATTGGCTATGGGGCATTTTGCTGAAAACTGGGAATAAATGCCATCTTGCAGTTAAAACATTGCAAACATGCTATAGTGACTGCAGGATGCTGCAAACGGCCATAAATGAAGGCCAGATACCAAGTGCTCAAAATTAATCACATGACCATAGGAGGTGGTCCAGCATCAGAACTTCGGAACTGGGTCATAAGTAGTTTTTTTTAAGGGGAAGGGGTGTCTGTCTAATTTTAAATAGTCGCTAAGCAACTGGTTGTAAGTCAAGGACTACCTCTAATGGGAAAACAACATAGATATTTATCAATCTCAACAGTGAATCTGAGAAAATCAGGCACAAATTGTTTTTCCATAAGTAAAAGAAGTGAGCAACTGGGCCTCTTATTCTCCAGGTATACCAGCAAAACATCTGTATTCCCTAGAGAAACTGATAGCATCTGCAAACGCCCAGAGACAGAAATAGTTTTGCAAGTTCGTATGCTTCAGGTTGCCAGATCGGGCATTTTTTTCTCCTGCAGTTTCCTGCTTGTGTGTCTCCTGTGGTTGGACAGTGGCATCATCGGGAACAGGTGCAGCTCACCAAACTGAGCTGGTCCACTGGAAGGTGGGAGATTGGGTTTCCAGGTAGCAGACCAGAGCTGGGATCGCCTTACAACCTTGCTGTTCTACCTGCAACATCAATAATTTAATCGAGGCCGTCGTCCCCTTTGTTCAAACACCTGGCATCTCAATGCTGCGGAAGTCTAGAAAGCAGGGCAAGAAAGACAACGCAGAGCAGCAGAAGGGGTCCCCCATGGAAAACGGTGTGGCTCAGGAGACTGGAGGCTCTCAGCCCTCTGCAGAAAGGGGAAGAGGTGCTCCGGGCCAGAATGGCGCAGTTCCAAGACCACCCCAGCCGCCACCCCGGGTGCGTCCTCGGCTCATCTTCCACACCCAGCTGGCCCACGGGAGCCCCACTGCCAAGATTGAGGGGTTCACCAATGTTAAGGAGCTTTATGCCAAAATTGCAGAGGTCTTTGACATCTCCTCAACAGAGGTAAGGATGGGGCTGTTCAGTGTGTTGGATGTATTTAAGGAAGGAGCCAGGGCTGGGCTCTCAGCCTTTCAGCCAAGTGGGTGGCCTGGTCTTTGGCACTGAAAAGATTCACCAAAGTATTAGGCAAGGAGGCCAAGCTGCAATGTCCATTATGGGTAGTTAGATGCTCAGTATGGCTGTACTGTACTCTACATTACTCTGTTACTGGGAGAGAGGGATGGAGGGAGGAAGGAAGGAAGGAAGGAAGGAAGGAAGGAAGGAAGGAAGGAAGGAGAAAAGGAAGGAAGGAAGGAAGAAGGAAGGAAAATGGGAAGAGGAAGGAAGGGGACAAGAGGGCAAAGAAGAAAGGGGGAGGAAGGAGGGGAGGAAGGAAGGAAGGGGGAGGAGGAAGAAAGGAAAGGGGAGGAAGGAAGGAGAGGAAGAAGGAAGGAAGGGGGAAGGAAGGAAGGGGAGGAGGAAGGGAGGAAATGGGAGGGAGGGAGGGAGGGAGGAAGGAAGAAATAAATAAAGAAAGAAAGAAAGAAAGAAAGAAAGAAAGAAAGAGGGAGGGAGGGAGGAGCACAGAACTGTGTGCTGATGCAGCAAGCATCCCATTAAGAATATATGGTAAAAAGATAAAATATTCAGCATCTTGCCAGAAGAGAGAGGTATTTTTGTGTAGATATTCTGAAAAATACCTCCAGCATCACACATAAGAAACAACAAAAGACCCAAGGAAAAAAGAACAGGAAGAGAAAACACAAAGGATTAATTTATCAGGTTCCAGCATCAAAGAGGCTTTGGAAATGAGAAGGCACGAAGGAGCAGCTGAAGAGCTTTTCCTTTGGAAGCAGACTAAAAGCTGGGCTAGCAATGTTTGGGGCTATGAAAACTTCAGCTAAGGGTAAAAGAAGACTAAGGAGTTAGGGAGTAATTTGAGCTGGAAAGTTCAGTTCCCACAAGGCTTACAGTCTATGGCAGGAGAGGATGGGAGATAGGAGGGACAGGAAACAAGCATTACTAGGGAAGAATAATCTCAAATATAGATTCACTATGCAGGGGGGAGTCTTTTCCAGTCCAGTGTGAAGTTGCCTGTATAAACTCCATATTTTCCTCCTTATTTTAATCTTATCACTTCTGCTTCTAAATGTCAGGATTCCAAGTAACACCCCCAACGAAAGAAGACTCCGAGACTTGAGTTTCCTCCAAGTTCTATTTTATTAGAGATGTCATATTGGCACATCTGGGAAAACAAGAATCTGAAAGTTTCCAGGTTTTCCCCACCCAAAATAAAGTCCAAGCCCTTGCCCAGCACCCTCATGTCCGTCACATGGTCCAATCAAACATCGCCCCACCTGGAGATGCCTCCCAGTCATAGCCCTCCCAGGTGCAGGGGATATGTCTTTTTTTTAAATGTTGTACGCCGCCCTGAGTCCTTTGGGAGAAGGGCGGCATATAAATCCAATAAACTAAACAAACAAACAGGGCAAGATGTCCTTGACTCTCTGAGAAAAGAACGTTATTTTGACTATATATCTCCCATACTCCATATAATCCCCCCTCCCATTTTCCCACAGTAGAAAATGTGGCAGGCCTGGAGGCCCAAATGTAAAAGATGGCTTCCAGGTCTGACACTAAAAGCAACAGGCAAGGAGAGGGCTCCAAAACGCTTTTCCCTCAGATTTCCCGACCTGTTGACGTCTTCCACAGAGACCTTTTCCCTATATGGCTGGCTGGGGAATTCTGGGAATTCTGGGAGTTGAAGTCCACAAGTCTTAAAGTTCCAAAGTTTGGACACCCCTGCCCTATACAGTATATATAAAATATAAATGCATTTGCACTTCCCTCCAGATCTTGTTCTGTACGTTGAACACCCACAAGGTAGATATGCAGAAACTGCTGGGCGGCCAGATTGGTCTGGAGGACTTCATTTTCGCTCACATCCGCGGTGATACGAAGGAGGTGGAGGTCATCAAAACAGAGGATGCTCTGGGACTTACTATCACAGATAACGGGGCTGGCTATGCTTTCATCAAGGTAGGTCTTTGGGAATAGGATAAAAGACTGACATGTTGATTTGTAATAGCCATGTTTCTACCTACAATAGAATGTGGAACAGTATATGCAGTACCTTGCTCAATAGTAGTAACCGTGAGAGGGGTCTTGGAGTCCTAGAGGACAACCATTTAAATATGAGCCAGCAGTGTGCAGCAGTGGGATGCAGCATCCAGTTTTGGTTGCTATGATGTAAAAAAGATGTTGAGACTCTAGAAAGAGTGCAGAGAAGAGCAAGAAAGATGATTAGGGGACTGGAGACTAAAATATATGAAGAACGGTTGCAGGATGGGTATGCCTAGTTTAATGAAAAGAAGGACTAGGGGTGACATGATAGCTGTGTTCCAATATCTCAGGGGTTGCCCCAAAGAAGAGGGAGTCAAGCTATTCTCCAAAGCACCTGAAGGCAGGACAAGAAGTAATGGGTAGAAACTAATCAAGGAGAGAAGCAACTGAGGAGAAATTTCCTGACAGTTAGAACAATTAATCAGTGGAACACTTGCTTCCAGACGTTGTGAATGCTCCAATGCTGGAAGTTTTTAAGAAGAGATTGTATAACCATTTATCTGAAGTGGTATAGGGTTTCCTGCCTAAGTAGGGGGTTGGACTAGAAGACCTCCATGGTCCCTTCCAAGTCTTTTATTGTGTATTTTACCTGCAGATATCTCGGTCATAAGCCAGCCTCTCATGTTGCATGTGAAAGCTTTGCATAATAGAGTCATTGACTGAGATGGGCAGCCATAGAAATTGAATAAATATAGACTGAATTTCAATAAATAAACTATAAAGTGACTTCATTATTACATGGCCTGTGGCATTTGGGACTAGTTGAAGGGTCTGGGCCAGTGTTTCTCAATATTGGCAAGGAGGAATACCATGCAGGTCCAAACATTCTTACAGAGGTATCCTCAACGTACAGGTTTTTTTTAAAAATCAAGATGGCAGCTACAATGGCACAATCAAAGCTTTGCCTGTTTAAAAAAATAGGTGCAACTTTGATTGTGCTGCTCAGCTGCCCTTTTGACATTTTTACCCTGAGAAAAATGGCTACTCCTGCCTCACTTTTCAAGGTCAGCCAAGGTCATTAGGCCATAGATAGGATTATTCTCTTTCTAAACTTTTCCTTTTTTTGCACTTCCCCATTTGATAGCGTATTAAGGAAGGAAGCATTATGAACCGCATTCCAACGGTCTCTGTTGGGGACAGCATTGAAGCCATTAACGACCAAACCATTGTCGGATGCCGCCACTACGAAGTTGCCAAGATGTTGCGCGAGATGCCGCAGGCGCAGCCATTTACTTTGCGCTTGGTGCAGCCTAAACGAGCTTTCGGTAAGTGGATATTTGAGCACTGAAGAGAGGCTGCACCACAGAGTCCCACCATAGGCCTAGTACCACAGCCCAGCATCACCGAGGAGCAGCCAGTTGGTCACTTTAAAGTGCCCCTCAATATTTTTTGAGCTAGCAAAAATAAATGCATAAAATATTGTTTTTCTCCCCTGATGGTCAAGGTCTTTTCTGAGCTTCCGGTTTCCAGTGTGTATATGCACGCTGCTTACCTGGTCTTCCAGTTTCTAATGCGCATGCGGGCACAAAGTCCATCTGGCCGGCACGCGTGTGTGCGCCGGAAACTGTAAGCTCACCTTCCCAGCGCGTGCATGCGTGCCAGGGAGCTGCTCTTCTAGTTTCCGGTGCTTCTGCGTGCACAAAGACAGCGAGTGTGCCCGGAGAGATGGCTCTGCGTTCCACTTCCGGCACGTGTGCCATAGGTGCCATCACGGCTATAGCCCATCCTCAACAGTGAAAACAAGGGACAGGGTCTTCTCTATAGTGGCACCATGATTATGAAAAGCTCCCCCAAAGAGTTGATGCTTGCATTGTTTGTTTAATTAGTTGAGGCAGGAAATATCTTTTTTTTTTTTTTTTTTGCTTTAGTCTTCATTTTATTTGCTGCTTTGATTTTTGTTGTTCAGGATTATTTTCTTCTTTGTTCGTGTGTTCTTTCAAGTTTTGGATTTCCTTAAAGTTGCTTAACTGGTTTTTATCTCTTCCTCCCTTCCGTTCCTTTCTCTTCCTATTATTTATTTATTTAGTTAGTTAGTTTGTCACTCATATACAAGATAACAGGAATAAGAATAAACATGAATAAGAACACAGAAAATGGGTACAAATAAATGGGGATATCATCAGGAAGTCAGATCAAGAGCAGAAAATTATCCTTCTTGCTGTTTGGAAAGCAGGTTGCTATCTGATGAAAATTCTAATATTATCAGCTCCCCAAGGAGCCTGATCTTTCCTAAGGGGCAGCTGATGTATATTGTAATCTTACGGAAATAATAATAAGCAGAACTGTTTGCCATTTTGAAAGAATGTCATGAATGAGAACAGATTGCATACCAGCTATTTTAACAAGCATTGTTAGAGCCAGGCAGTTCATTTAATTCCGCTTTGGTTAAAAAATATGGCTTAGGATCTCAGACTGATTCTAGATTGCGACAAGCAAAAAAACCAACAACCACCCTCTTGTTTTCATTTCAAATTTAGGCTCCTAAAATGAGAAGAGGCTGGCATGGAAATCTGGGTTCCCCAAATGTGGGCAGATAACCGCTTCCAGGAGTCATAGCAGGGGTGGGTTCCTGCCAGTTCTAACCTCTTCTATAGAAGAGGTTCCACAAATCTACAGTGCCGTTTAGAACCGGTTCCAGCTCCCTCCCCCCGCCCGTCCGCAAATCATCAAGATGAAGAGCGAGAGGAGGAATTCGGGAGTTGAAGTCCACAAGTCTTAAAGCTGTCAAGTTTGAACACCCCTGGGTTTTTTCTAAAGGGTTAGGAGTGCAAGGGTCTTGTAACTTGACAGCTTTAAGACTTGTGGGCTTCAAATGCCAGAGTTTCTGAGCCAACATTTTGGTTGCTAAGCAAGAGCGTTGTTAAGTGAGTTTCACCACATTTTACAAGTTGGCCATGCCCACCCAGCCACATGGCTGGCAAGCCACTTCCACCCAGTCACATGGCCAGCAAGCCACTCCCACAAAGCAGGCCACACCAACAGAAGAGGTTCTAAAATATTTTGAAACCTACCACTGAGTCATAGCCAACATGGTCCATAGCGTAGGGTGCTCAGAGCTGTATGGTTAGAAGTTCTCCATTTCTGGGAGGGAAATGTGTACAGGCAGTCCTTGACTGAAAACTGTTTGTTTAGTGTCTGTTTGAAGTTACAGTGACACTGAATAAAGTGACTTATATGATTGGTTTTCACAGCTACAACTGTTACAAGGATCCTCAGGATCATGGGATCAAAATTCAGGCACTTGGCAACTGGCATATATTTATGGCAGTTGCACTGTCCTGGGATCACGTGATCACCAGTGGTAGGATTCAAAATTTTTTACTACTGGTTCCGTGGGCGTGGCTTGATGGATGTGGCATGGCTTAGTGGGTGTGGCAGGGGAAGGTTACTGCAAAATCCCCATTGCCTCTCAATCAGCTGGGACTTGGGAGGCAGAGAATAGATAGGGGTTGTTAAGTAATTAAGCTCCCCGTTAGGAGAGCGAGTATGCAGAGAAGCGTAATGAGAGTGGTATGGAAGAACACGCACAAAGCAGCATACAGAGACACTGAATAGTATAAAAATATAGTAGTTTACTATGTAAAACTATTATGTAGAAGTATTCAGAGTCCAGTTAACAGTCCAAGTCATACACGGTTCAGTAATTCAGTTATCAAATAGTCAGTCTAACACACAAAGTACAGTAGCTAACAATAGCAAGACTCAGTAACTCACGAGCAGTATCAAACAGTATCCACGATCAGCATCTAACAAACAGAGAGCTAACAACCATTCTGACTCCCTCTTATGCCTGCTTGAGGTAATAAACCAATTACATCTCTGAATCATTTAAAGTAACAGTAAAGTAATCATAGCTTATATACATTGCCAAGCCAAGCCTAGGGTTACATCCCTAACAGGGGGCAGGGCCAGTCAGAGGTGGTATTTACCAGTTCTCCAAACTACTCAAAATTTCCACTATCAGTTGCTGAATACTACCTCTGGTGATCACCATTTATAAGTTTCCTAATTGGCTTCCAACAAGCAAAGTCAATGAAGGAATTCAGATTTGTGTAACAATCACATGATTCACTTAAGAGCTGCAGAGGTTTACTTAACGGTGGCAAAAAAAAAGTGATAAACAGGGGCAAAAGTCATTTAACAGATGCCTTGCTTAGCAACAGAAATTTTGGACTTAATTGTGGTTGTAAGTCGAGGATTACCTGTATTGTTAAGATGGTTATGGGTGCGTCGTAGAAATCTCCTGCGGTGCAATTGTCCAACCTTGTTTCAACTCTTTCACAGGGGACTGTTGTGTCCTCCCGATATCTCCATGCTCAATTTGGAATCGGTTTTCTCCTAATTTTTTCTGCATTTTTTTTTCTTTTTGGGGAGAAAGCGTTGAATAACCCAGAGCAAAGAGTGTCCAGGCAGGATATAAAAAGTCAAAACAGTTGCTGCGACTGTATGGTTGAAACCCCATTCCTTTTTTATATGTACTACACATACAAAAGGACTTCAAGTCACACAGTTGTAATGGCCATGTTGATTTTTTTGCCCGCCCCAATGGAAGATCAAATTTATAGTGCTTTCTAAAACACTCTACCGAGCCTCAAACGAATCCATCTGTCAAATGTGACACAATGCATGTTGAGACTCTAGAAAAAGTGCAGAGAAGAGCAACCAGGAAGATTAGGGGACTTGTAGACTAACATATGAAGAACAGTTACAGGAACTGAGCATGGCTAGTCTAGTGAAGAGAAAGGCCAGGAGAGACATCATAGTAATGTTCCAATATTTGAGGGGCTGCCACAGAGAGCAGGGGGCCAAGCTATTTTCCAAGCACCCGAAGACCAGACAAGGAACAATGGATGGAAACTGATCAAGGAGAGATTCAACCTAGAAATTAGGAGAAACTGTCTGACAGTGAGAACAATCAACCAATGGAACAGAAGTTGCCTTCGGAGGTTGTGGGAGCTTCATCACTGGAGGCTTTCAAGAAGAGACTGGACTGCCATTTGTCAGAAATGGTGCAGGGTCTCCTGCTTGGGCAGGGGTTTGGACTAGATGACCTACAAGGTCCCTTCCAAGTCTGTTAATCTGTAATCTGCATAGTCAGCCAGATGTTTAGATGGGGTTTTGAATTTTTGTTCATCTATTTAGTTCATTCCAAGGATCTGGGATAGACAGATGTTGTGGTTCAGTGGTGTTAAATGTATCTCATAGGATGTACGCCGTTACAAGCAGCCGTTTGAAATTGACTGATGATGAGTTTGTCAATGGTAGTAATGTTTAAGACATGCTCCAGATGTTTTGAGATGGCACCCAAGGTGCCTTTCAATATTGATTCTATTTTTGCCATAGTTGTTTTATTTGCCAGTCTTTGAATTTTATTATTTTCTCTAGTTTTTTTTTCTTTTCTATTCTGCTATCTCTAGGTAATGCCACATCCACTGTTCAAATTGTTTTGTCTTTTTTACCAACAATTGTTAGTCTGGAGTATTATGTAGCAGATGCTTGTCTATTTGAATTCTAGTGCTTCTTTTCTATTACTTTGTCTATATTGTGGTGTCATCATATCTTCCTCCTCCTCTTCCTCCTCCTCCTCCTCCTCCTCCTCCTCCTCCTCCTCCTCCTCCTCCTCCTCCTCCTCCTCCTCCTCCTCCTCCTCCTCCTCCTCCTCTATCATTTCCTATCTTCAGTCATTAATTCAGTTTGACCCAATAATCCTACCATTTGAACTTTTGTGTAAGGGATTGAGAACTGCCTACACCTGTCATTCTAATTTCTTGATCCTTGATATGGTACTGTACCCTACCTATTTTAATTTTTTAAGGATGTGTTTAATTTTAAAAAATTAAAGGGCCGATAACCATGTTTCCAAAGTGTTAGCCTAAAACATATGTGTATGATAGCATCAGGGACACGGTGGCTCAGTGGCTAAGATGCTGAGCTTGTCGATCAGAAAGGTTCGGCAGTTCAGCGGTTTGAATCCCTAGCTCCGTGTAACGGAGTGAGCTCCCGTTACTTGTCCCAGCTTCTGCCAACCTAGCAGTTTGAAAGGATGTAAAAATGCAAGTAGAAAAAATAGGAACCACCTCTGGTGGGAAGGTAACAGTGTTCCATGCGTCTTCGACATTTAGCCATACTGGCCACATGACCACGGAGACATTTTCAGACAGCACTGGCTCTTCGGCTTTGAAACGGAGATGAGTACCACCCCCTAGAGTCGGGAAGAATTAGCACATATTTGCGAGGGGAACCATTACCTTATGATAGCATCACCTCACTGATCTCAGAAGTCTTCTTAGCAAATATCATGTGGATGGCTGCATTCCATAGCTGGCTTTTTGTGGGTGTCTATATAACATGCTCCCCAAATTCCAGATATGGCTTGTGGCCCAAAGGAATGCCATTCCTCTCCTAGTAGATGCCTTACAATGTGTAATAATCAACTGCCTCTAGTCTTCAAGTCATTTTTTTATTCCACCCCCATCTTCTGTTTTACACAGTTGTTTATGAACTTCAAGGGGTTCTAGCAAAAAAAGAAGTGAATTCTGTAACTTTCCCATTCTGCTGAAGAGTATTGTTGTGCTCAGACATCTTCTGTTATGTCTACTGTTTGTCAGGGTTCCAAGTAACACCCCCCACCAAAAGAAAAATCTGAGGCTTGAGTTTCCTTAAAGTTCCATTTTATTAGAGATATCATATTGGCACCTCTGGGAAAACCCAAATCTGAAAGTTTCCAGGTTTTCCCCACCCAAAAGAAAATTCAAGTCCCTGCCCAGCACCCACATGTTTATCACATGCTCCAATCAGGCCTCGTTCCAACTGGAGATGCCTCCCAGTCACACTACTCCAGCAGGGCAAGATGACCTTGACTTTTGGAGAAAAGAATTTTATTTAGACTACATATCTCCCATACTCCATATACTCCCCCCTTCCATTTTCCCACAGTAGAAAATGTGGCAGGCCTGGAGGCCCAATGTAAAAGATGGCTTCCAGACCTGACACTGTCTTTGAACCAGATGTTGAGTCCTTGATCTTCTTTTCTCCTCCCCTCTGTAGATATGATCAGCCAGAGGACACGAAGCAGCAAGAGCTCAAGTGAGGAGAAAATAGGCAGCGGACGAGAGACTCTACGGCTGCGTGCAACGGGCACTGCCACCATAGAGCAGGCAGTGAGTATGCTCTGGGACAGGGAACGGATTAACCAGATGCCCATATTCTCGTAGTACTGTATCAGTGGTGGGTTCTGGATCCCGTTCCAACCGGTACAGTTGGAACGGGCTCAGCATTGCCCACATGGATGCGCGCAGCGAGTGCATGCATTGTAGCTGCCAGTGACGCTTCTGCAAACCTCCACAACGCTCCAGCTACTTGTCGGAGCGTCGCACAGGCACTGTATGCGTCATGCATGTGCGCGGAAGTGCCAAAGGCTTTAAAGGACAGGTAAGGAGCTCGGGCGGGGAGGTCCTCCAGAGCACCGTACCAGAACGGTACCCGGTGCTCCAGGCAGGCTCCGGTATGCCTGTACCGGGGTGTACCGCCTGCAACCCACCACTGTACTGTACATAAGAAATTTGGGGGCTAATTGGAAATGAGTTGATTGCCTCAGGGCTAACCTTAGGAAAATGCCTGTTAGATACCTAGCCCGGTTGCTGGATGGGCGTGGCCATGATGGGCGTGGCTTAGTTGGCCTCCTGCACCGGGGGGGGGGCATTTTTGCCCTCCAGAGGCTCCAGAGGCTTCCTTGAGCCTCCTGGAGGGCAAAAACGGCATTCCTCAGGCTCTAGAGGCCCTCCGGAGGCCGGAAATTCTGGGAGACCCATTATTTCCCCTCCTCGAGCCTCCATGCAGGCCCTGTACTTACCTGGCATCCCCAACAGGCTGCATTGGGATTCCTGGGAGGGGTGGAGTGGGTGGGGTGGGGTGGGTGGGGCCAGCAAGGGGTGGTTTTCTGAACTGGGCAGATTCCTAGCTAGAGGTTCTCCCGAACCCGTGAGGACCCGCAGCAGCCCACCCCTTTTCTGAAGGGTCATGAGAAGGCACCAAATTTCATTGCTTCTGAAGCTTTGGTGCAGCCCAATGTTTCTCATCCTTGGCGGTTTGAAGATGTGTGGACTTCAACTCCCAACATTCCCCGACCATCTTGGCGGGGTCAGGGGAATTCTGGGAATTGAAGTCCACACGTCTGAAAGCTGCCAAAGTTGAGAAGCACTACAAGACATTCCTGTCAACGCTGGCAGTTCAGTTCCGTTTGATCTCCTTCCTTCCTTCTGTTCACAGCCAAGTGAGTTTGAGGAGGAAGCTGCTGAAAAAATGGACGACTTATTGGAAAGCTACATGGGCATCCGTGACCTCGAATTGGGTGAGTAGGGAGTGACGCAGGATTTGGTTGAAAAATATATATGATTCCTTTCACCTTGCCGTCAACTACTGCCTGGATGGGACCTCCAGATTAGGAGCCAGCCTACCCTCAGATTCTGGATTTGGGGAATTATATTGTAGAATAGTGTTTCTCAACCTTGGCAACTTTAAGATGTATGGACTTCAACTTCCAGAGTTCTGTAGCCAGCTGGATAGGGAATTCTGGGAGTTGAAGTCCGCCACATCTTAAAGTTGCCAAAGTTGAAAAACATGGCTCTAGAGAAGGGTGATGAATCTGGATGACTATTGATCAAAATGGATTTTCAGTTTGATACAGCAAGACAATCCATACGTGGTTTCATGTGAAATGAAGGTAACAATTAAAGAGAGATAAAGAGAACTGTCCTAGAACAGGGTTCTTTAGGTTTTATACAATACAATACAATAGTAGAGTTGGAAGGGACCTTGGAGGTCTTCTAGTCCAACCCCCTGCCTAGGCAGGAAACCCTATACCGTTTCAGACAAATGGCTATCCAACATCTTCTTAAAGACTTCCAGTGTTGGGGCATTTACAACTTCTGGAGGGAAGCTGTTCCACTGATTAATTGTTCTAACTGTCAGGAAGTTTCTCCTCAGTTCTAAGTTGCTTCTCTCCTTGATTAGTTTCCACCCATTGCTTCTTGTTCTACCCTCAGGTGCTTTGGAGAATAGCTTGACTCCCTCTTCTTTGTGGCAGCCCCTGAGATATTGGAACAATGCTATCATGTCTCCCCTAGTCCTTCTTTCTCTTAAGCTAGACATACCCAGTTCCTGCAACCGTTCTTCTTTGATGGATCTTCCCTTAATTTTGTTACCCTTGGATACCCATGTGCTTCCCATCTCCTCCACTGAATTTAAGGAGATGGGACTGGTGGATCATTCACCAGATTGGTATCGGTTAGGCTTCTTGATTAAATTAAAAATTAAACAAGGATCCTGACTTATTATTGAATTAACTGGGTAGCGAGCATCAGTGGTGGCATTCAAAAAAATTTACTACCAGTTCTGTAGGCATGGCTTGGTGGGTGTGACGTGGCTTGGTGGGCATGGCAGGGGAAGGATACTGCAAAATCAGCATTCCCTCCCCTCTCCTGTGGGAAGGTTACTGCAAAATCCCCATTCCCTCCCACCCCACTAACCTGCTTTCCAGCTCCGTTCTTCTGTTCAGGGCAACAAAAGAAGGGGCAGGGCTAGCCTATTGGCCGGTTCTCCGAACTACTCAAAATGCCTGCTACCGGTTCTCCAGAACCTGTCAGAACTGGCGGAATACTACCTCTGGTGAGCATGCCATAAACCTTCATATTTAGAGTACACTTTGTCTTCAGTTGTGTGTCCCACTACAGGCCAAGCCCTTCCCAGCAGCCTTTTTATGAATGTACCCAGAACGCGTCCAAATATGTCTTTGCTCCAATTGATGTTTTATCCCAGTGCTCTGAGTCCTAACCTCTGGCTCATTTCCCACAGCCTCTAGCATGGTGGAGATCACCAAAGAATGCCAGAGCCCTGAAGACTTTGCTCGTGGACTGGATTTGCTCCTGGGTGAATTTGCCTTCCCAGAAGATTTTGCCTCAGAGGTTTGGACTGCAGTTTGCAAGAGCAGGGAAATCTCTGAGTAGTTTCAGGAGATGGGCTGGGCAATTAAGGCTGTTTCTTGTCTTGGCCACCCCCACTCCCCCTTTTCTTTTTTTCTCTGCTCTGTAATTGTCCGTATCTTGCACACACTGACATCCACATCTGGGATTTCCTTCCAGAATGATCACCCGTGGCTCCAGGATTACACCTATGCAAAATTTCCAGGGGTGACAGACAGTAGCACCAATGAGCACATGCTCTCCTATTGGGGTGGAAGGAACTGACCTGTATGGAAGGAACAGAGAGCTATTTGGGTGATTACTTCTAGTTAGCATCTATAGGGGATCTTCTTCCAGTAGTATTCCAAGATACAATTGCTACCCTGTAGGTCCACATTAACAGGCCAGGGTGGTATGTTTCCAGATGTTTAAGTTATGCTTGTCATAATTGCAGAATAGATAGGAGAATGCTAGGAGAGACACTGTTTCTTGGCAACCCAACACACTGCAATTTAAACCGATTTGTAATTGGAAAGGACTTGAACCATCATTCTTCACAGTGGTTTCTGCAGGGCACAGTGAAGTAAGTCAAGAGGACAGCCACGATAATATGACACATGCAACACCCATTAAAAAAAATGGGAATTTCAATCCCACAGTTGCAACTACTATCTTGATTTTTAAAAAATATTCCCTGAGGATACCCTTACAATACAATACAATAGTAGAGTTGGAAGGGACCTTGGAGGTCTTCTAGTCCAACCCCCTGCCTAGGCAGGAAACCCTATACTGTTTCAGACAGATGGCTATCCAACATCTTCTTAAAGACTTCCAGTGTTGGGGCATTCGCAACTTCTGGAGGCAAGCTGTTCCACTAATTAATTGTTCTAACTGTCAGGAAGTTTCTCCTCAGTTCTAAGTTGCTTCTCTCCTTGATTAGTTTCCACCCATTGCTTCTTGTTCTACCCTCAGGTGCTTTGGAGAATAGTTTGACTCCCTCTTCTTGATTGCTTATGTAAATTTTGGTAGTTGGTGGTTGGTTTTTAAAAAGATAAATCTCTTCCAAAGACGGGTCCCTTGTGGAAAGCAAGGTTCCTCACCTTTCCTTCCTTTGATGAATTGCCCAAATAACCTACAGTCATTTTGAAGACCCATTTGGAACAAAAGCAATCTGCATAGACAATTTCCATTGTTCCTAATTAGTTTCAAGAGGTCTCTAGAGAACAACTGGGCCATTAAGTCCAATCATTTTATAGAACTGTTCATAGAGTGGGAATTTAGAGATGCAGAGAAGCCTTTCCAACTCGTCGTTAATTAACTTCTACTTGAATATATGCAAGAAAAGGGAGCTCATCCTAGGATTCATGGTTAGTATTAATGGAAGAGAATATTTGTAGCTTAGGGTTGAACTGTGGTTCTCCTTGGTGCTCTCTGAGCTTAGCTGTTTCCCTGCAGGCGTTTCATTGTTAGGATGTTTACCTGGAAATGGCCCTGTGTCCAAGTGCGCTTTTGGAATCAGTTGTGGTCATAAGTCAAGGATTCCACTTGGTTGTATAGAAGTGAGAAAGGTGTGCTAGAACACACCTAAAGTTGAAAGGAGTGTGGCTAGTCCCTGACTTATGACCACAATCGAACCAAAAATTGATGTTGCTAGGCAAAACATTTTACAGGTAGTCCTCGATTTACAACAGTTCGTTTAGTGACCCTTCAAAGTTACAATGCCACTGAAAAAAGTGACTTATGACCGTTTTTCACACTTACAACCTTTCCGGCATCCCCATAATCATGCGATCAAAATCCAGACGCTTGGCAACTGGTTTATATTTATGACCCTTGCTGTGTCCCAAGATCATGTGATCACTTTTTATGACAAGCAAAGCCAAAGGGGAAGCCAGATTTGCTTAACAACCGGGTTGCTAACTTATCTACTGCAGTGATTCGCTTAACAACGGAGGCAAGCAAGGTCATAAAATGGTGCAAAACTCGCTTAACAAATGTCTCATTAGCAACATAAATGTGCTCAATTGGGATCGTAAATCGAGGGCTGACTATGATCTTTTTGGCCACAGTTGTTAAGCGGATCACTGTAGTTTTTAAGGTAGTGACACCGTTGTTAAGTGAATCTGGCCTGTCCATTGACTTTGCTAGTCAGAACATCACAAAAAGTGATCACATGACCCCAGGGCACCGCAATTGTCATAAGTATCACTACGTTGCCGAGTATCCGAATTTTGATCACGTACTATGGGGATGCTGCAACGGTTGTAAGTGTGAAAAATGGTAATAAGCCACTTTTTTCAGTGACATTCTAACTTTAACCGGTCACTAAATGAATGGTTGTAAATCGAGGACTACCTACCGTATTTTTCGGAGTATAAGATGCACCTTTTGCCCTCACTGGCTGGCTTAGTTGCTATGCCTATTTATTGGCTGACCTTGTTACCTTGTGTCAGCTGAATACCATGGATGCTGGTAAGCAGAATTCCCCCCCCCCCTCTTTTCCTCCCCAAAAACTAAGATGCATCTTATACTCCAGAGCGTCTTATACAATACAATACAATACAATACAATACAATAATACGATACAACAGCAGAGTTGGAAAGGACCTTGGAGGTCTTCTAGTCCAACCCCCTGCCTAGGCAGGAATACTCCGAAAAATATGGTATATTTTATTATATGGAAGCGTGGCAAGAATGAATGGGTGCTGGATGAATGGGCCAGGTACAGAAGGGAGCAATCAGAATAGAAGAATTACATTGAAGTGGTTTAGTCATAGAAGGCGAAGGAATGAATAGGGAAGAAGGAATCAAAATGAAGGACCTGTAAAAGCTGTTTCGGTGGTGGGCTGGTCTTACTGAGATCTTCAAAAAGAGAGAGTTGAAAAATTTAAAGAAAAAAAGTGCTCTATGGATATTGGGAACAAGGGTGATTTGTGAGTATAGGAAGGTATGGAGGATGTATTGGTGTAAACAAGTTTTCCCTATGTTTCCTTTCCTTTTTCTCATCGCCTGCCCCTATCATTATTATTATTATTTTGCTAAGCTATTTCATACTCCTTGTCTGTGCACAATATATATAAAATCCTCTTACCCACTTCGACATGATAATTATGTGTTTGTGTTTTATATGCAATTTTGTTTATGTCTGTCAGTTTGTTTTTGAAATAATTAAAAATATTTTTAAAAACCGCTTCTTTGGCAGTATTTCATTAACATACATCATGGATACCTAACTAGGTATCACCATCAGTGCCCTAATGAGACATCCATAAGTAAACAACCAACTTTAGGGAACACCAAGGACTCCACAATCTACTTTGTAAACACAAGTCTAGCACTTTTTCATAATAGCATTAAACCCATGGATATAAGGGGCCTGTATAAGACCCGACAGTATTGGGAGAAAAGGACAATCCCTACTTTAAGCAACTAAGGTTAGTTCCTTAGCTGTGGGTAGCTGCTAGCTAAGAGACAAACAGCATGAAATCACAGCAGACAAAAGGCCACATCCATGCTATGGTTGGGTCACATCCATGCTATGATTGGGCCACATCCATGCTATGGTTCATAGGACATGTGGACGATGAAGCCTTTGAAAATTAGTAACAGGATTCCAAGTAACACCCCTAAGGTGGTAAAAACCCAATTACATTTTTAAATCACAGTAACAAGAACCTAACATTCATATTTACTGATTGAGCACTGTAAAATGCTTTATATGCAACTAGCTGATAACCCGGCATTGTCCGGGTATTTATTTATCCTAATTCTGTATTAGGTTGGAGCCCCCTTGTGGAGTACTGTGAAACCGTTACCATGGTAACTCCAATGTGCTGTACAGTAGAGGCCATCTTAAGGCACAACAGGCTGTATCCTAACACTATCACACTAATGCACACTATCACTGTCAAAAGTACTGTGATTTGATTCATTCCTTTTCGTTTCAGCGGCCCAGGCGTTCCAGAGTTATGGTGGAACACAGACACACAGACACACGCACACACCCTGAGGTGTTAGGGGTATCTTACCCCCACAGTATTTGTTTCCAGAGAGTAAGTCATCTGTGTACCAAGTTTCATTGAAATTGCTCGAGACATTCCAGAGTTATACTGAAACATACAAACAACATAGCCATTTATAGATAGATAGATTTGTTATTAACACCGCAAGATACTTTTAAATTCCTCTGCATCATGGATGGAATTTATGAAGGATTCCAAAATATATCTGCCATTTGTAACTCTCCCAATACTTCCTGACACTTAATTGACAGCTATTCTTTCCTCTCACTCCATTGCCGGCGATTGGGGGGGGGGGGCACCTGAAACAGCTCTATCTTGAAGCTTCTAAAATTCTCATCCCCATCGACCAAAATGTTTCCTTCAAGGTACAGAATACAGGAGGTATCGCCTCTTGTCCTCCTTTCCATCTCTGTTTTGCTCTATTATGTTCATAAAGGGATTAGGACTGGAGTAGCCAAAGTTTACTCCCTACATGGCTGGCTGGGGAATTCTGGGAGTTGAAATCCACAAGCCATAAAGTTGCCAAGGTTTGATGCCTTGATTTACAGTATTCTAGTGCCTTGGAAACATCTATGATTGTAAATATATATAGATATGTATCAGTGGTGGGATTCAACAATTTTTACTATCGGTTCTGTGGTCATGGCTTGGTGGGAAGGATATTGTAAAATCTCCATTCCCTCCCCACTCCGGAGGAAGGTTACTGCAAAATCCCCATTTCCTCCGGATCAGCTGGGACATGGGAGGCATAGAGAATAGATGGGGGCGGGGCCAGTCAGAGGTGGTATTTACCGATTCTCTGAACTACTCAAAATGTCTGCTACCGGTTCTCCAGAACTGGTCAGAACCTGCTGAATACCACCTCTGACATGTGTGTAGATCAGGTAAATTCTTGCCTATTGCTCAGAGCTGAAGAAGCTTCTTGGATGAGAAGTGAAACGTTGTCAAAGAAAAATCAGAAACTCCAGTTGCACATTTGAAACAACCATGACCTGGATGGCTGAGAATCTTCATAGACATAGTTCATGTCCTTCTTTCTTCCAGAATTCAGTTGCCTTTTATCCTGGTTTAGCCAACCAGCTGAGGCTTTAAAAAAAAATTAGCTGCTGTTTAATAAATAAACATCTAGCTTTTTAAATTTTTGCTAGCTGAACTGAGTGATGTGCTCATTTGCTTCAATCTGGATATAGGGATTGCTTGGGGAAGACTAAGTTGGAAATATCCACAGTATTTTCCAAGGCTTTGAAATCCACCTTGCAAGGATAGTGAAAGGATCCAAAAGACGACCATCACAAATATATTGTATACTGCCACATAATTTATTACTGCAACAATCATTTATTTTGAATAAATCCATGCATTTTGAATTGCCCTGGTCATCCTGCATTTAGTCTTTTCCTCTGAAGTCCCACTAGGGATCAATTTCCCCATTAATCAGCCCACGTTGTGATTGAAAACTGGCTCCTTCTCTTCATCTGTGTCAGGTTACCAAATTACAGGTAATCCTCAAATTACGACCATCATTGAATCTGACAATTACAGGTACTCCTCGACTTACAACAGTTTGCTTAGTGACCATTTGAAGTTTCAACAGTGCTGAAAAAAGTGACTTACGACCATTTTTCACACTTATGACCATTGCAGCATCCCCATGTTCATGTGATTCACATTGGATGCTTGGCAACTGACTCACATTTATGACAATTGCAGTATCCCGGAGTGACGTAAGCCAGATTCACTTAACAACCAGGTTACTAATTTAATAACTGCAGCGATTCACTTAACAAATGTGGCAAGAGAAGTCGTAAAATGGGGCAAAAACTCACTTCACAAATTTCTCACTTAGCAACTTAAATTTTGGGCTCAATTGTGGTCGTAGGTTGAGGACTACCCGTGCAGTTGTAAGCCATGATGGACATAAAGCAGGTCACTAGGTAACCAGATCAAATTTGAGGAGTTTTTTCTACGGTGATTTTTTTAAGCGAATCCATTGTTCACTATGGGCTGAGTTTTGCGGGAAATCTGGGAAAACCATCGCAAATCACATGGCTATGTGACTGCAGAGTGCTGCAAACTGCCATGAGGGTGGCCAGTTGCGTCCCAAATGCAGTCAAGTGACTGCAAGGGAATGGGGCAGTGGTGGGTTTCAAAAATTTTTAGAACCTATTCTGTAGGTGTGGCCTGCTTTGTGGGAGTGACTTGCCAGCCATGTGACTAAGTGGGAGTGGCTTGGCAGTCATGTGACTGGGTGGGCGTGGCCAACTTGTAAAATGTGGTAGAACTCACTTAACAGCGCTCTTGCTTAGCAACCAAAATGTTGGCTCAGAAACTCTGGCATTTGAAGCACGCAAGTCTTAAAGCTGTCAAGTTACAAGACCCTTGCACCCCTAACCCTTTAGAAAAGAAAACCCCAGGGGTGTTCAAACTTGACAGCTTTAAGACTTGTGGACTTCAACTCCCAGAATTCCTCCTCTCGCTCTTCATCTTGATGATGGGCGGACGGGCGGGGGGAGGGAGCTGGAACCTGTTCTAAACGGCACTGTAGATTTCTGGAACCTCTTCTATAGAAGAGGTTAGAACTGGCAGGAACCCACCCCTGGAATGGGGGTGACATCAGAACTTTGGAACTGGATTATAAGCAATTTTGGGGAGGGGGGGTTCGAACTGAGAACGGTTGCTAAGCTACCAGTCTTAATTTGAGGCCTACTTGTATCTTCCTGCCTTTCTTCCGTTTGGAGGAATTGTTCTCCCTACTCTCGGAAAGATTCCAATGTGAAGCTACATGCTACATTTGGGGCTATGAGTTGTACCATGGCAGAAGCCTCTTGAGCCAAAAGTCCATATCAAATGGAATAGCTGTCCACTTTAAAATGGATCCGGCCTGTCGCAGCAGCCATTTTCTCCATTTCTCAGCTTGACACACTTTGGCGGGGGGGTGGGGTGGGGGGAGAGGAAGGCGCTCTAGAATGTGAGACCAGACATCAACACCTAACTATCTCGTGGGAACCAAGGTCATCCCAACAGGTGCTGGCCAGGGACTGGAAGAGGTTACCAAGGAGATGCTAGAACACTCATTGGACAGTGTGACTTGTGACAAGAAGGAAGGGGGGTGTCTATGCTTTAACTATACTGAAAGCGCTGGTTTTGCATTTCAAAAGTGCCGATATGATGCAGTTCTTTGAGAAAGCTGAAAGTCTCAAGTTGCTGGATTGGTTGGGTTCATTACTCGGAACCTCGACAATAGCAATAGCAATAGCACTTAGACTTATATACCACCTTGCAGTGCTTTAAGCAGTTTACAGAGTCAGCGTATTGACCCCAACAATCTGGGTCCTCATTTTACCGACCTCGGAAGGATGGAAGGCTGAGTCAACCTTGAGCCCTCAACCTTGAGGTGAGATTTGAACTGCCAAACTGCAGGCAGCCAGCAGGCAGCAGAAGTAGCCTGCAGTACTACCCTCTAACCACGGCCCTTATACTTATACTGTAGCTTAGAGATAAGTCATAGTACACTCCCAGGGCCTTTACTCCAATGCAAACTATCAAGCAGCGTAGGTATAGATCAGGTAGTCGTCGACTTACAACCATTTAGTTAGTGAGTATTCAAAGTTACAGTGGCACTGAAAAAAGTGATTTATGATTATTTTTCAAGCTTATAGAACCACTGCAACATCCCCATGGTCACATGATCAAAATTCGGTTACTTGGCAACCGGCATGTATTTATGTCAGTTGTAGTGTCCTGGGATCATAATACGACCTCTTTTACGACTTTCTGACAAACGAAGTCAGTGGGGAAGCCAGATTCACTTAACAACTGTGTTGCTAATTGAACAATTACGGTGATTCGCTTAAATGGAAATTTCGGGCCTAATTGTTGGTCACAAGTCGAGGACTACCGGTAAAGCATAATACTCCAGAGCTCTCTTGCCCTGTTAAAGAGGGAATCCTATGAGCTGGACCTCTTTCGGGCTCAGCGTAAGATCTTGCTACTGGAACACAGATTCCTGAGTAAATTTCCTCCGTAGGGATGGGTTGAGCACTGGGTAGAGAGAGACAATAGAAGGCCTGGACTTGAAGCTGGGGTAGATGCGTCTCAGCACTGCTCGGCGGAAGAGGATGTAGACCCAGGGATCGAGAATCTGGTTCCAAGTGGCCACCCGGAGGTAGATGAGCAGGAACTTCTCGGTTTCCCGCGGGATCTGATTGGCAGGCAGGTTAGAAGGGGGCTCTTGAAGAGATGTCTGGAGAATGAGTATCTGGAGAAGAGAAAGGTGGGATAACAAGAGATCAAGTTATACAACAACACTTCAACACCAAATTAACTTTGACCAAAGAAACATCTATCACAAGGGGTGTCAAACTCACAGCGTCATGTTGTCGCCACATGACGTATTGTGACCTTTCCCCCCCCCTTCGCTAAACCGGGGATGGGCATGGCCAGCGCGTGATGCATCCACACCACGGGCCTCGAGTTTGACACCCCTGATCTATTAGAATGGGGTTTCCCAAATTTGGCAACTTTAAGAGGTGTGGACTTCAACTCCCAGAATTCCCCAACCAGCATGGAGAAATGGCTGGCTGGAGAATTCTGCGAGTTGAAGTCCACACGTCTTAAAAGTTGCCAAGATTGGGAAACTTGGGAGCTTGTTAGGAGGAAAGAATACCAAATAAACTTGTTTAACCATTTGTAAAATAATAAACGCTTTCATAAAAGATTGAAAACCCTTGATGGATTTTTGTTGTTGTTGTTGTTGTTGTTGCTGAAAACAGTTAAAAATGACCTGGGTGTTTTTTGTTTCTGTTAATTAAAATAAAAAGTTGACTATGAGGAGAGGAGAAATATGCATGAAAACTTGAAAGGGAGAGTGAGAAAATAAGCTTGTTTTTAACTGCTGCAAAGACATTTGGATGCTGCTGCTTTTGTGTAATATCGTTTTTCCTTTCTGCATTTTTTCTTTCATCTTTTTTTTAAAATTAACATTCTGCTTTAGATGTTTTCAGGTTACTTTTATTTGTGTAAAAAAACTTTCAATAAAAATTATATGTAGATGAGAAGAGAGATATGCGAATGGGTAGAGTCAGAAAGAAGACCCTCCACCCCTACCTCTCTCTCTCTCTCTCACACACAAACACACAGAGTACCGCCTCAGAATCAACCATGCTGAGTGCAGGGACCCAAATCAAAATGCATGTGTAATACAGGTAGTCCTCGACTTATAATCATTCATTTAGCAACTGTTTTGAAGTTATAATTTATTTATAAGCACAGCACAGTCCCCACAATCATGTGATTAACATTTTGGTGCTTGGCAATTGGCATATATATTTATGAGGGTTGCAGTGTCTGAGGCTTACACAATCGCCATTAGCAACCTCCCCAGTGGGGAGTACAGTAAAGTATAGTATAGCCTTTATTGTCATTGTACAAAATAAATACGTACAACGGAAAAGGAAATGCGTATTTAATTATACAGGTATTAACTGCAGCTAGTATTGTATTTGCTCAAAATTGGAAAAGTGGTAAGATCCCTACGGATGAGAATGTGATTAGGAAAATATGCAGAATGTGCAGAAATGAACAGATTAACACTTGCCATAAAGGAAAAAGAAGAAACTTAATATTATATGACATGGGAGGTATTTTATGGATGGTTGGAGAATAAAAACAGAAATGGAGATCAGTGAAATAAAGAATTAAGATAGAGATGTAAACAATATGATGATGATTATTAATATGATCGTTAAGATTATACCTAATATTATATTATATTTTCATTAGAAGATATGTTAAGAGGGAGAAATGAAGAGTCATAATGCTGATGATTATTATTGTAAGATTAGAGAATCGTTATCAATGTAATGAATACTGTAAATTTTGATGACACACTTTTTAATGGAAGATGATATGTTCAATATAAGCAACCTCCCCAGCTGACATTCAACAAGCAAAGTCAATGGGGGAAGCTGGATTTGCTTAATGACCGCATGATTCATTGAATTGCAGTGATTCGCTTAACGACCATGGCAAAAAAAGTTATAAAATCAGGCATGATTCGTTTGCTTAACAACAGAAATTCTGCTCCCAATTGTGGCCATAAGTCGAGGACTACCTATAGTGTCACTGCACCAATGTTGCAATGTATATGCTTATATCAGATCTCATGACACAAGTGGGAGGGTTATTTTTCATGCTGCTAAAACAGCTATCAAGTTAAATTGGTGGAGAAATGGAAGATGCCCTTCCTTCTCAGAAGATGGAGCCAACCAATCTGTGTATGGAAGGTCCAGGCAGGGAAGAGCGGAGTTTTGTTGTTCTAAATTGTTTCACATTTGAAAATAATGTTTGTTTAGAGCACGTATGTTAATCATTTTTATCTTCCTTCAAATAAAGATCGGATTCTTATTCCTTGCTTCCAATCAAGACTGAAGGCAGTCTGACGACTAATATATAATTGTGACATTTATACATCTAATTGCCTGTTTGTTATCTTGGCATTGTCGTAGTTTCTGACACAAACAGCTGCTTCCAGCCTCTATTAAACATATCCAGTGAAGCAAAGCTGGCCAGCTCTAATTCCACGGTCAAACTGCTTTTACCATTGGGAAATTCCTCCTAATATCCAATCTTGGAGGCAGGCTGGCATTTAAAAAAAGAGATTGTTTAATAATCAGCTTAGAAGCATATCAATTAATATATAAATTCATCAATTAAATGTAGGTCCATTTGCACTCTTCAAGTAGGTTTGCCACAAAATGCAGGAAAATGTACAACTGTAACCGAATTGGCAAATTGGAACATTCATGAATCTCTAGCCATTCACTAATGAATTAGCTGAAGTGTCTTTTTCAAACTTGGCAACTTTAAGGCATATAGATTTCAATTCCCAGGATTCCCCAGCCAGCCAGAATTCTGGGACTTGAAGTCCACAGATCTAAAACTGGTTAAGTTTGAAAAACACAGGTTTAACTGATCAGCTGGCTTAACTACTGGGTGTTGTATAAAATTGGGTGTTGTATAAAATTGGGTAGAGGAGAATTTGATTTCTACTGCTGCTTTTGCCCTGTTGCATTTGAGAAATGTGTTTGGCATTAAGAAAGAACTCTTGGGTCCCCAACTACATGCCATTTCTCAGTGGTATATCTTGACAAAGGAGCCTCATTACCTGCCTGTTGCTAAGGTAGAGTGAAGCCACTCTGTCTATCTTCAACCGCTCAAATGTTTTACAAGCATGGGAACGGCAATCCTTGATTCAATCAAAGGTCCAATGATGGTTTCATGTTCCAAATTTAGGCAGGCCAATACTTTTGAGACTGTTGGAAAAAAGATCCACCTGGTTCAGTTCCAAGCCGGGAGGAAGACACTAGAAACATGGAGGATGATTGGAAAGATAGTTTAATGGTGAAGCAGAACCACCAAGTAGGGGTGGGATTCAGCCGGTTTGCACCGGTTCGGGCGAACCAGATGCTAATTTTGCCTCCGGTTTGGTAAACCAGTTGTTGCAAGGACCAACTAGACCCACCCACCCCTCCCTTCCCAGGAGTCTCCGCGTGGCCCATTCATAAGCGCACGGCCCGCACGGAGACTCGGGGAGGGCGAAAAATGGACCTCCTGGAAGTCTGGAAATAGGCCCGTTTCTGGCCTCTGGAGCCCAAGGGAGGCTGTTTTTGCCCTCCTGGAGACTCGGGGAAAGCCTCCGGAGCATGGGGAGGGCAAAAAATGGGCCTACCAGAAGTACCAGAAGTCCAAAAAACAGTCCTGTTTCCTGCCTGCAGAGGGATTCCAGAGCTCGGGGGAGACCGTTTTCGCACACCCAGAAGCTTGAGGAAAGCCTCCGGAGCCTGGGGAGGGAAAAAACGTCATCCCCCCCTGCCATGATGCAGGAGGCCGAGTAGGCCATGCCCACCATGGCCACACCCATCCAGCAACTGGGCAGAGAACCGGTTGCTAACATTTTTCAATCCCATCCCTGGTGAAGCTGACCAAATGGAATTGAGAGTGGGGGATATTTATACCTCCTCTTGGGCTTTGCACTTGAACTTCCTGTTCCTGTGTAAGAACATGTGTTCTAGTGGCTATTTTCAGACTCCCACAGGGGCCATGTACAAATCCTAGGAGTTTGAGCTACGTTTGGTTGAAATTTCTGGGGGTGATGCAATGAAGAGGGCGTTGGGCAATTCCTATCATGGCTGAAGGCTAATCCTATCTTTGTTGGATCTTGGGTAAGACTATTTGCTTATGGATATGGCTATCTATCTCTTTATCTTTTAAATGCTGACAACTGCAGTAAAGTAGAATAAAATATGGATTAAAATATAAGAATGAAGACGTGGCATAAAAGGGATAGTTAGAAGCTTGCTTAAAGGGACAGGGAAATGTCATCAGCTTTCAACCACAACATGTTCCAGCAAATGTCCCTATGTCAAAAGTCCAAAACCACAAGGTTCAATTAAAGTTCGTTAATGGCACGTAGCCCATACCTGTAACAAAAGGAGAAGTAAGACCCCCATCTCCTTATAAGGCTTTTTCCTCAAGGTAACCAATAAGAAATGAGTAAAGTGTTTCCGTGTTACACTGTCCTTGAGAATGTATAAGAATGCCTGCTTCGATAATGAAGGTCGTTCAGAAATTCGCAACGTTAGCCATGGGCTAATGTTTCTGAACCTGGCTGCCAAATAAACTTTTCCTGTATCCTGAGAAGTCTAATGCCTGTCATTTTCTGCAACAGCAGAGGGCTATTAAGAAGATGGAGGCTGCTTTCTAAGAGCATGTTTCTCCATTTCTCATCTAGGGAAATATAATATTCTGCCTTTTAAAAAATATTTCTTAAAATATTTCATTCTTCTAGGAGAGGGGTGGGTAATAACTTTCTACAAGACTGACTAGCGGGATCCATCTCTGCTGTTTGTCCACATCCTTATTTATAAATATGCATCCAACTCTCACTATTAACAGGAGATAACTCCCAAATTCCACTCCCTGCTCCAGATAAATCACAGTCTGATTCCGTCCTCCACTTGGCCTTTTTTGGAGAAGATTTAATAAAACTTTGGCAAGTATTGCATTGACATTATGGGTGTTTAGTCAGAGTCAGTTTTCCTTCCAATGCCGCTGGCAATAAATAAAGCTGTCTCCTACTCAAACATCACTGACAGATTTTATACTATAAACCCATTGGTATCCAGAACTGTGTGTCTGTGTGGATTAGGGAACAAAGTGAGTTGTAATCAATCAGTTTACCAGTTGTTGGCAAAAGGAAACAAGTGTTTCAGATCTGAAATGTTTGCAAAGTTTTATTAGAAAGTCTTCATTTTAAAGGTTATTTTAATTAGTCCTTCCGAAATGGTATAGGGTTTCCTGCCTAGGCAGGGGGTTGGACTAGAAGACCTCCAAGGTCCCTTCCAACTCTACTAGTGTATTGTATTGTATTGTATTGTATTGTATTGTATTGTATTATTAAGGAATTAGGGGCGTGGTGGCTCAGTGGCTAAGACACTGAGTTTCTCGATCAGAAAGTTGGCAGTTCAGCAGTTCGAATCCCTAGCACCATGTAACAGAGTGAGCTGCCGTTACCTGTCCCAGTTTCTGCCAATCTAGCAGTTCGAAAGCATGTAAAAAAATGCAAGTAGAAAAATAGGAACCACCTTTGGTGGGAAGGTAACAGTGTTCCGTGTGCCTTCGGCATTTAGTCATGCTGGCCACATGACAACGGAGACGTCTTCGGACAGCGCTGGCTCTTCGGCTTTGAAACGGAGATGAGCACCACCCCTTAGAGCCGGGAACGACTATAGCACATGTGTGCGAGGGAAACCTTTACCTTTACCTTAATTAAGGAATTATAGTTGCTTTAATCAAAATAACTTGGAAGCTTGGACATTCTAACACAAAGAGCCACCCTCCAATATTACTTCTTTTTTTATGGTAAAGTTTCTGGCATTATTTTTTTTCCTCAAAAGATTTAATGTCTTGTTTTATTTAGAAAATAAAAATGGCAGAAACTGAGAGATTGAGAGGAAAGTGATGGAGAACAACCTCACTAGTTCTATCCTATAACTATCATCACATCAAATTGTTATATACAACTTTCAGAAAGTTCTTTAAAATAATATACCATACATTTGCTGCCAACATTTTTTTTAGTTGAAGCAAAGTACAGGTAGTCCTCAGCTTTACAGCTCTCCCTAAGCGGTTTACAGAGTCAGCCTCTTGCCCCCAACATTCTGGGTCCTCATTTTACCGACCTCAGAAGGATGGAAGGCTGAGTCAACCTTGAGCCAGTGAGAATCGAACTCCTGACAGTGGGCCTGAAGGACTGCATTCTAACCACAGCTCAAATGGTTGTAAGTTGAGGACTACCCATAAAAGAGAGGCTTTCTCTGGGGGAAAAGGCTAACACTTGAGGACTCACCAACAATGGAAGCCAACAAACACTTGCGATAACCATGATCATCAAAAGCTGGACCACCATTTCCACCTCGCTGTCCCTCCGGCGTTGCACGGATTCAGAGTCATGGTAGACTCGGCAAAGGGTCACAACGCTGACTGTATTGAAGATGAAGGAAAGACCCACAGAGAGGAGACCCAACAGGGCAAACAGGAAGCAGAAAACAACATTCCGGGCATCATGGACCAAAGTGAGAAAACACCAGGAGTTGGGGTACTGCAGGCTATAATTCCCTAGGCCAAAGAAAGGTAAGAGGCCAAAAAATAAACCCAAGGCCCACACCGCACCCACCAAGGTCCAGGCCCTGCGTTTGGAAATACCAGCGGACCGGGAAAAGGGTCGGTTGATACCCACAAAACGCTCTCCAGCCATGGTGGCACCTAACAAGAGAGGGCACTGCCCGAAAAAGACCATGATGAAGCCCATGAAATTGCAGAGGTGGCATCCAGGATCGACATCCGTCCAGTCAAACTGGAGGAAGTGGTAGGGAATGACGATGACGAAAGTGAGCAGAAGGCCCAGGAAGTCTGTCACCACCAAGCCGCAGAGGAAGACTAAGAAGGAAGAACCGGATGGGCTCTGCATCTTCCTGGAGGAATTGACCAGAGCGCCCAAGGCAAAGAGGTTGGAGAAGAGGCCGATCAGGCCAAATGTTGTGGCAAACCAAGGAGATGTCAGATGTTCCTCGCTGACATTCACTCCCCTGAAGCAGGATCCAAGATGTCTAGCAGCACTGGAGTTCCCCGACTCCATAGTTGGGAAGTAGGGGATCATCTCTGGCATTTTTCCAATAGGGAACAACGACAACTTCATTCAGCACAGTCCCATGACGTAGCATCAAGACAGGTCTTCTCCTGAAGGTGCGATAGTGCCCCACCAAAGTTTTCTCCCTTCCATTCTGTGGATAGCAAGGAACCTGCTGTGTTTACTTGAGAGGAAGATAAGGAAAAAGAGGAGGATCAGTCAGCATTTCATGCTTTAAAAAAACCAAACAAGATTCCCCAATGCAACACACCTAAATCCTGAGATGCAAAAGACAGACATTTTTGATCTTTGTAGATGGTGACACAAAGCATGTGTTCTGAAACATTTTGCACCATTTATTCTAATTATGCTATCTACAGCTTGGCAGCCTGGCCTGGCACAAAGGAGGATGCGAATGGCAGGTAGATGCATGCGTGCACAGCTCCAAATGGAGCTTTGCTCTTGTGGCCCGCCAGCGGCCAGCAGAGCTGGCAACAGATTCGGACAGTGAGGAGGTTGGGGAGGAACATGGGCCAGTCCTGCAGTCTGGGGAAGGCTCTGATGAGGGATCTGTGTTGGAGGCAGAGAGGGGGCCAGAGCCATATGCCAGTTATTAGCTGCCTTCAGAGTCAGACATCAGTGAGGCAGAGGAACAGCTGGAGCCTGTTCCCAGTGTGCGCATACGCAGAGTGGCCAGACAAAGGGAGCAGCTAAAGAACAGGGGACAACTTGGAACTAAGGCCAGACAATGAATGGCCCCTCCCAGAGGAAATAAAAGAGGAGCGAAAGGGGAGTGGAGTTTGCAGGAGACAATTAGTTCGCTTAATTGGTTCGTGACTCTCTGAGACTCCTTGCCAAGTTTTGCAAATATCAGCCTGGCAGCTCTCCAAGCCAGATAAGGTCTGTGACTGTAACTCCTCCCTTGAAAGACTTTGCTGGATGTGAATGAGCAGAATTCACAGTCAATTAATTAAAGGATTTTTGGTCATTGCTTCATGCTCTCAGGAAGCCTAGGTCAGAACATTTGCATGTGAGCAGAGGGTCTTTGCGCTCATACCCACTCGTACTTGTGTGAGCGGCAGGCCCTTGTGCTCTTGCAAAAGGAGGGTCTTGAGTGGAAGGGGTTTGGGCTCGCTTGTGACGCTCCACTCGTGCGAGCACAGGGTGCTTGCGCTCAAAGCTCACACAAATGAAGCTTCACACAAGCACACTTGACCATTTCTCCCGCAGCCAAGTTTTTAACTGGCTATGGCCCGAGAATGGGCTGTTGCCCGGGGGTTAGGAAACCCCTGACCTACAGGGAGTGGAAACAAAGAGCAAACACTGGTATTCTTTTACAAGCATTGGAACGTTTACTCCCCCTAATTTCCACCTTTGAGATTTAGTTTTATTCATAGTGTTTATAGGATACATTTAGATTGCTGAAAGCATTCACATACATCATCTGGAAATCTTATAAACAAGCCGACCAGAGTAGCTCAGGATTATTATCAACAGAATTATGAAATGTATAGTTACTTTCCTACACTACCAAAATGAGTATGCTCTGTGTTGTGAATTAATTTTGGATATTTGTCTAGTTCGGCTTGGCACTTCATTTTACAGCCTCCCAGGTTCCCATGTGTTTATTTTAATTTTTTTAAAAAATGAATCAAGCAAGACAGAGAGGTTGGTGGATACCAAGGGACATATCCCTTGAAAAATTTCACCCATTTGGAATGTCTGCTTCTGAGAGTACATAAGTTATATCATCAATCATTGATATTTGCAGTGCTACAATACAGTACAATACAGTACACATCATTAATTGATTATGGGAAGCTCAATGAGTAGCCAAAATGATGAGTACCAAACATTTTTTCCCATAAGGAATAACGTGGTGAATCACAAGGCAGTCAACACCAACAAGTTCTAGCTTGTGAGTCGAATACCTAACAAATGATGAGTACCGGGACAAAAGTTCCATGTCAAAATGTGTTGAGTACCAAATTCGATGAGTTTCAAACAGCTGAGTAACAAGGTACCACTGTATTATCTTCTAACTTATCTCAACCATTTTTTAAAACTGTTGTGCTGATTTCTTTCTCAAATGCACGATAACAAAATCTGTAATTTAATTCACTACTGTGAAAAATTAATATTTCCTCATTCTTGTTCTTTTGCAGTATTTTACAGGTAGTCCTCAGCTTATGACTTGATCATTTAGTTCAAAGTTAGGGAGGACTTTCTCCCCCTCCACAAACACGCAGAGGGACTTACAATCTGGTTCTGAAGTTCCGACCGTCATTCCTCCCCCACCCCCGTTCATGTGACTGCATGTTGGACACTCAGCAACCAGTCCCCATTTACTGCCATTGTCACGTGACCACATTTTACAATGTTTTTGCCAAAAATTATCATTTACTTCCAGTTTTCAGTAAAAGCGGTTCCTAGAGGACAATTGGTTCACTTTATGACTTCTATAATGCTGCATTGCTTGGGGAGAAAAAAAAAACAAGGCTTATGCAAGAATGACATCCAGCTGCCGATGTCATCCTTGACTTCAGCTGAGCTACATTAATAAAACATTAGGAGAAAATTTGGCCAGGATAATAATCCCCCTTCTGCTCTTTGTTTAAAAATACTTTAAAAAGGTAATCCTTTCCAGCTTCTCTCATCAATCATCCCGCACAGATTGAGATGGGTGGTTTGGTTTATTGTAACTCTTTTCTAGTGCTTTTTCTCTCTTATGATGCAAGACGGCTTGGCCCCTCTCAAGTCCCACTGTGCTAAATCATCATGCCAGGGGTGAAGGGATAAGCAAAGAACATTGAAAATGTCCACCAAGAGCAATTAAGCTCAGAATTATGGTCATAAATTGTTGCAGTCGTAAGTCGAGGCACCCATGTGACTGGAAGTAATTTTCCAGTTTTTGTTGTGGTCCGCTGGCAGTCTGTGGAGCTGGAAGCAGAGTCGGACAGTGAGGAGGTTGGGGAGGAACCTGGCGTCTGGGGAAGGCTCAGACAAGGCTCTGTGTTGGAGGTAGAGAGGGGACCAGGGCCATCTGGGAGTTATGTGCTACCTCTGGAGCCTCCAGAGTCTGACATCAGCGAGGCAGAGGAACAGGGGGAGCCTGTTCCCAGTGCAAACATGCGCAGAGCTGCCAGAAAGCAAGAACAGTTAAGACAAAAGGGGTGACTCGGGAGTAAGGCTTGGAGATGATTGGCCCCTCCCATAAGGCATAAAAGAGGAGCAAACGAACGTGAGGTTTTGCAGGTAGCAACTTTGTTCGTTCTGGTCGGTTTAAACTCTGACGCTCCATTTTTGACTCTATGCTCTGTTTGGCTTTGCAAAACTAATTGGCAATTAGATCTTTGGCAGTATTTCAAGGGAGATAAAGGTGGGTGCTATTCAGCCTTATCCCGAAAGACTGTGGCAGACTTCTGTCGGACTCTTTACAAACTGTTTGTGACTCATTACGGGCTGTGAATGAGCATAATTCACAGCCATTGAAATAAAAAGAGGGGGTTTGGGACTAAGCGTTTAATTTTTACTGTCTCAGGAAGCCTAGGTCAGAACAGTTTTTTTCATGGTAGTCATTCAGCAAACACCATTGGCCTGATGACTCAAAAGTTAAGAAACTGGACATGTTGGCTGGAAAGCCGACAGCTCAGGTTAGAGATCCATGCATAGCATGACAGGATGAGCGCCTGTCTTCACCTAGTTCCACTTAGCCGTTCAAAAGTATATCAATGCCACCAGGTCTTATTTTGGGGGGATGTCTTAGTACTGCCGCAGCTAGGCCTCCCACATCTCAACACCTGTTGTGCTGCTGTCTGACTTCTTCTGCGGCTGCTCAATTGAGCCTGGCAATTACTGATACAGTTGCGTTGGCCATAAAGCGACTCACCCTGTGGACTGGACCTGAATTTATGACCTTTATATGACAGTCTTTAAACAAATTCCATGGTTGTATAAACAGTTTCTGGTTTCTGGCAAAACTGTCATAATTCGTGGTCATAAGACCGTGGGATGCTGCAAATGGCTATGTATGCTGGCTGGTTGCCAAGCAGCCAAAATATAGTCCCATGACCACCTGGGCAGGCAACATTGGAATTTCAAAATCGGATTGTAACTAGCTTTTGCGAAGGGGTCTGTTGTAACTTCAAAAGGTTGCTAACTGGTTGATGGAAGTCAAGAACTATCTGCAGATACTTTCAGTTAGATCCAGTAGTGAGATTCAGTCAGTTCGGGCTGGTTTGGGCGAACGGGTTGTTAAATTGCTGGCATGCCCCGCCCCTTCCAGGAGACCTCATGTGGCCCGTTTTTGCTCCCAGGAGGCTGTAGGGAGGCCTACTAGGCCCAAAACAGGGTGTGTGTGTGTGGGGGGGTAGGCGCAGCCCCTCCATGGCCCATTTTTTGCTCCTAGAAGGCTGCAGGGAGGCCTATTAGGCTCCGCCTCTCCCCCCCCCCCCGGTGGCCTATTTTTTTCTCCCAGGAGGTGTACAGGAGGCCAAGTGCTGCCTGTCACACACCCCAAGCGGTCATTAGGACAGAGAACTGGTTATTAAATTATTTGAATCCCACCACCGGTTAGATCATGCTATTTGCTACAGACACACACACAAAAAGAAATGGCACTGAAGGGATATAGTCAAGATAGAACTTGGGGTCAATGACCAAATAATATAAATTAGACTTAGCAGGCATTTCTTTAACATGACAGTTATCTAAATTTATCCTTCAATTTCTGATGAAGAAGAAGAAGAAAGTGCGGAGAAGAGCCAAATTAGAGATAGATCATCCTGAAGAAGCTCCAACTATGGGTTTACTAAGAGTTGACACCAACTTGATGGCACAAGTGAATCAGTCAAGGGGACTTGGATACATGAGACGTTTTTCCATGGTATTTTAGTTAAGGAATACAAGATAAATCATGTTAACAGCAAAAAAAAGCAACTGCCAAGAATAGAATAAATGAAGGATTTTCTCCATTTTTTAAAATACACTTTCCCCAATTTTTTTTCAGAGAATGATGGTTCCAGAATTCCCCAGATAGAAATGTTTTTGGACGTGAAACTTTGCATTGTCTCCTTCTTGAAGTTCAGGTAGTACTTGATTTACAACCATTCATTTAGTGACCAGAGTTACAATGGCAATGAAAAAAGTTACTTCGTTACTCGGAATGACCATTTTTTCTTACTGTAGGATGCCCTCCTCCCTAGATTAAAATATTCTTTATTCTTAACATTCAAAGAGATTGGATAGAACAGTGGTGGGCAACCTTTTTTTTCAACTGAGCCAAATCTCGCCAAAACCACGATTGAAATTTACTTTGAGAGCCACATTTTAAAAACCGAAAATACATAGGATGGTACACTGTTTTTAGTTTCAATGAGTTTTTATTGAGAATATTCTGCATGCAAGTATCCACATAGGTCGGGAGGATACAAATAACACAACTAATAAAACAAAAACTTTAGAACAATATTATTTATCGATAACGTTAAATTCCTTAAAATTTGCCTTACAATGTAGAGAAAATTACATCCTGACATTGACTGACAAAGTCACAACCACTAATGTGAACATTGGCCTTGCATTTCCTTGGATAGTTTGAGTAAGTCAGGTTTGTATGTTGTTGTTTTTAATTTCATCTCTCTCTCCCACTTTCTTTCTTTTTTTCTTTTTCTTTCTCTCTCTCTCTCTGGCTCTTTGTCTCTCTCTCCCTCCCTCCCCCATCTCTGTCACTCTGTGTGTGTGTGTGTCTGTCTGTCTCTCACTCACTCTGTGTGTGTGTGTGTCTGTCTCTGTCTCTCCCTCTGTCTCTCTCCCCTCCCTTCCTCTCTCTCTGTCACTCTGTGTATGTGGGTGTGTCTGTCTCTCACTCATTCACTTAATCACTCACTCTGTGTGTGTCTCTCTGTCTGTCTATCTTTCTCTCCCTCCCTCCCCCTCTCTGTCTCTCTCTGTCTGTCTGTGTGTGTCTGTCTGTCAGTCTCTCTCTGATTCCCTCCCTCACTCCCTCTCTCTGTTCCTCTCTCTGTCTGTCTTTCTCACTCACACACACACACACACACACACTGTGGTCACCTTGTTGAGTGTTCCAATCACATTTGAAACACTCAACAACTGGCCTGCATTTATGGTATTTTGCAGCATTCTGCAGTCATAGGACCAAAATTGGTTGTCACTCGCCCGGGCTTTTGCAGAAGCTTCCCTCCGAAGCCCGAGAGGAGGGAGGGGAGCGGGCACCCGGCACACAGAAGAGCCGCATTAAAGGGTGTAAAGAGCCGCATGTGGCTCCCGAGCCGCGGGTTGCCCACCACTGGGATAGAATATTTGCCCAAAGGATAAATAGAGAAAACATGTTCTTAAAGGCAGAAAGCAGCTCCAGTCTTTCTTAATAGCCTCCAGCAGATGCCTTAAGTCTTTAGAGAGGGATATTTTATGCCCATTAAGAAAGATTGGTTCCGGCGGCTACGGCGACGGGCAAGGACTTTGCCCGCTCCCGCTCTTCGGTGGGCTTCCCCCGCCTTCGGGGGGGCACAGGACGCCCCGAAGAGGCGCCCTGCCGAAGGAGCGGCTCGCGGAAGGCTCTGGCACCGGCGGCGGCTGGTGGGGGCTTTTCCGCTTTGCTCCAGGCACCGGGGAGCAGTTTTGGAGGACGCGCCTGCGTCTCGCCCCATGCCGATCGGAGAATGCAAAACTGAAGGAAGCAGCGGCGGTGCGGTGAGATGCTTCCTCTCTTCATCCCCTTACTTTTGAATTGATAGACTTTTCAGTAATTTTAAAAAGTTAACCTTTCGGATTTACTCTTTGAGGAGCGGCTAGAGGGGAGGGGGATTCCCCCCCCCCCCTTGGACAAGCGGCTTGTTAAAATTCTGCTCTCGCCCCCTGGGGAAGGAGGAGGAGGGAGAGCCAACTAACGATGCCTCACCCCAGTAAAAGTGCTTTTCATGGGACTTAGATCCAGAACTTATTGATGACCTGAGAACTTTTTGAACTTTTAAAATTTTTTCTATGCCTCTGAGCCCAAAGCTGGCAGGGCAAGATGGCACACTTCCGTTGTCTTCATGAACTGTGAAACCTGACTCCACCTTTAAAATTCAGGCTTCCGGTCTTTGTCTCCGAGTCACCCAGAGGAATCTCTTGTGGATTGTTATTTCCTGAACTCTTTGGAGAAAAAACTTTCATCTATTGCTAGAGTGACTAAAGAAACTCCCACCTGTTTGGATCCTCTGCCTTCTGGACTCGCCTGCCTGCTCTACTTCTCCAGCTGCCCAGTTTCTACACTGACTGATCTCTTTGTTTTATAAACCATGTCTCCAAAAAGACCACCTCCTGGAAAACCTGGCTTTGCCACTTCTGCTCCAACATCTGCAACATCCAGTCCAGCCACACAGTCAAAGATAACAGAACTGACGCAACCTAAGACTACAGAGATAGACCTTCAACAAATGCTTCAACAAATTTTACAGGGCCAGGAGGAAATCAAGAAACAGCTAAGGGAAATGAAAGATGAAATTAAAGAGAATCAAGTTCAAATTTATAAGAACTCACAGAGACTGGACCTTGTGGAGGGTGGGGTGGCGGAGGCGAGAGGGGGGGGGGTAGAGGCTTTACAGAAGGGGAACAAAGAACTTGATATCCAACAAATGAAAACAGAGTTTGAGAGAATGTCCTTTTATCTTAGATTTCAAAATGTAATAGAAGCAGATGGGGAAAACATAAGGGACATTATGACTAATATTCTAGCTGAATACATACACAAAGATAAACAGCAGATGGAATGGGAGATAGATCTGGTCTATAGAGTGAATTCAGCATATGCCAGAACACACAATGTACCCAGGGAGGTTCATATTAAATTCCTTAGGAAAAGCACAAGAGATGAAATTCTGGGTGTGCAAAGGGGGCAAACACTGACATACCATGACAGGGAGATAACCATTCTGAAGCAGATTCCCAAAAAAATTAGGGAGAAAAGGAAAAACTATTCGCAATTGGCGAATAAACTATACCAGAAGGGGGTGTGGTTTAGATGGTTGATGCCTGAAGGTATGCTGATATTCTGGGAGGAGACAAGAATCAGAATCAACACACCCATAGAGGCACAGGCCTTTATGGAAAAAAATAAAGCGAACCTAGAAAAAACAGAAGATACCACAATGGTCACACAGGACACGGGAGGGGCCGGAGCTCTGCCAGCGGGGGGTGAAGGGGCAACACCAAGAAAGCTCAGATCACAAAAATGAATAAGAAAACCACAATGTTATAAACAGACCGAAAGTAATAATGAAATTATATCTAGACTATATATCATAACTATATAAACTGATTGAAAATTATTTTTTCTAGAATTAATATGCTGATTTTTTATGATTATGTATTAATGTTTGATATTTAGATGTAACCTATGAGTTTGGAGGGAGGGGGCGTCTGCCACACTTGCAACTGCCAAAATTTGTAACCATTCCACTTACCCTTTTCCTTATAAATGTTTTAAAAAAACCAATAAAACTTTTTGAAAAAAAAAAAAGAAAGAAAGATTGGGCCAATCTATTCATAAACAAAAGACCTTCAGCTCCAGCTGATGGGATTAAGAAGGACAGGACAGGACCTTTAGGACATAATAGGATTAAGCCTCACACTGAAATAGTAAAAGACAAAAAGCTCTTTACATTGCACAACCCCCTGGAGCATCTAAAACAGAAAAACCCTGAAACCTATAAAGATCCATCCACTCATTCAGCCATTTTTTTCAGCTGTCCCAGAACTACACACTGTTGTTGGTTCTGCTCACCAATAAACCTTCTTTCTTATAGCAGCCTCCATTTTATTCCTAGTTTGGACTGGACTGGACTGGACTTGATTTTTCAATGCTTATGCTTGTTGCAGCATCCCTGTGGCCATGTGATCAAAATTTGGACGTTTGGCAATCGGCATTTATTTATGATGGTTGCTGTGTCCTGGAGTCCTATGATCATCTTTTGCAGGCAACCTTCCGATAAGCAAAGTCAAAGGTGAAGCCAGATTCACTTAACAGCTAACTGCTGTTAAGTGAATCAACTGCAGTGATTCGCTTAACAATTGTAACTAAAAATGGTCATAAAATAGGGTAAAATTCACTCAAAAAAAACCTGTCTAACTTACCAATGGAAATTTTGGGTTGAATTGTGGCCATAGATAATTTGAAAGCTACTTTGGGGAGAGGGGGCGGTCTAGAAATTTAATAAATTATTATTATTATTATTATTATTATTATTATTATTATTATTATTATTATTATCATCATCATCAATGTACTTGAAATTTCTATTGACTTCTTCTGAATCCTATATGTATAGTCCAGAGGTGGTATTCTACCGATTCGGACCGGATCGCCTGAACCGATAGTGGAAATCGCGGCAGGCTCTGCCCCCCCACCCCCGTGCCCGGCTCTATGGCATCCCATTTAGGACATTTTTTCTCCTCTAAAAATGCATGTGCAGAAGGATCTGCGCAAGCGCGCTCACATTTGCGAACCGGTAGGGAAGATAAGTGTATACCACCCCTGGTATAGTCCCACAAATGACTAGTTATAACCTCTGTTCCTTGGATTTTTTTCCAGTTCCTCCATTAACAACGCTTACACGGACATGCTCACCTAAGTAGACCAAGATACTGTTTGTATGTGTGCTTTATCAAGGCACTGGTAAAAGGATATGATTGCCTTTGAGCTGCTGTCAATTCAGCTTATTTTATTTTCTTCGGTACTGCTGCCTTGCCTTCTTCCAGGAGTCTCAATGTTCAAAATTAATAATAGTTAATTTTCAACACCAAACCTCAGACACTTTACTGTCACTTGCTCGAATAGTGCTAATAGTTTCACATATGCTGAGCTGTTTGTTCTCTTGAATTCTAAATGTCTATGGAGATTCTCAGTCATCCAGGTCATGGTTGTCCCAAAGGTAGTTTTTCAAGAGGCAGCTGGACTTTCTGGTTTTTCTTTAAAGATGTTTCGCTTCAAGAGAATTGGTCCTCTGCCCCAAAAGAGTCAACAAACAGTTGCATCCTGTTTACCTTGAAATATAGATCCATCTCATAAAAAAGAAAGAATTCCCATCTTTCTGGTAACTGATGCATACAGGAAGTATGTCAAAAACTACCCTTAGAGAAATAATCATCTTTAGGATTAAATGTGATCCTCGGAGACATAAATCTCCCACAGGCATAATATGGGAATAGAATAGAGTGGGAGAAAGAAACAGAAGCTGTAAAAATCCAGTCTGGGAACTTGCGACTGGAAGGAAATCAGTGTTGGGAATCTGAACAAGTAGCAAAAGATTATTGATATAATACAGCTGAAACAAACTGCAGATAAAATGATGCTGGAAATTTAAATGTCAGCTAACAGTAGCAATGTTTGACCATATGGATGTCCTCTCACCCATGCCCTTGTAACGTCTCAGTTACATTACTGCAGAACAGAATAACAGAACTGGAAGGGACCTTGGTCTTCTAGTCCAACCCCCTGTTCAAGCAGGATACTGTATACCAGAGGTGGTATTCTAGGCTGCATAAATAGAGGGATAGAATCAAGATCACGTGAAGTGTTAATACCACTTTATAATGCCTTGGTAAGGCCACACTTGGAATACTGCATTCAGTTCTGGTCACCACGATGTAGAAAAGATGTGGAGACTCTGGAGAGAGTGCAGAGAAGAGCAACAAAGATGATTAGGGGACTGGAGACTAAAACATATGAAGAACGGTTGCAGGAACTGGGTATGTTTAGCTTAAGAGAAAGAAGGACTAGGGGAGACATGGTAGCAGTGTTCCAATATCTCAGGGGTTGCCACAAAGAAGAGGGAGTCAAACTATTCTCCAAGGCACCTGAGGGTAGAACAAGAAGCAATGGGTGGAAACTAATCAAGGAGAGAAGCAACTTAGAACTGAGGAGAAATTTCCTGACAGTTAGAACAATTAATCAGTGGAACGACTTGCCTCCAGAAGTTGTGAATGCCCCAACACTGGAAGTTTTTAAGAAGATGTTGGATAACCATCTGTCTGAAACAGTATAGGGTTTCCTGCCTAGGCAGGGGGTTGGACTAGAAGACCTCCAAGGTACCTTTCAACTCTACTATTGTATTATTGTATTGTATTGTATTGTATTCAGCAGGTTCTGACTAGTTTTGGAGAACCAGTAGCGGAAATTTTGAGTAGTTCAGAAAACCGGTAAATAGCACCTCTGACTGGCCCTGCTCCCATCTATTCTCTGATCAGGAGGGATTGGGGATTTTGCAGTAACCTTCCCCTGGAGTGGGGAAGGAATGGAGATTTTACAGTATCCTTCCCCTGCCATGCCCACCATGCCACACCCACAGAACTGGTAGTAATAGAAATTAAATCCCACCACTGGATGGACGGCTAGAGAAATCAAACCAAACCAAACTAAACCAAACCAATAATAAACTGGGATTCTTTAGTTCGATGGGTTCCATCACTGCCATATACCTAGTGGCTACCATTTTCACCTAAACTGGTTCCAAAATGCCCTTGAGTATGAATAAAATGATAATAAAAGCAATTTTGATGGGATCGTAAGGAAGATGGTCTCAGAATTATTTTTGTTCTCTATTTTGTTCATATGTACAATTGCTTCTGAGCAGCTGCTTCTGAGCATTGATAAAGCACCCGTTCAAAAAGACTGAGAGAAATGGAAACATCTGGAGCCGAAGCCTACCTCAAATCATGCATGCATCTAATTGATTTGGAAAATTTAAGGAAATAACATTTCCCAACTAATGTTCTTTCTTACAGTCCAGCTCTTCTAAAGAAGCCAAGTTTTTTTCCCAAACACCCAAGCTGGTCGTAATTGCAACCGCACTGGCAACAGGGTTTTAAGACATGGTGCCAGTGCCCAAAAGCTGTGGAGCTGCAGAGGGGATTTGTTAATCATCTAATTAGGAGTACTAATTAAGCCCATGAGGAGAAGCCTCTGGAGGGCGAAAATCCCTGAAGCCTCTGGAGGGCGAAAATCTGGAAAATCCTCTGGAAAATCCCTGAAGCCTTTGGAGGGCGAAAATCAACCCAACACGCAAACCAGAAGTTCAGGAATGGATTTCCGGTTGCACGTTGGGCCGTTTTTCTCCCTCTGGAGGCTCCTGAAGGCTCAGGAGGGCGAAAAACGGCCCTACAGGCAAACCAGAAGTTCCAGGTTGCCAGTAGGGCTGTTTTTTGCCCACCAGAGCCTTCAGGAAGCCTCCTAAAGCCTCTGGTGGGCCTCAGGGGGAGGGGGGCGTTTTCGCACTCCCCAGGCTCCTAGAAACCCTCTGGAGCCTGGGGAGGGCAAAAACCGGGTCCATCGTGTGCCAAAAGTGGGGAAGGGAGGGAGGGAGGGGTCGCATGCATAGAATTATGGATGTCAGCACGTCTGCGCTCCCCCCCCCCCCCCCGCTTTTGGCACGCGATGGGAAAAAGGCTAGCCGTCACTGATCTAGGCTAATTTTGTGTTGGATAATTTTATAAAATGCACTTATTCTTAAATCTGGATTTAAGCATAATGTCCACAGTATGTTCTAGGTAAGCACAAATGTAATACAATAACCTGGTTCACACAATATGCCTAGATAAGGAATGGTTTCCCATTACCATAGATCGCCCAGCCCCATTTAATCTTAAATTGGAGCATTATGCAAACCCAGCTATTTAGAAATTAATACAATGCAATACAATAGTAGAGTTGGAAGGGACCTTGGAGGTCTTCTAGTCTAACCCCCTGCCTAGGCAGAAAAATTGTATCAATCCAGTTGTGTCTCTCTTACTTAATAGGGGTTGTAGCTGACCATCTACACCAGGGGTGTCAAACTCAAGGCCTGTGGGCCAGAGCCAGCCTGCAATATGGTCAAGATCCATCCTGTGGGGCCGTCCTGGTCTACCCAATGCGAAGAGGAAAGATCAGGCCATTGTGGCTTCAGCCCGATCTACCCAATGCTAAGAGGAAACTTGACAGCAGCTTGTGAAGTGACATCAAACTGGCCACGCCCACCCATTTGGCCACGCCCACCCAGTTGGTCACACCCACCCAGTTGGCCACGCCCAGTCAGCTCCACAAGGTCAATCACAGTCCTAATGCGGCCCTCAATTAAATTGAATTTGACACCCCTGATCTACACCTTCAAGGCCTATAAATACATTCTTTAAAAATCCCTCTTGCTACCAGTGCACCAGGGGTGGGTTGCTACTGGCATTACTGCCGGTTTGGCGCGCAAATGTTTTTGATCTCATTTCATCTTAAACACACCACAATCTAGAGAGACCAGAAAAAGCCTTTGACAATTTGGAAAGTTTGCAGTCTTGAAAACCTTCGACAATCAACACTCAACCAATTCAACAATCAATAATCAACCAATCAACAAACTGTGTTTTCCTGCTTGAGCAGGAGGTTGGACTAGAAGATCTCTAAGGTCCTTTCCAACTCTGTTATTCTGTTAACGAGCCCACGATTTAAGCCGGGCTGAGAAAAAGGGGCTGGCACAAATCACACAAGGAGCTCCATAGTTAAGAGCAGATATTCTCATGACCACACTCCTCCGGTGGCATCCACAGGCTGTTGTTGCACAGGGTAATCCCACCAGTTTTGCAACCTAGTTGCATTGCAACCTTGCAGCCTTCTTTTGTCAGCTTGGCCCCCACCCCCACCCCATATCCTCCCCCAGGGAATGCAGCTGGACGCACCCATAAACAACCCTTGTGGGAATGCAACACACTCTTTCAAACAACACTTCTTTCCCGGATCAACAATATGTCGTACGACACCTTAAAATAAACGCAAGTTTGTGTACAACACCAAAGGCCTCGCTTTTTCCTAAGAACTCCAACTGAGGTCATCTATAGAAGACAAAAGATTCTCAACATATTTTTCAAAAGTTTCTCATGCACAGTGCTGAATGTTCTTGGGGGATTTGCTTGTAGAAGAAAATCTGGCCATCCAAAGAACGTTTGATGAATATTCCTCCCCTTTATGTGAGGTGTGGCTTTACAGGTAAGATACAGACGTGATTTTCAGCAGGTTCTGACTAGTTCTGGAGAACCGGTAGCGGAAATTTTGAGTAGTTCGGAGAACCAGTAAATACCACCTCTGACTGGCTCTGCCCCCATCTATTCTCTGCCTCCCAAGTCCCAGCTGATCGGGAGGGAATGGGGATTTTGCAGTAACCTTCCCCTACCATGCCTACCAAGCCATGCTCACCAAGTCAAGCTACACCCACCAAGCCACACCCACAGAACTGGTAGTAAAAAAAATTGAATCCCACCACTGGTATGATACCAGGCCTCTCTCCTCACAGCTCCCTCCCCCCCCCCCCATTCCGAAGATGGCTGTAGGCCATCATCCCCAGGTGGATTCTGGAGACAAGTGAAAGTTTTTACTTCAGGATCCTCTAAGATGTGGTCAAAAAAGTCAAAATGGCAGCCGTGACAGTGCGAACAAAGCTCTGCTTCTTATGTGCACATGTATTTATTGATATTCCACCTTTATTATTTTTATGAATAGCTCAAGGCAGGAAACATACACAGTACTCCTCCTTCCTCCTATTGTCCCCATAACAACAACCTTAGGCTGGGTGGGTTGGGCTAAGAGAGAGGGCCTGGACCAGTCACCAGCTGGCTTTCATTGGTTAGGGCGGGACTAGAACTCTCAGACTCCTGGTGATTGGCCCAAAGTCACCCAGCTGCTTTTCACGCCTAAGGCGGAAGTAGAACTATTAAACTCCTGGCTATCAGCCTGCTGTCTTAACCACTAGGCAGAACAGACAGAGAGGTTCAATTGTATCATCCTGGGCTAGCCGTGATCTTGATTTTTTTATTGAGCACATCCTGCATACCAGGGGTGGGTTCCAGCTTCTGTTACTGCTGGTTTGCTCAGGCATGCGTTTTGTACATGCGCTAGATGCCCGCTCTGTGCACATACGCAGTATGTAACAAATTGCTTCTGTTCATGCGCCAAAGCAAAAAACAAGATTCGGCACTGCCAATAGAACCAGTTTGGGGACGTGGCCTGCCAAGTTACTACATGCAAAATTTAAAACTTTTACATTTTGCTATTTCCAGGGAGGGATAATGATTTGTTCATTTGGTCAGGCTGGATTTAGACAGATGCAAAGGGTAGAATTGTGTTGAAAGAATGGATTTGCAGCTAAGAAAACAGATTATCCCATTCAACCGAGGCTGATGTTTGGATTTTAAGATGCCTCTGTTCTTGAAATCTTAAAACAGTACATTGCCCTTTTAGCTTCTGAAATGCCACAGATGTTTCTCAAGTGGGAAAGGTTACAAATACCAAGGAATGGAAAGGATTTACCAAACAAGTACACAAACATACATATACCAACACAATTATTTGCAGGCTGTGGGCTAGAAATATTATAAGGGAAGGAAGGAGGAATCAACAATGAGAAGCCAGAGGACAAATTAGCAGCAGACACATCAAAACTCTTAGATTAATCGTGGTTAGGCATCTAAATGGGCTAAATGAATTCACACTGTGCTTCTTTCTGCAGATTTAAAAGCCAAGATTGTAAAAAGTTCTTTTAAAAAAACCTGGCTAGTCCAAACTTTGCAAACATGGATCCCACCAAATAGATTGGGATTATATTTGCCATGAACCACAGCAATCTTAGTCAGGAGAGGCTGGGAGATAGGTTGTTATTTTACACATCTGAAGAGCATAATCATATCAAGAAAAGTTGGATCTGGAAAAACAATTGGTTATCCGATGATGAAAAGACACCTTCGCAGCTGGCTGCAACTTGCACAGGTAGTCGACTCATAACAGTTCATTTGTTGTTGTTAGTTGCGAAGACATATCCAACCCATTGCAAACCCATGGACAACGCTCCTTCAGGCCTTCCTGTCCTCTACCATCCTCTAGAGTCCATTTCAGCTCATGCCAACTGCTTCGGTGATTCTATCCAGGCACCTTATTCTCTATCGTCTCCTTCTTCTTTTGCCCTCAATCGTTCCCAGCATTAGGCTCTTCTCCAGTGAGTCCCTCCTTCTCATTAGGTGGCCAAAGTATTTGAGTTTCCTCTTCAGGATCTGTCCTCTAAAGAGCAGTCAGGGTTGATCTCCTCTAGGACTGACTGGTTGGATCGACTTCCAATCCAAGGGACTCGCAGGAGTCTTCTCCAGCACCAGAGTTCTGTTGGAAGAAATGTCCTTCTGGGTTCAGCTCCAAGTGGGAAAAAAGACAGTGGAGACATAGAGGCTGCTTGGAAAGATGGTTTAAGGGTGGACAGGACCACATGGCTTGAGTCCTGAACAGAAAAGGTGATCACATGCTTCAATGTTGGGTGAGGAAGAAGAAAGGGAGAAGGGCTGAAAGTTCCTGGCTTTATACTCTCTGTTCAGCCCCACCTCTCTGTCCCCTGTTCCTGTGTAAGAAATGCATTCTGCTTGGTTGTCAGACTCACATGGGGCCAGGGGCAACTCTCTAGGCTTTGTTTTGAGTCCAAGTTTGAGTTTCCAGATGCCATGTGGTGAATGGGGTAAAGGGCTAATACTATCATCTTAATCCCATCACTCTGGAGCTAAAGGGGATAACTCTATTATGTAGAATAGATTGGCTTGGGCTTCTTAATGGCCCATTAAGAAAAGTGGGGGCTATTGAGAGTGAGTCTGTTTTCTGCCTAAAAACATATTTCTCCATTTCTGATCCAGGGGAATGTAATATTCTGCCTTTTCAATATTTCCTAAGACATTTCATTTTTCTAGGAGAGGGATGGGTTTTAACTTCCTACAGTTCAAAGGCCTCCATTCTTTGGTGCTGAGCCTTTCTTATGGTCCAACCTTCACAGCCATCCATTGCAACTGGCAAAACCAAAGCCTTGACTATACGCACTTTTGTTGGCATGGTGATGCCTCTGCTTTTTAGTATGCTGTCTAGATTTGCCATAGTTTTCCTCCCCAGGAGCAAGCGTCTTTTAATTTCTTGGCTGCAGTCCCCGTCTGCGGTGATCTTGGAGCCCAGCTCAGTTCATTTAATGACCATTTCAAATTCAAATTCAAATTTTTAATTTGTTAGCCGCTCCCTCTCCGCAAGGGACTCGGGGCGGCGTACAATAAAAATATACATACATACATATAGACATACATATACATACATATACATACATATACATACACGGAGGAGGTAGTAATCAAAACATATATCACATTAATAATAATAATAATAGAAAATTAAAATTAGCCATTAAAATATCCCATGATAAAATACAATTTAAAAAGGACTGTCAGGAGGAGGATAAACTACGGTTGAGCCAGGCCAGATAATTGAAAGAGGTGGGTCTTGAGCTTTACACGGAAGGAGCGGAGATCGGAAGTAATCCTGATGTCAAGGGGGAGGTCATTCCACAGGGCTGGGCCCATCACAGAGAACGCCCTGCTCCTGGGCGTCGCCCCCCGACACTGTTTAGCGGACGGCACCCGGAGAAGTCCCTCTCTGTGTGAGCGGATTGGTCGTAGGGATGTATGGGGCAGGATGCGATCCCGCAAATAACTAGGTCCTATGCCATGGAGTGCTTTAAAGATCGTGATCAAAACCTTGAAACGCACCCGATAGACCATAGGAAGCCAGTGCAGCTCGCGCAGGAGAGGTGTTACATGGGAGAACCTAGTCCTCCCCATAATCACCCGCGCGGCCGCATTCTGAACCAACTGTAGTCTCCGAGTGCAACTCAAGGGAAGCCCCATGTAGAGAGCATTGCAGTAGTCCAGGCGAGATGTCACTAGCGCATGGGTGACTGTGCGCAAGGCATCCCGGTCCAATAAGGAGCGCAATTGGCGCACCAGGCGGACCTGGTGGAACGTCCCCCTTGCCACGGCTGTTACATGGTCATCCATGGACAGCCGGGCATCTAGGAGGACGCCCAAATTGCGCGCCCGTTCCATGGGGGCCAGTTGCTCGCCCCCAATGGCCAGAGATAGAAGCAACTGGTTGAACCGGGGGGCCGGAAGCCACAGCCACTCCGTCATGGAGGGGTTGAGCTTAAGTCGGTTGTCATCCATCCAGACCCGTACGGCTTCCAAGCACCGGGACATCATTTCGACGGCCTCGTTGGGGTGGTTTGGGGTGGAGATGTACAGCTGAGTGTCATCAGCATACAGATGGTATCCCACCCCAAAGCCACGGATGATCTCGCCCAGCGGTTTCATGTATGTGTTGAACAGGAGTGAGAGAGAGAACCGACCCCTGTGGCACCCCGCAAGTGAGGGGGCTCAGGGTCGATCTCTGCTCCCCTGCCAACACACGTTGCGTCCGGCCGGAGAGGTAGGAGCTGAACCACCATAAAACGATGCCCCTGACTCCCAACCCCCATAGCCGGTGCAACAGGATACCATGGTCGATGGTATTGAAAGCCGCCGAGAGATCTAATAGGACCAGGACAGAGGAACAACCCCTATCTCTGGCCCTCCAGAGATCATCAACCAACGCGACCAAGGCCGTCTCCGTGCTATGCCCGGGTCGGAAGTCGGACTGGCGTGGGTCTAGATAATCATTCTCCTCCAAGTGACGTGGAAACTGTTGGGCCACCACACTCTCTACAACCTTCGCGAAAAAGGGAAGGTTGGAGACTGGACGATAATTAGCTAGCTCTGTTGGGTCCAGGGAAGGCTTCTTGAGTAGGGGTCTCACAACCGCCTCTTTCAAGGCGGCCGGCAGAGACCCCTCGCCCAACGAAGCGTTCACTAAGCCCAGGAGCCAGTCGCGTGTAACCTCCCAGGATGCCAGTACAAGCCAGCAGTTGCACGGGTCCAATAAACATGTGGTAGGTTGCAGACGTCCACGTAACTTGTCCAAATCCTCGATGGCAACCGAGTCAAACTCCTCCCAGAATGGTCTCTCAAGACTCGCCACGGGCGTCTCCACTGGACCATTGAAAGGGACCCATCCCATCCGGATTTGAGCGACTTTGTCCTGCAGATATTTCCCAAACTCCTCTGCTCTGCCCTGTAAAGGGGCTTCCCGCGGCCTCTGAAACAAGAGGGAGCGGGTCACCCGGAACAGGGCAGCAGGGCGGTTATCTGCAGACGCAATAAGAGCGGCACAATGGTGACGTTTGGCCGCTCTTAATGCCACAAGGTACGTCCTTAAGTAGGTTCGTGCCTGTGCTCGGTCAAATTCGGAGCGGGAGGATCTCCAACGACTCTCTAGGCGTCTCTTGTGGCATTTCATCATCCTTAGCTCCTCGGTAAACCAAGGAGCCAGGGTGGTTCGTTGCCGCAGGAGAGGCCGCAAAGGCGCCACCCGGTCAAGGGCCCCTGCAGTCGCACTATTCCATGCGGCTACCAGGTCCTCCACCCGGGGGCGGGTCGGGTCTACAGGAGGTGGCCCAAGCTCCGTCTGGAACTTATCTGGTTCCATCAGGCGCTTGGGGCGGAACCATCTAATGCCTTCCGGCTCCGCCTCCCCGCAACGGGGAGTAGCACCAGGGAAGTCAAGTCGGAGAAGTGAATGATCCGACCATGACAGGGGAGTGATAGTTAAATCCCCTATTCCCAGATCACTCGTCCACTGGCCAGAGACAAAAACAAGGTCCAACGTTACAACAGAAAGTTACAATAGAATAACAAGCTTGGAAGGAACCTTGGGGGTCTTCTAGTTCAATCAGGAGGCCAGAAAAATGGCTGTCCAATTTCTTCTGAAAAACCTCCCGTGATGGAGGAGTCACAACTACTGTGGGTAAACCATTCCACTGATTTATTGTACTCACTGTCAGTAAATTTCTGTTTAGTTCTAACCCATTCTCTGGAATTGAGGGTCAGGCTGGAAAAACTGAAAGTTGTTGACATCTCCAGACTCATGCTTATGTTCTGGTTCCTGGGAAGTGAAAGTCAATGGGGATCTTGTCTTCTCATTCAGGCTGATGACCTTCCTAAATACATATATTTGGCCACAGTGTGACTCAGTGTACTGGATGGATGATATTAACTACTGTGTTTCCACGAAAATAAGACAGGGTCTTATTTTCTTTTTACACACAAAATATGCTTGGGCCTTATTATAAGGGGAAGGTTTATTGTTTTGGGGTTGCTGGGCGGCTGCTCTCTTACCTCTCTCACCTTTGCCCCTCCCCCCGTTCCCGCGGCTTGGCACCTTCGGGATACCGCTAGATTGGTGAGCGGCGCTCTGCCTGGCTGGAGGTAGAGGGTTGTCCAGGGGGCTTATTTGTAGGGGAGGGCTTATATTTTTGCCCACCAGAAAAATGTGCATGGCCTTATTATCAGGACATGTCGTATTTTTCGGGGAAACATGGCAGGAGGGATTTTCTTAGTTTATCATGACGAGACGAGCAGACTAGCAGACGAGATCTCAGAACCACTGAATTATATCTTTCAGAGATCCTGGAACACCGGGGAACTACCAGAGGACTGGAAAAGAGCTGATGTGGTTCCCATCTTCAAAAAAGGGAAAAAATTAGATCCAGGAAACTACAGACCTATCAGCCTGACCTCAATACCAGGAAAGATTCTGGAAAAAATAATCAAGCGACGAATTTGCGAACACCTAGAAGCAAACAAAGTAATAGCCAAAAGCCAACATGGATTTGTCAAAAACAGATCATGCCAGACTAATCTTATTGCATTCTTTGATAATGTGACAAAATTAGTGGACCAGAGGAATGCCGTCGATATAGTTTACTTGGACTTCAGTAAGGCTTTTGATAAGGTAGACCATAACCTACTACTAGATAAAGCAGAAGAATGTGGGTTAGACAGCATCACCACCAGATGGATTCGTAACTGGCTGACCAACCGCACTCAACGTGTAGTTCTCAATGGAACTGCATCTACATGGAGGGAAGTATGCAGTGGAGTACCCCAAGGCTCTGTTTTAGGCCCAGTACTCTTCAACATCTTCATCAATGATTTGGATGAGGGAATAAATGGGGAACTCATCAAATTTGCAGATGACACCAAGCTGGCAGGAATAGCCAACACTCCAGAAGATAGGCTTAAGATACAGAAGGATCTTGACAAACTTGAACATTGGGCACTATCTAATAAAATGAAATTCAATGGTGAAAAGAGTAAGGTTCTACATTTAGGCAACAAAAATGGAATGCACAGGTACAATATAGGTGATACCTTGCTCAGTAGTAGTAACTGTGAAAGGGATCTTGGAGTCCTAGTGGACAACCATCTAAATATGAGCCAGCAGTGTGCAGCAGCTGCCAAAAAAGCCAACACAGTCCTAGGCTGCATCAACAGAGGGATAGAATCAAGATCACGTGAAGTGTTAATACCACTTTATAATGCCTTGGTAAGGCCACACTTGGAATACTGCATTCAGTTCTGGTCGCCACGATGTAAAAAAGATGTGGAGACTCTAGAAAGAGTGCAGAGAAGAGCAACAAAGATGACTAGGGGACTGGAGACTAAAACATATGAAGAACGGTTGCAGGAACTGGGTATGTTCAGCTTAAGAGAAAGAAGGACTAGGGAGACATGAGAGCATTGTTCCAATATCTCAGGGGTTGCCACAAAGAAGAGGGAGTCAAACTATTCTCCAAGGCACCTGAGGGTAGAACAAGAAGTAATGGGTGGAAACTAATCAAGGAGAGAAGCAACTTAGAACTGAGGAGTAATTTCCTGACAGTTAGAACAATTAATCAGTGGAACAGCTTGCCTCCAGGAGTTGTGAATGCCCCAACACTGGAAGTCTTTAAGAAGATGTTGGATAGCTATTTGTCTGGAACGGTATAGGGTTTCCTGCCTAGGCAGGGGGTTGGACTAGAAGACCTCCAAGGTCCCATCCAACTCTACTATTGTATTGTATTGTATTGTATTGAATATATACACTCTCTTCCAAAAAGGCTCACTCCATAAAGCTTCACAGAGGCTGCTTTCATTTTCAACTCTGTAACTGTACTTTCTTTTCTGTTTTATTTCTGTTTTCCCTCTTTGTTTTGCTTTCTAGATTATAAATCCTTAGAAAAATATAAAGACCCTTCCTAGGAATTGTCAAACCAAACCGTTATAACCGTCATTTTAGCCAAATATCCCCAACGGAGAAGAAAGGGCAAATTCAAAATAAGAACAGGTTACCCACAAAACTCCCAGAAGCTGTTACAAAATGGTGAAAGATAGGGGCAATTATTCACTATATGACTGAAAAGGAATCACATGAAAGTAATTATATTTGTAATTAACTGCAAATTACATCAATTTTCATTTTCCACTTAAACCCCAATTCCTTGTAGTCCCCAGCAAAGGCCAATATTTGGAAAAAAGTACTGTACTCTACACCTAACTCTCACCCTAACTCTAATCTTTACCCTAACCCTAACTATTTTTGGAGAAGACATATATGAAAATGAAAGAAAAAAATGTAAAATAAAGTACTGGAATTTCTTACTAAAAAAAACAAGAAAGAAAGACCAGTATTGACCTACTTATTGCAACAAGGAAAGCTAGAAAGGCATTTTAGTAAGAGTGATTTATATTTCGCTGGTAGCCTAGAATGCCTAGGAATTTGTGAAATATTAAGTATTTCATACTTTGATGTTCCATCTCTCACCTTCTATAGATTTCCTAGACATTCTATAAAATGCCTAATTTCACACACTGACGATAACCTATTAGTTTTAATGCTAAATGCCAATCAATAAACAATTAGTGACACCAAAATATAATTTTATGTCATTTATTGTATTTTACTTTACTCTTATTTTAAATTGTTTGTATGCGTTTGAACCTTGTGCTTTGATATGGCCTCTAGCCTAATCAATAAAGCTAATCTATTTATTGATTGGCATTTAGCACTAAAATAATAGATGATAACATAAATAAACTAAGGGGAGACTCCATATCTACATCTACATATCATATACATAAGTGACTGAGGTTAATGTTTGAAAGAATGCAAAAAAGCACATAATTCTGCAAAAATTGCAAAATTCTGCAAAAATTGCTATACAATGCTAGATATAAATGGCTTTCCATAGGTCCAGGTGGACAGCTCCTGATGCTATTAATTCTTTATGTCCTCTTATTTGGTGGTGACAAAAAGCAGAGAAAAAGAGCAACATAAACCACAAGAGGTTTACAAGCAGAAGACAATCCATCAGGATCACGAATACCCTATAAAGGTTATATGAATGAGGCAAACTTATTGGAAGGAGGCATACTTATTGCAACATTTGTAAAAATACCATCCCGCTGAATCAGCCTTAGAATTTGGATTGGGATTTTTATATTTTGCTTGATGTGTGTTGAATTTAAGATGATTTACAGCAATGGGCCTCTTTTTATGCTTTAAGGCAGGGTTTTTCAAACGTGGCAACTTTAAAATAGGTGGATTGCAACTCACAGAAAATAGGGTCTCTACTTGAGCGTGGTGTGTGTGTGTGTGTGTGTGTGTTAGACTCAAAGACCCTTTACGGTCCCTTCCAACTGCATTCTTTTATGTATATGTTTTCACCTGAGGAAGGCCAGGTTGAGTGCAGCAGTCATTTAGTGTTCATACCTAAGGGAGCAGAAACACAACGGTCACCCAAATTTTCCAATCTTTGGGCTATAAAGACTAATGATTCGATTGTGTTTTTCCTTTTTTTAAGTGGAAATTTGGGTGGCTGTAATTCAATGGTCCCTCAGCAGTGTGGTCTGGGGAAGGTACCAAGAATGATAAAAATGGGACAAGGAAGCTACATAAGGTCTGGGGCTTTCCAGCTGCCCACCCTGACGTAAACGATCCTGGAAGTTCTGTAATTTTGTGATTATAATGATTCCCATACAATCCATTGGGTGACTTGGCACAGATGCTGTAAATCTTCCCACGAACTTAAAAATAGCCCACAAATCTTAATGGAACAATATCCATCTTCCAAGTCATGGTTGCCAGCTTCACAAGGGAACAGCTTCTGCACCTCCTCCTCCCCCCCCCATTAGCTGCTAAATAGCTAGTTAAGAACCCCCCCCCCCAAAGGGCCAGCATCTCAGATCATTGCTTCTTCCATAATTGTGATTGGCCATTGAAAAGACTCTGGGCCTTTTTCTCCTTCTCCCTAAATGCAGCACAAACAGGAACTGGCAAACTCTGTTTCCTGCCACATCTACATGATAATCCTTTCCTTTCTTCTCCAATGTATGACTGAGGTAGTTTGGTCTAGTGGTTAAGGCACCAGACTAGAAACCAAGAGACTGTGCATACTAGCCCCAACCTAAAGCATAAAAACCAGCTGGATGACTTTTGGCCAATCACCAGGAGTTTTTGAGTTCTAGTCCCAGCTTAGGCATCAAAGATGACTGGGTGATTTTGGGCCATACATCAAGAGACTGTGAGCTCTAGTCCCACCATAGGTGTGAAAGCTGGGTGGATGGCCAATCACCAGGAGATGGTGAGTTCTAGCTCCACCTTAGGCATCAAAGACAGCTGGGTGATTTTGGGACAAACGCCAAGAGATTGTGAGCTCTAGTCCTACCATGGGTGGATGACTTTGGGCCAATCACCAGGAGACTGTGAGTTCTGATCCTGCCTTAAGCATGAAAGACAGCTGGGCAACTTTGGACCAGTCACTCTCTCTCAGTTCAACCCACTTCAGAGGATTGTTGCTATGGTGGAAATAGGAGGAGGAAGGAGTACAGTATTAGATATATTCACCACCTGGAGTCATGTATAAAAATAATAAAGGCAGGATTTTTTAAAAAAATATTTTGAAAAGTCACCCTTCACTGTATCAGGGCACTGCTATCTAAGAGTGGGATAAGATACCTCCTTGTGATCCAACCTCGCCCCTTTGTATATGTGTACCCAAAAGGGATGGGGTTGTGTTTTGATGCTCTGTGTTGTCTCTTTTGATACCCCAACTCAACCCAATCCGATAGTCACAGCTGTGCCAGTGTTAAAGTAGGGTAACCCTATAAATTTAATAATTCAATAAATAAATAAATATCCTGTTATTATTCATGGATACATGCAGTTATGTAAAATCCACAACTTCGGAAGGAAGTCAGAGGACTAAAATGCCTTTAAAAATGATTAAGGAACACGTCAAGAGAGGAATCAGGAAATTTGAGCATGGAGAATTTCGTGGCCAGTGTAATTTTCTGCTGGCTGAAGGATGGTGGGAAAGCAGTTGGATTAACAGTGGGTAAAAGCTCTCTTTCTACTCTATGGCCATTTTGTTTCCTTTCCTCTGTTTTGCTCCAGCCGTTCTCTCGGATCCAGTTTTCTGAGGAAAAAAACTCCAGTGGATGTAATGGGTCAATCATCAGTAACTGAGTTTACTTGGAATAAACACATGTCGATCATCCAACAAAAATTAAAGATAAAATAAAATAAAATACAAAAATAATAAATTTAAAAAAAAAAGGGGGGGGGGAACCAAACACAAAGGGCACTGGATCATAGGTCTTTTTCTGCCATCAGTTTTCTATGCTTTTTAGAAAGTGGAAATGAAGAGATGCAAAATGAAACCGTAGATCACCATGGCCCCGGAATCTCTAAATTGATGAATTTTACCAGCAGCTGTTACTTCAGGGAATTCAGGACCATATTATTAGTTTTATTTCATCTGAGTGATCTTTTCAGCTAGACGTATCGTGGATTGAACTGTAATTGGAAAAAAAGAAAAGCAGATGTTCTATTTTTTATTCTATCATAAATAAAATGATAGGTAAGTCAGCTGAAGATATACTAGAAGCCGGTGGATTAAAACCAAATCAAGATGGTGCTGATTTGTCCTGCCTTTTTACAAGTGTTGTATCCCTGCTGGAAAAAAATCTATTTTACCAAATACAGTATTACAATACAATACAATAGCAGAGTTGGAAGGGACCTTGGAGGTCTTCTAGTCCAACCCCCTGCCTAGGCAGGAAACCCTATACCGTTCCAGACAAATGGCTATCCAACATCTTCTTAAAGACTTCCAGTGTTGGGGCATTCACAACTTCTGGAGGCAAGCTGTTCCACTGATTAATTGTTCTAACTGTCAGGAAATTTCTCCTCAGTTCTAAGTTGCTTCTCTCCTTGATTAGTTTCCACCCATTGCTTCTTGTTCTACCCTCAGGTGCCTTGGAGAATAGTTTGACTCCCTCTTCTCTGTTCTATTGCCTACACTGCCTGGTTTTAACAATTCTTTGTTCTATTGCCTACACAGAGATACAGACTTTTTTTTTCCGGGGGCAGGGATGAGGTATAGCACCTGTTGGATACAGTGAAACCCAAGTGAGATCAGCATGAAATTTAAAAATGAATTAATTGATATCTAAATGGAATTAAAATTACATTTGAATTGAATTCATTAGTCTGCATATTCGTCAAACGTCTGTTCCATTAAAATGATGATTTGGTGGCAGAGATTAAAAGTGATCTGAGATTGCAGCCTGAAGGTGTTGTTATATTCCAAGCGTAACTTTTAAAACACAGGCATACAGTTTGTGGCATCTGAACTGATGCAACATTTCCTCTGCTCCCCCTGGCTGATTTTCTATTAGAGAAACTGAAGATTGGAAAGGTAGAAGAATGTAAATTTGAGAAGTTTATTCTACATACACTCACTTGTGATGCTTGGACAATACTTCATTTCTGCGGTGGCTACCCACAAGCCATCTAGCACAGTCCATGATTCAGATTTGCAAGCTTTGATCAAAAGAGGTTGGGTACTAAATTTTAAAGCCCTATATCTTACTGAGGTTAGAATCAGCTTGGAATAGATAGCCAAAAAAGTCAACACAGTTCTAGGCTACATAAACAGAGGGATAGAATCAAGATCCCGTGAAGTGTTAATACCACTTTACAGTGACGTGCAGTCAGGTGAGGCAAGTGAGGCACAGCCTCACCACTCTCATCATGAAAAAAAAAAGTAAAGGGAAAAAGCTGAGCTAGTTGCTACCTCACCGTGGATGACTCTGCTTAACCTCACTGGTGCTCTCCCTCCCCAAGTGTAGTGACTTCCTCCCCAGGCCCCCATTCATTTCTCTCTCTCACACACACAGCTGGATAAAACTATATAAAAATCTAGCCCAGCTTCACTGATTACAAGTTTGAAAAGGCAACGTGGCTCCACCTGCAATCAAACTACACTTGGGGAGGGAGAGCACAAGCGAGCACTGAGGAGACCACAGGAGGAGGCAGGAAGCCAGGTAAAGAGCCATGCTGTAGTACACACACTTCCCCCCAGCCTCTTTCTTTTGGAAGGCTCGGCTCCCCTCCGGCTTCTCTGCCTCTCCTCTCACCCCAGCCTGCCAGCAGGAGGTGGTGGGTGGGCTTTATTGTGTTCCAGGCATTTCCCACCCAGACAGCAAGCTGCATTTGCAATGGTGGAGGTGTTTGGGAAAGGCAGCAGGGGAATGTGAGGGGATGGCAGAGGAGCTGCTTTCAAGACACTGGAAAAGATATCCAATCCAACTTTTGTATGTGGGGGGGTTTGTTTGAGAGTGAGTGAGAGAGGGAAGGGGTAGGAGAGATAGTCCAATCCAACTTCTGTGTGTGTGTTTGTGTGTGTGTGTGTGTGTGTTTGAGAGAGGGGGAGGAAGGGAGAGAGGGAGGAAGGAGGGGAAGGAGAAGAAAAAGAAAAAGAAAGAAGGAGCAAAGGAGAAAAACAAATGCTGTCGCTTTAAATTGGAACTGAGCATGCCTGGCTGTGGAATTCTGGGAGTTGAAGTCCACAAGTCTAAAAATATTTGAAACTCAGCACTGTGTCAGTGCCTCACCAGTCATAAACCTCACCGCACGTCACTGCCACTTTATAATGCCTTGGTAAGGCCACACTTGGAATACTGCATTCAGTTTTGGTCACCACGATGTAGAAAAGATGTTGAGACTCTGGAAAGAGTGCAGAGAAGAGCAACAAAGATGATTAGGGGACTGGAAACTAAAACATATGAAGAACGGTTGCAGGAACCGGGTATGTCTTGTTTAATGGAAAGAAGGACCAGGGGAGACATGATATCAGTGTTCCAATATCTCTGGGGTTTCCACAAAGAAGAGGGAGTCAAGCTATTCTCCAAGGCACCTGAGGGTAGAACAAGAAGCAATGGGTGGAAACTAATCAAGGAGAGAAGCAACTTAGAACTGAGGAGAAATTTCCTGACAGTTAGAACAATTAATCAATGGAACAACCTGCCTCCAGAAGTTGCGAATGCCCCAACACTGGAAGTCTTTAAGAAGATGTTGGATAGCCATTTGTCTGAAGTGGTATAGGGTTTCCTGCCTGAGCAGGAGGTTGGATGAGAAGACCTCCAAGGTCCCTTCCAACTCTGTTATTCTAGATCAAGAATGGTGATTCAGTGGTAAACTATGTTTGCACAAAAATACATTACCTTTAGACTGAACTAGCCCATTTTCAGAGTGAAAATACAATATACTAAAACATAATTGTGAACTCATCACAGGGGCTTGTTTTTTTTTTCAACACAATACACTACAAAATATTAATCAAGCTTAAAATTAGGTGGTTTCAGAAGGATGAGTTCATATAGCTTCAGGACTCCAAGTAATTTGGTTCAACGAGATGTGTGATCATCGCCACTGTCTAAGAACCTAGTTAACACTAAAAAATCCTTCCTTCCAGAGCCTGTCTGGCTGCAAATTCTAGAAGAAAGTGACTGGTCCAATGCATCTCGAGAACATCAGGTTGAGGGAGGAATTATTTAGGTGAGACACAGACACACACAGTCAGGGGTGCACACTCGCATGTACCATCACGCTCTTCTATCTGACTATCTGACAAACTGAAAGACAAAAAAGGTAACTATAAAAAGTGGAAGGAGGGGGACATAACTAAGGCAGAATATCAGCAAATAGCCCGAGCCTGTAAAGATGAAGTGAGGAAAGCTAAGGCTCACAATGAAGAAAGGCTTGCCACAAAAGTAAAAATTAACAAAAAAAAGCTTCTTCCAACATGTTAAAAACAAGAAAAAAGTTGAAAAAAGGAAAGATTCTGGAAAAAATAACCAAGCGACGAATTTGCGAACACCTAGAAGCAAACAAAGTAATAGCCAAAAGCCAACATGGGTTTGTTAAAAACAGATCATGCCAGACTAATCTTATTGCATTCTTTGATAATGTGACAAAATTAGTGGACCAGAGGAATGCCGTCGATATAGTTTACTTGGACTTCAGTAAGGCTTTTGATAAGGTAGACCATAACCTATTACTAGATAAAGTAGAAGAATGTGTGTTAGACAGCATCACCACCAGGTGGATTCGTAACTGGCTGACCAACCTCACTCAACGTGTAGTTCTCAATGGAACTGCATCTACATGGAGGGAAGTATGCAGTGGAGTACCCCAAGGCTCTGTTTTGGGCCCAGTACTCTTCAACATCTTCATCAATGATTTGGATGAGGGAATAAATGGGGAACTCATCAAATTTGCAGATGACACCAAGCTGGCAGGAATAGCCAACACTCCAGAAGATAGGCTTAAGATACAGAAGGATCTTGACAAACTTGAACATTGGGCACTATCTAATAAAATGAAATTCAATGGTGAAAAGAGTAAGGTTCTACATTTAGGCAACAAAAATGGAATGCACAGGTACAATATAGGTGATACCTTGCTCAGTAGTAGTAACTGTGAAAGGGATCTTGGAGTCCTAGTGGACAACCATTTAAATATGAGCCAGCAGTGTGCAGCAGCTGCCAAAAAAGCCAACACAGTCCTAGGCTGCATCAACAGAGGGATAGAATCAAGATCACGTGAAGTGTTAATACCACTTTATAATGCCTTGGTAAGGCCACACTTGGAATACTGCATTCAGTTCTGGTCGCCACGATGTAAAAAAGATGTGGAAACTCTAGAAAGAGTGCAGAGAAGAGCAACAAAGATGATTAGGGGACTGGAGACTAAAACATATGAAGAACGGTTGCAGGAACTGGGTATGTTCAGCTTAAGAGAAAGAAGGACTAGGGGAGACATGAGAGCATTGTTCCAATATCTCAGGGGTTGCCACAAAGAAGAGGGAGTCAAACTATTCTCCAAGGCACCTGAGGGTAGAACAAGAAGCAATGGGTGGAAACTAATCAAGGAGAGAAGGAACTTAGAACTGAGGAGAAATTTCCTGACAGTTAGAACAATTAATCAGTGGAACAGCTTGCCTCCAGAAGTTGTGAATGCCCCAACACTGGAAGTCTTTAAGAAGATGTTGGATAGCTATTTGTCTGAAATGGTATAGGGTTTCCTGCCTAGGCAGGGGGTTGGACTAGAAAACCTCCAAGGTCCCTTCCAACTCTACTATTGTATTATTGTATTGTATTCTCAGAATGAAACATATTCCATAAAAGGTTGTTTCCCTAGAAAAATGCCCTACAGCCTCAAGTTGGAGAAGTCACAGACAGATCTTGGAATCCTTCTTATCAAAAACGTGGCCTCCAGAGACCTAAGAGCTTTCCAGCCATGTTCCAGATCAGAGGCCAGGCTAAGGTTTATCAGTGCGTTTCAAGGCCTTCCCACCAGCACCAGCAGCCTAATCAGCCTCATCAGCTCATGGCAAAAGAATTTCATCAGGGTCCTTTTTGAGAAATGCCCCCTCCCACTACGCTGGCAGGCAGAGGATTACGTAAATGAAGCCAGGATTGATTTATAAATCAAGCAAGGACATTCAACTCTTTGGAGAACATCTGCTTTGCCTTTGCCCTTTCCCATCCAGTCCTGCATCCCATCAAAGGAGCAATTAGATGGGAAGAAAGAACCCCCACCTCCCAAAAAAACACGACCCACCCACAGCCCTGAGAAACTTTCTGTTTTTGCTGAATGTAAAGAATGTGTGGTTTCTCTTTGCAAGCAGATAGTCTAGGCTGGGAACAAAACCCAACAATGACCTTGTAATGAAGCTACCGGGGGAAAAAAGGCTTAACATCTCTTCCCTTCCTCAACAATAATTTATCTCCTGCTGGAAAATTACAGCGGATAATTTCTAGTTGGATACTGCTCCATCCCTGGAGGCTTTTAAGAAGAGGCTGGATGGTCACTTGTCTGAAATGGTACACAGTCCCCTGCTTGGGTGGTGGGTTGGACTAGAAGACCTCCAAGGTCCCTTCCAACTCTGTTATTCTGTATTTAGCTTTCTTCGTGGGCAGCGTTTCCCAATCTTGGCCACTTTAGGTGGACCTGGTGATGTGGAACATGAATGCATGGTGATAGATAAAGTGCTGAGAACATAAGTGGATATGCACACAGTACATATTCAATATGCACTGCTCTACTGCCTTGGTAAGAACCACACTTAGAATGTTATATCCAGTTCTGGTCACCAAGATGTTGAGACTCTGGAAAACAGAGCAGAAAAGAGCAAGAAAGATAATTAGGGGGCTGGAAGCTGAAACATATGAAGAATGGTTGCAGGATTGGTATGCGTAATCTAATGCAAAGACGAACTAGGTGTAACATAATAGCAGTTTTCCAATATTTCAGAGGTTGCCACAAAAAAGAGTGGGGCAACCCATTTTCCAAATACCTGGGGACAAGACAAGAAATAGTGGATGGAAAGTAACCAAGGAGAGAAACCACTTAATGCTAAGGAGAAATTTCCTGACAGTGAGAACAATTACCCACTGCTCAGCTTCCCTTCAGAAGTTGTGAATACTCCATCACTGGAGATTTTAAGAAGAGGTTTAGGGACAGGAGACTAAAACCTATGAAGAATAGTTGCAGGAATTGGGTATGTCTGGTCTAGTGAAAAGAAGTACTAGGGGAGACATGATTGCAGTATTTTAATATTTGAAGGGCTGCCACAAAGAAGAGGCGGTCAACCTATTTTTCAAAGCACCAGAAGGCAAGAAGCAATGGATGGAAACTAAACAAAGAGAAGCAGCCTAGAACTAAGGATAAATTTCCTAGGTAAGAACAATCAATCAATGGAACAGCTTGCCTTCAGAAGTTGTGGGTGCTTCCTCACTGGAGGCTTTTCAGAAGAGACCGGACAGCCATTGGTCTGAAATGGTACAGTCTCTGGCTTGAGCAAGGGGTTGGACTAGAAGATCTCCAAGATTCCTTCCAACTCTGTTATTCTGTTATTGTTATTGTAGTCCAGTCAGTTCATAGCACATACACCGTTCAGTTCAGTTAGTTAGGAATATAGCTTCAGGTTTATTTACTAGAAATCAACGAACATCAACGTACTTATCCAAAAAGCTTCCGAAGGAATAGAATCAGAAACAATGGTCTTGGAAAATCAGGGCAAAACTAGGGAAAAGTCAAAAGTTGCCAGGGAAATGAATAGCAAGAAATAGTTAAAAAAACATGACTTAAGATGAACAAAATCCTAGAAACATTTCCAGCTTTGACCAATATACAGAAGACTGGCTTAGACGCAACACTTTTATTTTCCAAATAAAACTGGAAGATCCCTTCCAACTTCCTCCTGTTGCATGTCCTCCAGCAGCTCATAAATGGGGACAGATGGCTGGAGAATTGTAAATGTCTGGGATTTAAGAGGAGTTGACGGAAATGTCCCCCATAAGCAGCAGCCTTGATGTAATGAGTCATGGAACCAACTAATGCGCACAAAAGCCGTGCATGTTGCTTCTGAAAAGCTAGCAAGTAAGTTCAAAGGCAATTGCCTTCTTGCTCTGCTGGCTTCCTTACTTCAAGAATGATACTCCAAGGTAGACTGCCTTTGAACCTGGAGGTTTGTCTAAGCCACAGGTGTCAAACTCAAGGTCTGCAGGCAGGGGTTAGCAACTGGTTCTCTGCCTGGTTGCTGAGTGGCTGTGGCCATGCGGGGGGGGGCATGGCCTACTTGGTCTCCTCACAGCAGGGGGTTTTCACCCTCCCCAGGCTCCTCAAGCCTCTAGGAGAGTGAAAATGTCCTTCCCTAGGCTCTGGGGGCTCTCCAAAAGCTGGAAATGGGCTCGTTTCTGGATTTCCGGTAGGCCTGTTTTTCTCCCTCCCGGAGTCTCTGCGCTGACCTTGTACTTACCTGGCATGATGACTGGGCCGCGTGGAGATTCCTGGGAGGGGAGGGACAGGGTGGGTGGGGCCAGCCAGTCCTTGCAACAACTGGTTCAGCGAACCGGATGCAAAATTACCATCCGGTTTGCCCAAACCGGTCTGAACCGGCTGAATCTCACCCCTGCCTGCAGGCCACACCCGGCCCGCGGGGTGCTTAGAATTGGCTTGTGGAGCTGCCCTGGAAATAGTAAAGGACAGGTCCATGATGCCTCTGCCAGTGCATTCTTCCTGGGCTCCATTTTCACTGGCAGAGGGATGCAAGAGATCCCCTGCAGGTCCGCCCAGGCCACCACAGGTGCCCCCGATACAAGTGACATTGAACTGGCCATTTCCGGCCCCAGCGATGACCCCCCCCCCGAGGTCAAACACAATCCAGATGCAGCCCTCAATGCAATTGAGTTTGACATCCCTAGTCTATGCTATCACAACCATTGCCATTGGTGTAAACAGTCCTATTCTATACATTTACTCAGAGCTAGTACATGTCACCGTTTGGGACTACAAATCTTACCAGGATTGGGCATATTTTGGGTGGCTGGAGCTCTTAACATTGGGAGAACGCCAAGGACCAGAATATATGGAGTATGTACATTCTTCTTTGCTTTATTTTTTTTTGGGAGGGGGGAATAGTTTTTTTGTTAAAAAAAACTTTCCTGATGATGCAGTACAGTGGTGGGTTTCAATTTATTTTACTACCGGTTCGCTCGTGCGCTTGCTCGCTTGCTCGCTTGCACGCTCGTGCAATGCTTCTGCACATGTGCAGAACCATTATGTGGGTGGGCGGAGCTTCCCGCTGCCGCCTCTACCGGTTCGCCTGATCCACCTCTGATGCAGTAGCAAAATATGTGTCTTTGAGTCCGTTTTGACTCCTGTTGGCCGATTTCACACTATTAATTCCAGCAGTGGTAGTTCACAGGGTGTAAGGAAGAAACGGTGGGACTGGTGGGTAACCCAAGCGGTCCCTATTTCTTCACCCTGCTGCCCATCTATCATGCACTATGTCCACCCTTTCCTCATCTCCCTGGATTCGGGGAACAGAATTATTATTTTCTTCTTCATTACAGTAGCATGTATGTCTCTCCCTGCCCCTTGATCCTCTCTAATGCACAATAAATGAAAGAATATGTTTGAGCAATACAAGCCATACCAATAGGGTTGTTGTTTATTAGCATAATGTGGGTAATGGCTGCAGTGGTTCATTAGAAAGGAATGTTAAAAGGCTGAAAAAGATTCTGCCTGAGCCAGAGAAAGGATAATGGATCTTGGAGAGACACCATTTGAAGAAGAAATTGCAAAGTGGGGTGTTGTGGCCCAGCAGTGGCGGCTGAGCTGTTGATGGACTCTGACAGCTCAGACCATTGTGGGACTGCTTGGGAGGATGAGGAAGACTCTGGAGGGTGTTTGGAGTCAGAGCAGGAACTAGAGAGGCCTGTTGGCCACCAGGTGGCATCTGAGTCAGGGAGCAGTGAAGAGGAACAGAGGGAGGTTGTCCCTGATGTGCATGTGCGTAGAGCTAAGAGGAGAAAGGAACAGCTGTGGAGAAGACGTCATAGAAGGAAGTAGGGACAGCTGGCTAAGGGCCCCTCCCAAAGAGTTTATAGGTGGAGCGACGGGAGGGGAATCTTTGCAGGAAACAATAGTCCATTTTACTAGCCGTTGAGAAAGCATTCCGTAAGTCTAATCTTGGTTTCTTGAAGATAGCGTTCTAGGCTCCTAGCCAAGGGGTGGCTTTATCTCTGCAATTAGTCGTGGCAGACAGCCAAGCCTGTCTCTGCATATTTATTAGAATCACGGGACAGAACAGTGTGGAGGAAGTATTCTTGCCAGCCCATAATAATCAAAGACACCGAGAAGACTTGGATGGTCCTCCCCATTTATCCTGACTCTACTTTCCTTTATATGACCCTTTCTTCAACCTTCTCTGACAACTCCACCACCACCACCACCACCACCACCAAAGACCTACATTCACTTCTGAGACCTGTGCAGTAGAGGTAGGTGGTTTGTCTCTCAGGCAACTAAAGAGAAATTTCCTGTCAGGGAGAACAATTAATCTGTGGAACAATTAAACAATTGAGGACTTGCCTCCAGAAGTTGCGAATGCTCCAACACGGGAAGTTTTTAAAGAAGAGATTGGACAACCACTTGTCTGAAATGGAATAAGGCCGTGATGGCAAACCTATGGCACGTGTGCCAGAGGTGGCCTGCAGCGCCCTCTCTGATGGCGCACGAGCTGTCACCCCAGTTCAGCTCTTCTGCGCATGCAGTTCCCGCTGGCCACCTGGTCTTCGGGTCTCTGCCAGCATGCATAGGGGGACGGGCACCAGTTGTAATCACTTTTTTTCAGTGCTGTTTTGAATCTTTTGAACAAATCAAAGCAAATAATAGAAATAGAGAATTGGAAGGGAACCTGGAGGTCCAATTCCCTACGCAAGCAGGAGTAGATCATTCAAGACAAGTGGCTATCCAGTCTCTTCTTTAAAACCTCCAGTGTTGGAGCACCCACAGCGTCTGCAGGCAAGCTGCTTTAAAAGACACTATAGGCCAGGGGTGTCAAACTCAAGGCTTAGATCTGGCCCACGGGGCCCCCCTGGAAACAGCGAAGGACTGGCCCACAGTGCCTCTGCCAGTGAAAATGGCGCTTGGGAGGGCCATATGCAGAGACCTCCCTAGTTCCATTTTCGCTGGCAGGAGGCTGTCCCAGCCAAAAACAGAGTTTGCGAAGGCAGCATGTGGCCCTCCCAAGCTCTGTTTTCTCTGGCAGAGGGTTGCAGGAGGCTGTCTCAGCTGAAAACGGAGATCGGGAGCCCATTTTCACTGGCAGAGCACTTGGGCCACCACAGATGCCCCAACACAGTGGTGTGTTCCAGGCAGTACGCCCCAGTACGCGAGTACCAGGATCTGGCAAAAGAGTACCAGAACGGTGCTTTGGAGGGCCCTCCCTCCCTCGTTCCTTACCTGTATTGAAGGAAACGAGCCATTTGCAGCATACCGCACCTGTGTGATACTCCGCCGAAAAGCTGGAGCTTCGCAGGCGGCGGGTGTGCATGACTGCGCAGCGTGCGTGCCCATGGTGGACACCTGGCCCCATCGCAGCATACTGGTTGCAACAGAATCCAGAACCCACCACTGCCCCAACACAAGTGACATCAAGCTGGCCAACCCCACCCGGCCATCCCCACCCCAGCCCCCAAGGTCAAATTCAACCCTGATACAGCCCTCAATGAACTCAACTTTGATCCCCCCGCTATAGACTACCTTCCAGATATTTGTGTACATGCATTTCAGTTCACTGTGACTTGATTATCCAAGGCATGTTGTAAAACGGATGACTTTTTGCCTCTTAATCTAATCAAGCCCTCTGGTCAATCAGCACTTCAACTTCTACTTGACTTTTCAGATTGTGTAAAATCTGGAAGTCACAGAGTCAAAAGAGCAAGAATTCATTTCTAGAGGAAGAAGCTTTTGCTCTCAAGGATTTCCAGGTCTTATCTCCTTCCGCTTTGGGAAATGACATAATTTCAATATCTTAAGTTCATTGAAAGGCCTTGTGACGTGGTCAGCAACCCTCAGCAAGGATGGAAGGGGGAGTGAATGGGTGTGAGTGTGAGACAAGGCAAAGTACACCGAGTTTCCCAAATGGTTCTTGGAAAAAGAAACCATCTTTCATATGATCAGCTAAATTCTGCACTGCAACCCGGAGACTTGTGCGTGATCAAGTCTGAAGAAAAAGGCAGAGTTGGTCCTTTTTCAAACCTCAGCACATGGATCACATCACACAGCCTATTTGGGGTGTCACAAGGAATAAATTGTCTTATGTTTTGTTCTTATTGCCAGACAGAAGGTGACATTTCTGTGGGATTTTCTGCAATGTGCATCAAGTAGCCAACACTGGATTTTTTTCAGCACTCTGCACCAAGGCTGTTTGCACTTGGGAAATGGTATAAGGAAAGGAATAAAGAACAGAGAATCTTTCTGCAATTCATTAAACTTTCCAATTCATTGATTTATTTCAAATTTCTGCACAAAATGGGAGTGTTCAAAGAGTCGCCTAAACTTTAAAGAATAGTGTCTCAAGAGTATACAAATGTCTAACATATGGGATGTCAAACTCAAGGCCCAGAAGCTGGATCCGCCCCACAGAGTGCTTAAAATTGGTCCACAGGGCCGCCCTGGAAACAGGAAAGGACTGGCCTGTGGTGCCTCTGCCAATGAAAATGGAGCTTCTCTGTGACCCCTTCACTATGACTCAGGCACTTGGCAATGGTAGTGCGCTTGTAAAAGTTACACCATCCCATGATCACATATCTCACTTAACCAACAACCTCACCATTTAACAAATTTTCGGGACCCAATTGTGATTGTAAATCAAGGATTACCTGTACACAGAAGAAGAAGTGTTTAAATGTTAAAATAACAACAGCAGCAGCAGCAAAAACTCCCCTAAGCTCCGCTGAAGATGTTACCCTGCCTGATAATGCAACGTTCAGAAACCAACCCACAAGATTGGAGAACGGACCTTCACCCTCATCTTACATCTGAGCAGTAACGTGCAGACAGGGGAGTCAGAGCCTCACCGCTCTCATCATGAAAATAAAAAAAAATTTACTCTGGGAAGCCGCGAAAGTGGCTGGGAGAGGCACGCGGCTTGGTTTAGCCTCCCTGGACATCGCAGCAGCAGCCCCAAGTGCGCCGATCTCACCATTTTCTGCATCGGGCGAGCCCGGGATCCTTGCAAGGGGATCTCAGTGGAGCTGTGGCAGCCTGCCTGTCCCTTTCTGACATTTCTGAGAAGAGAAACTTCTCCTTTCTCCTCCCCCCCCCCACTCCCTTCTAGCACTGATGATGTTACCTAGGCATTTTTTGCATCGGGCGAGCCCGGGATCCTTGCAAGGGGAATGGGACCATGTGTGCAGGAGGCTCCTCAGTGCCAGCCTCAGATCAGCGCAGCCATGGTCCCCTTCATGTTGGCTCAGGAAGGAGGGGAATGGGACCACGTGTGCAGGGGAAGGGGACCGCGGCTCGCGCTGATCTTAGACTGGCGCTGAGGAGCCTCCTGCACACGTGATCCCAATCCTCTTGCAAGGATCCTGGGCTCGCCTGATGCAAAAAATGCCTAGGTAACATCATCAGTGCTAGAAGGGAGTTGGGGGGGGGGAGGAGGAGAAAGGAGAAGTTTCTCTTCTCAAAAATGTCTTCTGAGTGGAGCTGTGGCAGCCTGCCTGTCCCTTTCTGACATTTCTGAGAAGAGAAACTTCTCCGGTCGGGCTGCACCCGTGTGATCGGAGCAACCACGTGGTTTGATGACATCATCAGCCTCACCAGCCATAAACCTCACCGCACGTCACTGCACCCGAGCTATAGATATTTGCCAGTATGGCCAAGATTGCTGCCCTTTCTACCAAGACAGACAAAGGTACAGAAGAAAACTAGTAGGATTTGACCAAAACTTCACCACGGAATATTATCCTATTGCTCAGTTTGCCATCTTTCATTAGCATTAGATCAGGGGTGTCAAACTCAAGGGTTGAGGGCCGGATTCAGCCTGCAGGGGCTGCCTTCAAAACAGCGAAGGACGGGCTCGCAGTGCCTCTGCCAGTGAAAATGGAGCTCAGGAGGGCTGTGTGCAGCTATCCTGAGCTCCGTTTCCATTGGCAGAGGGCTGCAGGAGGCCATCGCACCCGAAAATGCAACTCATGATGGTCTCAAGTTGCACTCCCAACTCCGTTTTCACTGGCAGAGGGGTGCAGGAGGCTGCTGCAGCCGAAATGAAGCTTGGGAGCCAGTTTTACACTGCTAGAGCACTCGGCCCACCACAGGAGCCCCTGAAGTGATGTCAAGCTGGCCATGCCCACCCTGACCCCCAAGATCAAACACAACCCTGATGCGTCCCTCAATGAAATAAAGTTTGACACCCCTGCATTAGATGGAGGTGAGGAAGTGACACGGATATTAATGATTTAATGGGAGAAAAATTTACATAGTGATGGTGGAGTGTTATACTTCTGAAATTTAGATATTTATATATCTGGTTGAATAAAGCTTCTTTCCTAGTATCTTCATTCATTCATTCATTTCTTCAATTTACAGAGCCATCTGCTTTACTCTGGTGGGTAACTTGATTTTGGGAACTGCAGGAGGCCCCCAATGGCTCTGTGGTCTTTGGAGGGGGGTGGGTGATACTGAAATTTTGGGTCTGGAAATGCAGAGACAAGAGTTGGAGTGGGGAATAAAAGAAAAAGAACATTAAGATTGGCCCCTCTTTAAACCTATTCGAGTGTGCAATGATTTATTTAGAAAGTAATGAATGAATGGATTAAGTAGAGGCTTAAGCAGCTAACATTTTGGGATGCTTTGGTCTGGATTTTCTCACTGAGCTGGGCTCCTGACCAACAAAACAGGGATTCACCAATCAACACTATAAACCATTTCTACTTTTCAACATCAATCCTGTAATAACACCCAAGGTTGCCAAGTCTTCATCATAGCGGCACGCAATATCAGGCAAAGAATCATTAAGAGCAACTACACCTGCCTGAATATGGACAGGCAGCAATGCCTCTAGCTCAACATTAACTATTGGTTCTCTTCTAACTTCTTTTTTTATGAGTCGATGTGTAAATGACATGTCAGCTGTTGTAATATATTTTTTCTCAGGTTTGATAGGGGTTGTGTAAGAAAAGTTTACAATTCTCAATTTCCTTTTGGAACATTTTATTGGGGTTTGTTTTCTCTCAACTTTTTAATAATTGTATTTTATGTTGCTTGTTTAACATTTATACTACCTGGATTACTAACTTTAATATCTTTTCTTTTTTTGTCATATGTGTGTAGTCTGAGCAAGCTGACAACACTGGGTTCAGCAATAAATCAAACAAAGCACAGACTTGACTGCGAACGGATCTTGCCTAATGGTGTTCCTAATAAATGACTAGTTTTGTACTGAAAACTTGACTCGATGCTTATGAATCAATTAGGGCATTTTTAGGAAATCTGACATCAGCATATTAGCATTTTGTCATCTTTTAGCCAAAATTCTTTATTTGCATGTACCCTTCCTACTTACCCTGATATTGCCAATTTGGTTTTGGAGATTTGAAAAACCAATTCCCTTGTAATGAATACAATAATATTATTTTTTCTCTCTCACTGTGTAGAAATTGGCCACTATGGGCTAGATAATTCTGTCCAACTCTAGAATTTGATGATGGCTGGACAGATGGACAAATGAATAGATGGATAGTAGATAGGCAGATGGATGAGTAGAGATGGATCAATAAATGAGTGGGTGGATGGTGGGTGGATGGTTGAATAGATGGAGAGAGGGAGTGGAGAAGGAAGGTGCAGTTCCTCAATGGAACTGCATCTACATGGTGGGAAGTATGCAGTGGAGTACCCCAAGGCTCTGTTTTAGGTCCAGTACTCTTCAACATCTTCATCAATGATTTGGATGAGGGAATAAATGGGGAACTCATCAAATTTGCAGATGACACCAATCTGGCAGGAATAGCCAACACTCCAGAAGATAGGCTTAAGATACAGAAGGATCTTGACAAACTTGAACATTGGGCACTATCTAATAAAATGAAATTCAATGGTGAAAAGAGTAAGGTTCTACATTTAGGCAAGGAAAACAAAATGCACAGGTACAGTATAGGTGGTACTTTGCTCAACAGTAGTAATTGTGAAAGGGATCTTGGAGTCCTAGTGGACAATAATTTAAATATGAGCCAGCAGTGTGCAGCAGCTGCCAAAAAAGCCAACACAGTTCTAGGCTGCATCAACAGAGGGATAGAATCAAGATCACGTGAAGTGTTAATACCTCTTTATAATGCTTTGGTAAGGCCACACTTGGAATACTGCATTCAGTTTTGGTCACCACGATGTAGAAAAGATGTGGAGACTCTAGAAAGAGTGTAGAGAAGAGCAACAAAGAGGATTAGGGGACTGGAGACTAAAACATATGAAGAACGGTTGCAGGAACTGGGTATGTCTAGTTTAATGAAAAGAAGGAGCAGGGGAGACATGATAACAGTGTTCCAATATCTCAGGGGCTGCCACAAAGAAGAGGGAGTCAAACTATTCGCCAAGGCACCTGAGGGTAGAACAAGAAGCAATGGGTGGAAACTAATCAAGGAGAGAAGCAACTTAGAACTGAGGAGAAATTTCCTGACAGTGAGAACAATTAATCAGTGGAACAACCTGCCTCCAGAGGTTGTGAATGCTCCAACACTGGACATTTTAAAAAAGATGTTGGATATCCATTTGTCTGAAGTGGTGCGGGGTTTGCTGCCTAGGCAGGGGGCTGGACTAGAAGACCTCCAAGGTCCCTTCCAACTCTGCTATAGTATTGTAAGGAAGCAAAGGCATCTACAATTTCAGGGGGGGGGAGTCAAAATGAGGTTAAAACAGTCACACACACAAAAAAATGGGCAGAGCTTTGATTTGGCTGCCATCTTGCCTTTTTGCCACTCCCCGAGGACATCCCTGGTTGACAAATTAGAAACTGCATTGCTAAAAAAAAAACATTATTTGACAGCAGGCTTTTGCCAGACTTAGGAAGCCCTTAAAAAGGGATGAAAAGGCACAGAAAACTGTCAGGTTGCGCATCTATGTATTATTGTAGGATTCTTTTACTGATGAAGTGTTGAGCTAGATCAGGGCTGTCAAACTCAAGGCCCATGGCTCACGAGGTTCTTAGATCTGGTCTGCGAGGCCACACTGGAAACAGCAAAGGACCGGCCCGCGGTGCCTCTGCCAGCAAAAACAGAGCTCGGGCGGGGCGCATATAGCCCTCCCAGGCTCCGTTTTCACTGGCAGAGGACCGGAGGAGGGCATCGCATCCAAAAGCGGAGCTTAGAAGGGACAATGGAGCCCCCCCCCCCCCCAGCCCTGCCCAGATCACCACAGGTGCCCCCTGTGGCCATCGAGTGACGTTGAATCTGGCCATGCCCATCTGCCCCCCCCCCCGTCCCCCAAGGTCAAACACAACCCTGATGTGGCCCTCAATGAAATCGAGTTTAATACTCTTGAGCTAGATTTAAAAAAAAAAACATTAACATTATGGCTCTATGATTATTTGCTTCAAAGGGGATCAACCATGCCCAGCACAAAGAAGCAATGCAGTGGGGTGGCCTGAAAAATGATCAAGAATAATTTGGAGCCAGAGAGAAACTTCTCCAAACAACTAAAAGCAGCAATGACTCCCCCCTCACACACAGACATACACAAACAAACACACATTTTTTCTGAGAACAACTTGTTTGCGTTAACAGCATTTATTTCCTATTTTACAGGTTTTTTAATTTGACATGTTTTGAAAACAAAACTGTGATTGATTCAGTATTCTGGGTTCATGATGTCCTTCGAATGTATTCCGCAAACAGCAAGCCACAGCTGAATCTGGACCCTCTTATCATTTTCCCAGCCCTGGGAATGTATTGTTCCTAATTCCTGCCTGCCCTCCATCTTCTAAATCACCCCCCTTTTCACAACACAAACGTGCCCCCTAACTTGTGGGTGTCCCCAAAATCAGGCCTGGCTAAAACATGACCAAGGCTGATGGATTGCTAGTTTGTTTTAATACAAATGAAATGTTTACATCCAGACTGAACGGCATGACCAAATATTTGGAGATGCAAAAGTTGTGCAAACAGAGGGAAAGTTTTGTCTTTTGGCAGCCAAAGGGGAAAAAATGGGGGGAAGTGTGCCTTGGTGGTAAAAAGAAACAAATCTGATATTGATAGAAGGCAGAAAGGGGAAATGGTGTATGGGACTGCAATGGCCATTTCCCCCAGCCACTGCTGGTTATGATGGATGTTTTAATCCAGCACAGCTTTTGGCTTCCTGTTGGGAAAAGCTGCGTTGAATGATATTATAGGGGCATTTAGCCCAGTGGTGGGTTTCAAATCCCGTTCCAACCGGTACGGTTGGAACGGGGCTGGCGGTGTCCTCGTGGATGCCCACAGCGTGTGCATGTGTCTTAGCGCTTTCGCAACGCTCCAGCTGCTCCGCAGAGCATTGCACAGGCGCTGTTTGTGCCATGCCCGTGCGCGGCAGCACAGAAGCTTTAAAACACAGGTAAGGAGCTCGGGCGGGCTGGTATGCCCTCCGGAGCACCGTACCGGAACGGTATCCAGTGCTCCGGGCTGGCTCCAGTACGACCGTACCGGGGCGTACCACCTGATTCAACCCACCACTGATTCAGCCCTTTTACAGCCCTTTTTAGCTGCTCCATATCAAAAACTCAATCTTTTTGTCTGGAAAGTCAAAAGCATTTCCATCTTCAAACCCATTTTCTATATTTTCTGTTCTTTATTCCTCTGTTTTTTCCTCACCCACAAAACACGAGGCAATGGATAAATCAAGGAAAATACAAATATATGATTTATTTTTATCCCTTTATTATTTTTTATAAGTAACTCCAGACAGCTAACATACCTAATACTGCATCCTCTTCCTATTTTCCCCATGCCACCAACCCTGTGAGGTAGGTTTGGCTGAGATTGTGACTTGACCCAAATCACTCACGTGGCCTAAGGCAGGATTCGAATTCATAGTTTCCTGGTATCAAGCCTAGCGCCTTTAGCATTAGACCAGACCTGGGCATTTTACAGCCTATGGATCATAACTGGCACTTTGGCAGTCCCGGTGTGGCCCCCCAGGAGGTCAATTGGAAATTAGAAATCAAATATAAATAAGTATGCACCATGCATGCAATACAACTGCGTTGTTTTTATTTTGAAGGCGACTGCCTTTTTTATTTTCCAATTTACGTATGTATGTGCGTGTGCTCCTACGTACCTTCACAGCCCTAGTCCCAGTTTCTCATGTGACATCCCTGGGAAAGTTAATTGCTGCACTACACCAAAGTGGCTCTCCCAAATTTGTTTCAGAAAGGGCTGAATCGCTCTGCTGCTTTATAACGGAGGGATGTCTATAACAGGGTGTCAAACTTGATTTCATTGAGGGCCGCATCAGGGTTGTGTTTGAACTCGGGGTGCCAGGGTGGGCATGGCCACTAGGCGTCACTCATGTTGGGGCACCTGTGGTGGCCCGAGCGCTCTGGCAGCAAAAACGGGCTCCCGAGATCCATTTTTGGCTGCAAAGGCCTCCTGCAACCCTCTGCCAGCGAAAACGGAGCTTGGGAGGGCTGCCCACAGTCCTTGCAAGCTCCATTTTCGCTGGCAGAGGCACCGTGGGCCATCCTTCACTGTTTCCAGGGCAGCCTTGGGGCCAGATCTAAGCACTCCGCAGTCCGGCTCCAGCCCGTGGGTCTTGAGTTTGACGCCCCTGGTCTAAAATAGTGATTTAAAAGACGCGAAGAATACCTGCAGTCGGTCAAATCGTGTTCACATTGAAGGATGGGAACAAAGTTCTCCTATTCATTTATTTATTTTTGTTTCATAGATTTAGAGAACTACCCAGTTCAAATAAATGACTTTGGACCACTTCTAACATCATTAAAATAATTTAAAAAACCATTAAAAACATGAAAACCTGCAAACAACAAATAACTATCAACATAATGTATGCATTTAATATATAAAATAAATCAGTAACTAGAAGACAGGCTCCCTCACACATCCAGGGCCTCAGATTTGAGCACCGAACTACAGGGAACTTTCACACAAAAATGTGTCAACAATTTACGAAGTAATGGAACACCAGGGAGATACCAGAAACAGAAAATTATCTTGAGCCAAATTATGACAGACGAGAGACTAGAAGCTGAAACAATTATTTAAAAGAGATCATGACTTTTATGATTCACAGGCTCATCCACAAACCTCAGAAATTTAAAATGTATGGTCCAAAAACCACTGTGTTCTAACATCAATTTATTTCTTCCAAGCTAGAGATGAAAGATTAGAACCCATTTCTTTGGGTTTCCTATACCTTCTACTGTACTTTTTTTGTAGTTTTGTTTCTGCAAATGAAAGTTTCTAACAGCCCAATCAACCTTTAACAACCCTCTTCCTTATTTATGAATGCATCTCATCTCTTCTGAAGCCTATTATCATCATCACATATAGTGGCATGGAGTTCCATCAGCTACCAACATGCATTGTGAAAAGACATAATCCTTTACTTTTGGATGTCAGAGCAAGACTCAGCTATTGATAACTTGCAAACAGGCTATTCTGATCCACTGCTTCTCCTGCTTATATATGAGAACAGGGAAACCATTTGGTATCCACAAACAAATTGCCTTCTCATTAAGTTCCCACTCTGAAAATTATCTCATATACTGAAGCAAATGTAATCTGGAGAATGGTTCTTATTTTGGAAAATCTCTTTGGAAGAGAGAAGGAATAGCCATCCTCTGAGGTCTTAACACCAATGAAGCTAAACAAGAAGACTGTGCTAAGCCTGCTAATGAAGTTCCTCACATTAAGTGATTAATACATTAAGGAAGGATTTTTCAATGAAGAAACTGACTCAGCAAAAACATAGCCAATTTTGACACAGCCAAGAGCATTTTGGAGACTGCTTTAAGTTGATAAACCTAATTTATCTGCCAATGTTCTCATCATTTGCGGCTCCTATTTTCAAACTTCATCTCAAGAGAAGAGAAGAGAAGCACATTACTGTTTTCTAATCTTCCTCCCTGATTCTCTTCTCGCTTTTTCTTCTTGTGGATTTACCATTTTTGTACCCTAGGAACTTCCAAAGGAACACATTTTCAGTTTATTTTTTTACATGGCACCGTTGGTTTCTGCCTGCATCTTGGTACCAGAACGGTCCTTCTTTAACCAGAAAAACAAGAGCAAGCAGAGGAGATGCAGGCACTGGCCACCTACCTTTCAACTGGGAACTGAGAAGTTGGTGTCTCTTGCTCAGGGGGCAGCCCAGCGTCTGTCTAAGCCGCCTGCATTTGTACAAAGCACAGAAGAGACGGAAGGGAGGGTGGGAGAAGGGAGGGGCCTCCAGATTCTAGACCAGAGGTTGGCTGCATCTGCAGGAGTCTTCTCATCACTCAGAAGGGAAGGGGGTCTGTGGAACTCCCTGGGAAAGGGAATTTAATTATTTTTGTAATTGAAGGTTACTTTGGGAAGGTCATTCCAGAATGCTAAGAGAGAACACATGTGTGGCAGAAGACAAGTAGGTCCATTTCAATTCCCAGGGACTAGAATTGAGGATGAGGCAAGAGAAAATGAATCAGGACAGGACATTGCAAAGAGGTGAGACAGCTGCCCACCAAACTCTGGAATGGAGAGGGGATTCCCCACCCCAGATGAAACAGATGTTTTTTCAGTGGGGGTTAGGGAGGGAAGGAAGTGTAGCTAAAGCTGAGCCAGTGGGGTAGGGGCTAAGCTGCTAGACTAGAAATCAGAAGATTGTGAGTTCCGGTCTAACCTTAAGCATGAAAGCCTGCTGGGTAGCTCTGGGCCATTCATTCTCTCTCAGCTCAACCCACCTCACAGGGTTGTTGTTGTGGGGAAAATAGGAGGAGGAAGGTGTGCTAGATATGTTTGCCATCTGGAGTTGTTTGTAAAAATAATAAATGTGGGATATATATATATATATAAAATGGCAAATACCACTCACTCATCACAAAATCTCCAGAATCGTAAAGCCTACAAACTTGAAATTTGGTTCGTATGTTCCTCTTGGCTTCTAGGTGCTCACTAAGAAAGGATTTTTTGAAATGACCATCAGATCATTAGCATTTCTTATACAGTAATTAATACACTCTGATGCTAAGGAGTGCTACTCTCCCTCCTCACCTGAAAAGAACTCTGTTCCAACTGCCAGTTGCCTTATATTAATGTGCTCTGATGCTAAGGAATTAGACATTCTGCTCCCCTTCCTCTCCTGAAAAGAACCCTGTTCCAACTGCCAGTTGCTTCATATTCCGTTACCTCAGTTCAAACTGGCAAACATTCCACTCTTTCACTCAGGAGCAGTCTGGAGCTCCTTACAGTACTAAATGTCGGTACTTCACCAAAATGTCTACACCTTCCACCTATGGAACTGCTTCCGGAGTCAAGGTGGAGGGAGCGATATTTCCTTATGTGTTTCAATCAACGACCACCACTGAGCCAACGGATTGTGAACTGAATTTCTCCTGCATAGCCCGATCACATAGTTTCACCGTGAAGCACGCGTATCCAACTAGTGTGTATAAATATATAAAAGCTACTAAATAAAATAAAGCAAAATCCAAATTGCCATGTTTCTAAGAGGGCGTTTTCTATGCACGTTTGACCCACATCACTCAACTTCCCTCAAAGTCTATGGAGATTCCCAATCGTCCAGGCCATAATTTCCCCAAAGGTTTTTCTTTGAAGACGTTTTGCTTCTCATCCGAGAAGATTCTTCGTGAGCTGAAGAAGCTTCCTGGGTGAGAAGCGAAACTGAGTCTTCAGAGAAAAACAAGAGGGTCCATTTGCCTCTTGAAAAAGCACCTTTGGGTTCCCTTGAAGTAATTTTATTGCCTCTTTTGCCTGTGAGGGATGCATCCCCTACCCTATAATTAATGGGATGTCAAACTGGTGGCCCATGGGCCAGCTGTGTCATGCACAGGCCACCACAACCCCAGCTCTGCGAATGGGAAAAACATCATGAAACGTCACCTGACGGCAATGTGAAACCACGAGTTTGACACCCATAATATTGACCCATACAACACTCATTTTTTCTACTCCCACCTCTTCCAATTAGAATAGAATAGAATAACAGGGTTGGAAGGGACCTTGGAGGTCTTCTAGTACAACCCCATGCTTAGGCAGGAAACCCTACACCATTTCAGACAACTGGTTATCCAACATCTTCTTAAAGACTTCCAGTGTTGGGGCTTTCACAACTTCTGGAGGCAAGTTGTTCCACTGATTAATTGTTCTAACTGTCAGGAAATTTCTCCCTAATTCTAGGTTGCTTCTCTCCTTGATTAGTTTCCACCTATTGCTTCTTCTTCTACCCTCAGGTGCTTTGGAGAATAGTTTGACTCCCTCTTCTTCGTGGCAATTAAGTCTATGCATTATTGCTCCATCCTCCTCATCCTTTGGAAAATGTAATACAGATGATCCTTGAGTGACAACCACAATTTAGATCGGAATTTCTATTGCTAAACAAGAAAGTTGTTGGGTGACTCCTGCCTGATTTTATAACCTTTTTTTCCCATGGTTGTTAAACAAATCTGGCTTCCCCATTGTCTCTGCTTGTGAGAAACTGGCTGGTAAGATCATAAATGATGATCTCATGACCATCCTAAATACAGGTAGTCCTCAACTTACAAGAGTTTTTTAGTGACTGTTCAAAGTTACAACAGCACTGGAAAAAGTGACTTATGGCCATTTTACACAGTTATGACCACCGCAGCATCCCCATGGTTATGTAATCAAAATTCAGGGGTTTGGCAACTGACTCATATTTATGACGGTCGCAGTATCTGGAGTCATGTGATCACCTTTTGTGACCTTCTGACAACCCAAGTCAACGGGGGAAGCCAGATTCGCTTAACAACTATGTTACTAACTTAACAACTGCAGTGATTCACTTAACAAGTGTGACAAAAATGGCTGTAAAATGGAGCAAAGTTCACTTAACAAATGTTTCTTGGCATAAATTTTGAGGTCAGTTATGGTCATAAGTCAAGGACTACTGTCAACCCTGAAGCTGGCCTGACTGAGGCCATTTTGAGACCTCAGTGCTGACACACTGATGGAGAGGGAGAGGGAGGGAGGAATGGAGATAGTTGGGGTGTTGTAGTCAAAGCAAAATACTTTCTCTTGGGAACCAAGGACATTCCTGCAGGTGCTCAGAAGGAGAGCGCTGGAGTCACTTAGCATCTGGACAACATCCTGATTGGACCATGTGACTAATTGTTTTGAGAAAGTGACAAACTATTCTTTTAACTAGGTGAAAACCACAGGAGGAATCAGAGTCGGTTTTCACCAGCCTGTGCCAACATGACATATTCCATAAACCAGTGACGTGCAGTCAGGGGAGGCAGGGGAGGCGGACCCTCACCGCTCTCATCATGAAAATAAAAAAAAAATACTCCAGGAAGCCATGAAAGTGGCTGGGAGAGGCGCGCAGCTTGGTTTAGCCTCCCTGGACATCTCAGCAGCAGCCCCAAGTGTGCCGATCTCGCCATTTTTTGCATCGGGCGAGCCCGGGATCCTTGCAAAGGGAATGGGACCACATGTGCAGGAGGCTCCTCAGCTCCAGCCTCAATCAGCGCAGCCGCGGTCCCCTTCATGTTGGCTCAGGAAGGAGGGGAATGGGACCACGTGTGCAGGGGAAGGGGATCGCGGCTCTGCTAATCTGAGGCTGTGCGCTGAGGAGCCGCCTGCACACGTGGTCCCATTCCCCTTGCAAGGATCCCGGGCTCGCCCAATGCAAAAAATGCCTAGGTAACATCATCAGTGCTAGAAGGGAATGGACAGGGAGAAGGAGGAGAAAGGAGAAGGTTCTCTTCTCAGAAATGTCTTCTCAGTGGAGCTGCGGCAGCCTGCCTGCCCCTTTCTGACATTTCTGAGAAGAGAAACTTCTCCGTTTGAGCTGCGCCCGTGCGATCGGAGCAACCACATGGTTTGATGATGTCACCAGCCTCACCAGTCATAAACCTCACCGCACGTCACTGCCATAAACCTATTTGAGGAAATTGCCTGCCTCAGAGTTTTGTTGGCTATGGGTATGTTACTTGGAACCGTGACAACTACCTTACATGCCAGTTGTCAAACACCTGAATTTTGATCACATGATCTTGGGGAGGTGGATTGCTGCAATGATTGCAAATATGAGTACCCGTTGTATGTCCCTTTTTTTCATTGTAACTTCAAACGGTCACTAAATGAATGGTGGTTAAGTCGACTACTTGTATTTTAAAAAATACTACTTCAACAACAGTAGCTTTTCTTGAATATCATTCTCCTTTACACTTTTAAGGTCCCACTTTAAAAAAAACAACAGTTTTCTGGATTGAACAAAAGGAGGCCAAAGTTAACACAGTAGCACATTTTATTCTTTTGCTTTTTTTTTACTGGAAGAAAACAAACTCAAAAATTATGATTGCCTAATAATGCTAAAAGTGGCTGATTCAGTTAACTATCCATTAGGAAAAAATTAAACACCAATTAAGTAAGGTCCACAAAGATGGGGAAAAAAGAAAAAAAAGTGCTGGAGAACGACAGTTGCTATAATGAAATAAAAACAATCGTGCTAAAAACTAGTTTAGAAGTCAAGAAACTAATGCTGGTGAGTTAAAACTAGAGGGGATCATATGTTTACAGTGCTTTTTATACTCAGTGGGATTTTGAACCAATTGAATAACAAAATAACAAGGTTGGAGGGACCTTGGAGGTCTTCTAGTCCAACCCCCTGCTCAGGCAGGAGACCCTATACCATTTCAGACAAATGGTTGTCCAATCTCTTCTTTAAAACCTCCAGTGATGAAGCACCCATAACTTCTGAAGGCAAGCCAATCCACTGTTCTATTGTTCTCACTATTAGGAAGTTTTTCTTTATTTCCAGGTTGGTGGTCTCCTTGATTAGTTTCCATCCATTCTTTCTTGTCTTGCCTTCAGGTGCTTTGGAAAATAGGTTGACCTGTCTTCTTGTGGAAGCCCCTTAAATATTGAAACACTGCTGTCATATCATCCTTAGTCCTTCGTTTCACTAGAGAGACATACCCAATACCTGCAACCATTCTTCATATGTTTTAGCCTCCCCCTAATGCTTCTTTTTGCTCTTCTTGGCACTCCATCTTGAGTTACAGTCTAGAGTTACAACAGTGGAGGGTATCCTCCATTTCAGCTGCTGTAAGTGTGGATCCAGAGTCATCACTTTTAATCTTAAATCTTCCAAGGTAAGTTATCTGTGGGAAAAGGGACTGGTAAAGAGTTAGGATATTGGACGTTCAGAATGAAGAATACCTCTTTCTTGAGGTTACAACACTCTAGAGCAGTGTTTCCCAACCTTGGGACCTTTAAGATTGGACTTCAATGCATGCCTTGCTGAGGAATTCTGGGACTTGAAGTCCACAACCTTAAAGGTTGCCAAATTTGGAGACCCCTGTTCTAAAGGGAAGATAAAACAGGTAGGTAAGTGGCTATTGCTACTATTAGATAGAGAAGGGAGCAAGAGACAGTGTGAGTAGCTGGCGGGAGCTCAGAGGGACTGGTGGAGATTGCACAGGAACAGAAGATTGTCCCTGCCGGGTGCATTCTTGTTAGAAATTCTATCTATATAAAGCACCACACAGAGCAAATGAAGAGCACAGTCACCATGTGCTTTACTGCTCAACTATATAACTATAACAGGAAACAGGAAACTCTACTTAGAACAAAAGGGGATAGAGCATAAAACATAGCTCCAAATTTGTAAACACTGCCATCTACTAGTTAAATACTACTGTAGTTGTTGCATAAAAATACATTCCAGCAACGAATTCCAAACTTTCTCCCTGCAAGTTTTCCGGGAAGGAAATTGCAAACTCAAATCCACTGCCACAGTCCTGCCATCAGTCACAGTTACGTGATCCCCATTAACTTTCTCCCTGCTGGTTTCCTACCCATTGAGTTGTGAGAAGGTGTCAGGGAACTTTGTAAATGGGGTCACATGACCATGGCAGCACAGCAGTGGTGCTGAACAGCAGCAGTACAGCAGTACTGTGAAATGGCCGAAAGCTTCCAAAGCGTTATTCTCACAAGAGTCCAAAGTCTCAGCATTCTGTAAATTTGGCCATATGAGGGTTGAAAATGTTTTCCCCTTGATGCACTATTTGGCCCAGTTAAATGTTACAGACACAAGAGTTTTAGCAGCACATACAGTAGATAGGATATGGCAGAATGCATTCATATATTTTTGATGTTGCAAACCATCTTGAGATGTTTTGCAGGCATAATATAACAGTGCCAAAGAAACTAACCACAGTATGGGCTTAATGTAATGGTTGACAGCCAACTTTCAAATCTTTATGGATCTGCAAGATTTATTGTTGATTTTCTGCAAAAAAAAAGAAAAAGGAAAAAAAACAGCTTCTTCTCCAGGTGACACTTTCTCTCTCTTCCTCCAGGAGAGGCTAAAAAGAAGAACTAGGGGAGACATAATAGCAGTGTTCCAATATCTCAGGGATTGCCATATAGAAGAGGGAGTCAAACTATTCTCCAAGGCACCTGAGGGTAGAACAAGAAGCAATGGGTGGAAACTAATCAAGGAGAGAAGCAACTTAGAACTGAGGAGAAACTTCCTGACAGTTAGAACAATTAATCAGTGGAACAGCTTGCCTCCAGAAGTTGTGAATGCCCCAACACTGGAAGTCTTTAAGAAGATGTTGGATAGCCATTTGTCTGAAACAGTATAGGGTTTCCTGCCTAGGCAGGGGGTTGTACTAGAAGACCTCCAAGGTCCCTTCCAACTCTGCTATTGTATTGTATAACTTGGGGTGATGTTCAGGTCCTTCCTTCTTAGCCAAAATGAATGACCCACACTTTCTCTGTGACAGCAGCTGCTTCCCTCTCCAGGCCTGGTGATATTTCAGCTGGAGCTGGCTGGAGTTCTGCATGCAAAATTAACAAGAAGCAGACTATCCTCTGAACTGAGATGGTTCATGAGCTTTTATCACATCTGACAGATCTTTAGCAGAAAAAGATGCATTGCCTATGTGTGAGAATGCACAAGACATGGAATGGAGAGCTGTGTGACAAGGGGAAACCACAGCACACATAACCATCTGATTTTAATCCTCTTGTCATCATGGTCTTATGTATGTTTAATTAAATTGATTGTTTTAAGTGGATTGTGTAATATGTTTTAATCGTTGGCTTTCGTGTACGCTACCTACGACTTGGACAGGAGAAACCTTTACCTTAATCTTTACAGATAGTCCTTGATTTATGACTGCAATAGGGGGCAGGGGAAATTGTCATTAAGCAGTGCAGTTGTTAGCTGAGGCATCAGCTGATTGTGTCTTTTTACAACTTTTTTTTGCCATGGTTGTTGTGAATCATTGTGGTGACATCACGGGACAGCGACTTGTGACTTTCCTGCCAACTTCTCCATGGACGTTTCTTGACAGAAGCCAGCTGGGAAGAGCTGTTTGAAGGCCTCTGTCCTTGAGTTTTCCTCAAAATCTCTCTTTTGATGTATTGGATTACAGCTCCCATCAGCCTAGAGCAGGGTCTCCAAACTTGGCCATTTTAAGACTTGTGAACTTCAACTCCCAGAATTCCTCAGCCAGCCATGTATTGAAGTCCACATATCTTAAAAGTTCTCAAGATTGGGAAACACTGCTCTAGTGTCTCATAACTTGCTGGCTGAGGAATTCTGGGAGTTGAAGCCCACAAGTCTTAAAGTTGCCAAGTTTGGAGACCCCCCTACCCTAGAAAGCACAGCTAATGGTCAGATTGGTGGAAGCTACGGAACAATGTATAGCGTTGAAAGAAGCGTCCATCTGGGTTCAGTTCCAAGTGGGGAGAAAGATATTGGAAATAATGGTGGCTGTTTGGAAAGATGGTTTTAATGGGGGACAGGATCACATGCTTTGAGGTCCTGGGCAAAAAAGCACATGGGTGAGAGAGAGAGAGAGAGATGTATATCCTTGGACTTTGAATTTGAGCTTGTATTCTGATTGGTTGTCAGACTCCAATGGGGCGGGTCAGAGGTGGTTCAGCAGGTTCTGACCAGTTCTGGAGAACCAGTAGCAGAAATTTTGAGTAGTTTGGAGAACCGGTAAATACCACCTCTGACTGGCCCTGCCCCCATCTATTCTCTACCTCCCGAGTCCCAGCTGATCGGGAGGAAATGGGGATTTTACAGTATCCTTCCCATGGAGATTTTATAGTATCCTTCCCCTGCGATGCCCACCAAGCCATGCCACAGATACCAAGCCACAGCCACAGAACCGGTAGTAAAAAAAATTGAATCCCACCACTGGGTCTTATATAACTTTGTAGGTTGTCCTGTGTCCCAGGCTTGGTTGATCTTTGCTGGATGATGTAATCTTCCTAGGTGCCATGTGGTGAGGTTAATTATATCATGTTCTCAGGGCCATGTCTTAATCCTATCATCCTGGAGCTGAAGGGAGGGATAGGGAGATGCAGGGAACTGCTTTATCTTTAAAACATGCTTCCCCTTTTCTCATCCAGGGAAACATAATATTCTGCCTTTTTAATATTTCCTAAAATGTTTCATTCTTCTAGAGAAGGGCGAGTGCTAACTTCCTTCAATACAGAAGCCAGAATGCCAGCTGCAGAGGGGCTAGTTCAGAGTTTTGAGTGACTCCATCTTTGCAGGAGTTGATGAAAGTTGTAGTCTAACCCAACCAAAAAGTAACGTCTTGGAGAAGCCAAGTCCAGAAATTACATTTTAGCGGGATATGTGCATTAGAGATTGTATTTTAACTCTCCAAGGAGCATAGAAAGTCTCCATAGCGTGCAACGTTGGCAGACATTCTGCAATGTTGTGGTTGCAGCAATTGAGCTTGATAATTTATTATCACTTATCAGAAATGAATAATAGAAAAGAATTTCCACTAGGCGTGAGTAATTGCACCACTCACGTACAATGAATATCCCTGTCAGGGAAGAAAGGGTTCATTGATGTTTGCATGGCCTTAATGGAAGATGGCCTTCCTGTTTCCGCCCAAATTCCTAACCCCAAATATAAAGGAAGGAGTCTCCAGTACCATCTTCCCCGGGGGGGGGGGGGGGGAGCTGCTACAGGTTCGCCTGGGTTCGGGAGAACCCATAGCTAATGTTATGGCCAGTTCGGAGAACCTCCAAATCCCACCCCTGGTTGGCCCCTCCCACCCCTCCCACCCTGCCACCCTGAGATTCAAAGAAAGACTCCGGAGCCTGGGGAAGGTGAAAACCAGTGACGTGCGGTGAGGTTTAAGGCTGGTGAGGCTGGTGACGTCATCAGGAAGGCGGGGAATGGGACCACGTGTGGTGGAGGCTGAGGCTGCCTCAGCCTCCAGCACACGTGATCCCATTCCCCGCCTTGCTGAGCGTGCTCCGCCGGCTCGCGCTCCGCAGTCCTCGAAAGCGACTGGGGAACGACGAGAACCTTCCTCCTCTGCTGGACTTTGCACGCTCCTCGCAACTGCATATTGCGGAGGCAGAAATGTTGTCGGCGCTCCCGGATGACGAAGCCACGAAAGCGACTGGGGAATGACGAGAACCTTCCCCCAGTCGCTTTCGTGGTTTCATCATCCGGGAGCGCCGACAACATTTCTGCCTCCGCAGAGTAGTATATATACTATTATATAATAGTATATAATATTAATATTATTTCATGAAGAGAGGTGAGGCTCTGCCTCCCCTGCCTCCGCTGACCGCACGTCCCTGGTGAAAACACCCCCTACTTGCCATGGTGCAGGAGGTCAACTAGGCCACACCCACCATGGCTACACCCATCCAACAACCGGACAGACAACCCATTGCTGAAATTTTTGAAGCCCATCCCTGATCTTCCCCCATGCGGCTTCAATTATGCAACATTTTCTAGAGAAAATAAGGGGGTGGGAGGAGAACCACATCAAAACTTCTTGCAGCCCTGATGGCTTCTAAGCAAGGACTGACCCACCGGTGCTAAACTACAACTCCCAGCAGCTCCAGGCAGGATAAAAAAAATGTATGGTGGACCATAGGTTCTCCACGTCGAGTGGACTACACAGCCAAAGTTCAGTCAGTTGCGTCCTGTTGTTTAGAGATGCCTTGCAATGATAGCTCCCGGGGTGTGTGTGTGTGTCAAAAATATTAAGATGGTTTCAATCATACAGGCCTGGCCACCATCTTGCCTTTTTTCAACACCTCTCCCCCCTTTGTGGACAAGTGAAAAGCCATTCTCCCTACCGATTCTTGGTGTGTGTGTGTGTGTGTGTGTGTGTGTGTGTGTGTTTCGGCTGAACCAGTACCGCCAGCGGTGGGTGTCTCTGCCACGCATGCACAGAAGCATCGCGTGCGAGAGAGAGAGACCACGCGCATGAGCCAACTGGTAGTAAAACCGGTAGAAATCCACCACCAGTACGTGTGTGTCTGTGTGTTTGTGTAGTTGCCACATAGCTGCTGACCTATTTCTTGGCAATCAAGTTAGGAAGGAAGAGGATCAAAACCATTGTACATGCATCCTCTGACTTACCAACCTGCTTTGCAAGTTGCTTTACATCACAAGTTATGACCGTGATGGGCTGGCACCATTTTTGTTCATAACTCAAGGACTACCTGTACCTTAGAATATCACTGCTAGAATAAGATGCCAAGAACCCTGCTTTTGCCTCAAATATCATAACCAAAAAGCCCTGAAGCCAGGCTGAAAGTTCATATTTCTTCTGCTTTATCTTAATCACGTCACCTCCTCTTCATTTTCCCCCTTCGGTTCTTTATTAGATCTTGCAAGAAATCAAAGAAGTTTTAACTGTAAACTCTTCATTGCTAACCACAAAGAATCAGATGGAAAGAAAACAGGTCACAGAATCAGCAGAGTGGGAGAATTTCCATTTTTCAGAGATTCAATCTAAAGGTTTTTGGTTTTTTTTGCCATATATGGAGGTGGAAAAAAAAACCAATCAGAGGGAAAACTGATGACATCACACCTGAAAATTTTTTCAACTTTAAAATGAAGAGAGGATATTGTGAAGGAGAAGATGATAATTCAGCCACTTTCCATCTCTGTGTGTTTGCTTTTTTCTTGCTAGCCACTTTTTCGCCTAACTAACCTGATATCTGAATAGATTAATGCACTAATGATGCGAGATCTTTATTCGTGGCTGGACTGATTCAAGACAAAGAGAAAGAACTGGAGAAAATCACAAAATACCAAAACTTGTAAATAGATGTGGAACAACTATGGCAAAAAGAAAAGCTAATAAAGACACCTTAGATGTAATTCCAAAAAATCTGGAGCCCCACTTGAACAACACTGGCATTGACAAAATCTCCATCAGTCAATTGCAAAAGGCAGCTTTACTTGGAACAGCTTACATCATATAATGATACCTTTAAGATGATCAAACAAGAGCAACATCTGTCTATCCCAGGTTCTTCAGAAAGATTCAATAGGGGGAGAAAAATGACTAACCAGTCTAAACATCTGGTTGATTTGCAACCAACCCTAATTATAATTATTATTATAATTTATTAGCCACCCAGGACTGAAAAATCCATAAAAGCAAGTAAAGAGTTGTGGTGGTGTAGTTTCTAAAATGCAGAACTGCAGGTTAATTCTGCTAACTGCCAGCTGCTGACAGTTCAATTCTTACTGGCTCAAGGTTAACTCAATCTTCTGTCCTTCCAGTTCAATTCTCACTGGCTCAAGGTTAACTCAGCCTTCTGTCCTTCCGAGGTTGGTAAAATGAGGAGCCAGATTGTTGGGGGCAATATGCAGACTCTGTAAATTGCATAGAGAGGGCTGTAAAGCACTGTGAAGCAGTATATAAATCTAATTGCTATTGCTATCGCTAAAACATTAAACCAAATGTTTCAGCCCAAACTAAAATAATCTTTAAAACAACACAGAGAGGCCTCATGGGACTCCATCCTAAAGAGAAAAGGCAACTATTAAGAAGAGCATCAAAATCTCTTTAGCAATCCTTATCTAATTTTTTAAAAAACAAATAAGTGATTTTTAACAATTATTTTCTTTTAAATGGAGCTTCCACAAAGGATCTATCAGAGATTCAAAGGTGCTTTTTCTAGAGGCAACTGGACTTATTCATAATTTATCATCCTTCCATTCCCCACCGTCCAGTAAGAGCTGAAGAAGCTTCTTGGAGGAGAAGCGAAATGTTCTTCAAAGAAAAACAGTCCAAGTTGCCTCTTGAAAAGCACCTTTGAGACAACAATGGCCTAGATGACTGAGAATCTCCATATAGACAGATCTATCAGAGAAGAAAACATAGTTTGGGCTCACCATTTTATTTGGTACTGAAAGCAATCCCTTTTGTGTTGAGAACAAATTTGAATTAGGCAATGTCAATCAGCATAGGCAGCATGTAAAAGCCAGCACTTTTTCTCCTCCCTCCCTTCTTTTCGCTTTTCGCTTTCATTCCTCCTTAGCTTTCTCACTTTCTGACTTTCCCTTTTATTTCTGCTTTTAATCTTATTTGTATTTTAATTAAATATGGTACAGTATATTTTCTACCTCCTCCGTCTATGTCTAAGTTTATGTATATGTATTCTATTTTGATATGTATATGGTTTTTAATAATGACTGTACACCGCCCCGAGTCCTGCTTAGGAAAGGGTGCGGTTTATAAATAAAAGTTTGATTGATTGATTGATTGATTTTATTTCTGCTCTGTGCATGGAGATAGAAAAACACCAGGGGGCGCGGGAGACACCCTTACAGGGTAGAGCAGAGGAGTTTGGGGAATATCTTCAGGACAAAATCGATCAGATCCGGAGCGGGTGGACCTCCGTCAGTGGACCAGACGAGCCGCCAACAGCGAGTCTTGAGAGACCATTCTGGGAGGAGTTTGACTCTGTTGCCCCCGAGGATTTGGACAGGTTGCATGGACGGCTGCGACCCACCACATGTTTAACGGACCTGTGCCCCTCCTGGCTGGTACTGGCAGCCTGGGAGGTGACACGAGGCTGGCTCCTGGGCCTGGTGAACGCCTCATTGGGTGAGGGATACTTACCAACCGCCTTGAAAGACGCGGTGGTGAGACCCTTGCTCAAGAGGCCTTCGCTTGACCCAATGGAGCTAGCTAATTATCGTCCAGTCTCCAACCTCCCCTTCTTGGCGAAGGTTGTTGAGAATGTGGTGGCGCAGCAATTTCCACGACACCTAGACGAATCCGACTATCTAGACCCACGCCAGTCCGGCTTCCGACCCGGGCACAGCACTGAGACAGCCTTGGTCGCATTGGTTGATGATCTCTGGAGGGCCAGAGATAGGGGTTGTTCTTCTATCCTGGTCCTATTAGACCTCTCGGCGGCTTTTGATACCATCGACCATGGTATCCTATTGCGCCGGTTGGAGGGGATGGGAGTCGGAGGCACTGTTTTGCGGTGGTTCGGCTCCTACCTCTCCGACCGGAAGCAATATGTGTTGACAGGGGGGCAGAGGTCGTCCCTGAGGCCACTCACTTGTGGGGTGCCGCAGGGGTCGGTCCTCTCGCCTCTCCTGTTCAACGCATATGTGAAGCCGCTGGGTGAGATCATCCGTGGTTTTGGGGTTGAGTACCACCTGTACGCTGATGATACTCAGCTGTACATTTCAACCCCAAACCACCCCAACGAGGCTGTCGAAGTGATGTCCCGGTGTTTGGAAGCCGTCGGGGTCTGGATGGGGGACAACAGACTCAAACTCAACCCCTCCAAGACCGAGTGGCTGTGGGTACCGGCACCTCGGTTCAGCCAGCTGACTCCATCGCTGGCCATAGGGGGCGAACAACTGTCCCCTGTGGAGCGGGCGCGCAATTTGGGCGTCCTCCTTGATGCCCGGCTGTCAATGGAGGACCATGTGGCAGCCGTGGCAAGGGGGGCGTTCCACCAGGTTCGCCTGGTGCGCCAATTGCGCCCCCTACTGGACCGGAGTGCCCTGCGCACGGTCACTCATGCGCTGGTGACGTCTCGCCTGGACTACTGCAATGCCCTCTACATGGGGCTTCCCTTGGGACGCATCCGGAGACTGCAGCTAGTTCAGAACGCAGCCGCGCGGGTTATTATGGGGAGTACACGTTACTCCCACGTAACACCTCTCCTGCGTGAGCTGCACTGGCTACCTGTGGCCTTTCGGGTGCGTTTCAAGGTATTGATCACCATCTTTAAAGCGCTCCATGGCATAGGACCTAGTTATCTGCAGGATCGCATCCTACCACACACGTCCCTGCGACCTATTCGCTCACACAGGGAGGGGCTCCTCCTGGTGCCGTCCGCTAGGCAATGCCAGCGGGCGACACCTAGGAGTAGGTCCTTCTCTGTGATGGGCCCAACCCTCTGGAATGACCTCCCCCCAGACATTCGAACTACCACCGACCTCCGTTCCTTCCGTCAAAAGTTAAAGACTCACCTATTTCAATCAGCTGGCCTGGCACTTTCTTAGTTTTTACCTCCCGGGGATTTATTTTATTTTAATTGGGTTTGGGGTTTTAATTGGGATGTTTTTAGGGTTAGAATATATTTATTTCTTGTACAGCCTATCTCCCCCTCCAAATGTATTTAAATGTATTTTATTGTTATGACTGTATTTTATTTGCATTGACTGTACACCGCCCCGAGTCCCTTTTTGGGAGAGGGGGCGGTCTAAAAATCTAAGAAATAAATAATAATAATAAGTTTACGAGACTGAAGCTGGCCTCTTGGTTAAAATTGCAGCTAAAGTGGAATGACGCAGAGAACTAAAAAGAATCGAAAAGGGACAAAATGAGGGGTGCTTCCACAGGGGTCTTAAATATATATATATATCAAAATAGCAATGGATGTTTTGCTGAAAATGGAGAGAGAAAAAATGAATATGTGAATTTATGGGTTTGATGAGAAAGAAAGAATATTGGAGGAAAGGAGCCATGAGGTAACCTTATAGAGAGAGACGATAAAAGTACAAATGCATCTATAACCCATTAGCACTGATAACGTTACCTAATTGGGTAATGAAATGTCTGCAAACCAACAACAGAACTCAAAAGAACTCTGCAATTATATAACTAATGTAAAATGAGATTGGAAGCCACTTCTTTATAGCTGTTTTTCATCTTCCTGTTTTCTCTTTGTCTTTTTTCTTTAATTTCTTTTCTATTTTACTGATGACTTTTCTTTACTTTCTTGTTTAAATTTGTATGATTTTTGCAAAAAAAAAAATCATAAAAATTAATTTAAAGAAATCAAAATGGCAGCCAAGATTGCCTCTTCAAAACCCTGCCCACTTTTTATATGTATTGTAGCTGACATTTTGTATTTTTGAAACCCCCGATCCTTCTGACAAAATGCCCTTGTGTGTGTAATTGTGACTGTAAGACAATATGATTGTTATGCAACATGTACATGTTTAAGAGAAATGTTTGTAGCATGGTTAACCATACCTTAGCGTTGCCATTTATGCATATATGATGACTTTGCTTTTAAAATGAGTAAGTGGTGAGTCACAAACATAGAAGAATTAATAAACACTCCAGAACAGTAATATCTCGCATTTATCACGCACTTATAAAAAATAATGATCCACTACCATAGCATTGCTTTTAAAAAAAAACATTTCCTAGAGACTGTTAATCTTTTCCCTAGCAATAAATATTTTGTGGCTGGGGAATTGTGGGTAGTTGAGCATGACTGACTGGGGAATTCTGGAAGTTGAAGTCCCTGCTTTATTAAGTAGTGAGGCTTCTTTATGATAAATAGGGAATATCATATATCATGCATTGATTTATAATATGTTGCTTTTGAATTCTACTTTGCAAGATTTTGTGCAAGTTTTATTAGTTTGTACATTTTATCAAATCTAGACAGCATACTAAAAAGCAGAGACATCACCCTGCCAACAAAAGTGTGTACAGTCAAGGCTATGGTTTTCCCAGTTGCAATGGTTGGCTGTGAAGGTTGGACCATAAGAAAGCTGAGTGCCGACTTTCGGTTCCGGCGGCTGACGGCGACGGGCAAGTGTTTGCTCGCTCCGGCTCCCCGGTGGGCTTCCCCACTTCTTGGGGGGCACAGGACGCCCCGCAGAGGTGTCCTGCCGGAGGGGCAGCATCACGGGGGATCCCTGGATTGGCGGCAGCCGGCGGGAGCTCCCCTGCCTCGCTCAAGGCACCGGGGAGCAGATCGGAGGACGCGTGGGCGTCTTCGCTGAGAGGCTGTGAGGAGAATGAACAAGCAGAAGGAAGCAGCTGCGGTGCGGTGAGGCGCAGACTCCCCTCCATTCCCTTTATTGATTTGAAGAATTTGCCAGCAGTTTGAAACTTTTTCTTTCGGCTGACTTGAGAGGCGCGGCTGGAGGGAGGGGGATTCCCCCCCCCTCAGACAGGCGGCTTGGAACAATTCTGCTCTCAGCCCCAGGGGAAGGAGGAGGGGGGAGAGCCAACCAATGATGCCACACCCTTTCTTAAAGTGATTTTCTTTGAACTTAACCTCATAATATACTGATGATCTGAAAACTTTGGGAACTTTGAAAACTTTGTTATGCCTCTAAACCCGAAGCTGGCAGGGCAAGGGCACACTTCCATTGTCTTCATGAGCTGTGAAACCTGACTCCACCTTTTAAAATTCAGGCTTCCGGTCTTTGTCTCCGTGCTACTCAGATAAATCTCTTGTGGATTGCTACTCTTTGAACTCCCTGGAGTGAAAAACTTTGCTCTATTGCCAGGGTGATTAGAGAAAGTCTCTTCTGCCTGGACCTTCTGCCTCCTGGACTCTTCTGGCTGCTCTGCCACTCCGACTGTCCATTCTCTACACTGACTGAACTGTTTATCCTATAAACAATGCCTCCTAAAAGACCACCTCCTGGAAAGCCTGGCTTTGCTACCTCTGCCCCGACATCAGCAACTTCCAGCCCTGCTACACAATCAAAGATAACAGCCCTGATGCAACCTAAAAGTACAGAGATGGACTTTCAACAAATGTTTCAGCAAATTTTACTGGGACAAGAGGAAATCAAGAAACAACTAAAGGAGATGAAAGAAGAAATTAAAGAGAACCAGGCCCAAATTAATAAGAACTCACAGAGACTGGACCTTTTGGAGGGTGAGGCGGCTGAGATGAGGGAGGGAGTGGAAGGGGTGCAGAAGGGAAACAAAGAACTTGACACCCAACAGATGAAAATAGAGTTTGAGAGAATGTCCCTTTACCTTAGATTTCAAAATGTGATGGAAGCAGATGATGAAAACATAAGGGACATCATGACAAGTATTTTGGCTGAATACATTCATAAAGAAAAACAACAGATGGGGTGGGAGATAGACCTGGTTTATAGAGTGAACTCAGCCTATGCTAGAACACACAACGTACCCAGGGAGGTACACATTAAATTTCTTAGAAAAAGCACAAGAGATGAAATTCTGAGTGCACAAAGGGGGCAAGCCTTGACATACCAAGATAGGAAAATAACCATTCTGAAGCAGATCCCCAAGAAAGTGAGGGGGAAAAGAAAAAATTATTCGCAACTAGCGAATAAATTATACCAGAAGGGGGTGTGGTTCAGATGGCTGATGCCTGAAGGTATGTTAATATTCTGGGAGGAGACAAGAATTAGAATCAATACACCCATAGAGGCACAGGCCTTTATGGAAAAAAACAAAACACACCTAGAAAAAACAGAAGATCCTATAACAGACATACAGGACACGGGAGGGGCCGGAGCTCTGTCGGCAGGGGGAGATGGGGCAATACCAAGAAAGCTCAGATCACAAAAATGAATAAGAAAATCTTTTTGACATAAACTGATCGAAAGTACCAATGGAATTAATATGCTGACTATACACTACTATGTATTAATGATTTTTACTTAGATGTACACTATGAGTATGGAGGGCCTACCACACCTTGCAACTGCCAAAATTTGTATACCTTTTCCATTACCTTTTCCCTTGTAAATTTTAAAAAAACCAATAAAACTTGTTTATAAAAAAAAAGAAAAAAGAAAGAAAGCTGAGTGCCAAAGAATTGAGGCCTTTGAACTACGGTGCTGGAGAAGACTCCTGTGAGTCCCTTGGACTACAAGGGGATCAAACCAGTCAGTCCTAAAGAAGATCAACCCTGACTGCTCTTTAGAAGGCCAGATCCTGAAGAGGAGACTCAAATACTTTGGCCACCTAATGAGAAGGAAGGACTCCCTGGAGAAGAGCCTAATGCTGGGAACGATGGAGGGCAAAAGAAGAAGGGGACGACAGAGAAGGAGGTGGCTGGGTGGAGTCCCCAAAGCAGTAGGTGTGAGCTTAAATGGACTCCAGAGGATGGTAGAGGACAGGAAGGCCTGGAGGAACATTGTCCATGGGGTCACAATGGGTCAGACACAACTTTGCAACTAACAACAACACATTTTATCACTCTGGTGAGGAGGCTATTGCAATTTTTGGCCTGATGGGTCACAGAAATTATAAACAATTACAAATGTTTTTTTTTCCAAATATTAGAAACACAGATGTCCCGATTTGGTCTAGTTTAAACTCAGTTCCCATTTTATCAATTGGTCTGACTGGAAAAGGCAGAGAACCCTCTTTATACATGCTGGGTTATAACAAGAAACTGTCTTCCTCTTGAGTTATGCTCAAGGTTCAATAGGCAAGACAAGCCGAAAAATCCATGGCACAAATATAGCCTTTTTGTGAAGCGATACTGATATCACTTTGGGACAGTGTTCAGAACATAGAACATAGAATTGGAAGAGGTCTTGGAGGTCTTCTAGTCCAACCCCCTGCTCAAGAAGGAGACCCAGTGATACCAGTGAAAGCTAACTTTGTTGCCATTGCACGCCAAAAGCGGGGGGAGTCTGGGGGGCCATGCACGTGTGTGCCCACACCCATAATTCTATGTGCCCGTCCCCGCACATGCATGCATGACCCCCTCCCATGTGCTCCCCCCACTTTTGGCATGTAATGGCACGGTGGACCATTTTTCGCCCTCCCCAGGCTCCAGACCCTTTCTAGGAGCCTGGGAAGGGCCCTCCAGGAGGCCGAAAACAGCCTGTTTCCTGACTTCTGGTGGGCCAAGAAGGCCCAAAAATCAGCTGGCCGGGGTGCGCATGCTTACCAGAGCTAAGCTCATGTGCCCACCGATATGACTTCATGTGCCACCTGTGGCACGCTTGCCATATGTTCTCCATCATGGCCCTATACCATTGAAGACAAATTGTTGTCCCATCTACTTGTAAGCCTCCAGTAGTGGAACACTCACAGCTTCCGAAGTAATGTGGAGACTCTAGAAAGAGTGCAGAGAAGAGCAACAAAGATGATTAGGGGACTGGAGGCTAAAACATATGAAGAACGGTTGCAGGAACTGGGTATGTCTAGTTTAATAGAAAGAAGGACTAGGGGAGACATGATAGCAGTGTTCCAATATCTCAGGGGCTGCCACAAAGAAGAGGGAGTCAAACTATTATCCAAGGCACCTGTGGGTAGAACAAGAAGCAATGGGTGGAAACTAATCAAGGAGAGAAGCAACTTAGAACTGAGGAGAAATTTTCTGACAGAACAATTAATCAGTGGAACAGCTTGCCTCCAGAAGTTGTGAATGCTCCAACACTGGAAGTCTATAAGAAGATGTTGGATAGCCATTTGTCTGAAATGGTATAGGGTTTCCTGCCTAGGCAGGGGGTTGGACTAGAAGACCTCCAAGGTCCCTTCCAAATCATTGATGAAGATGTTGAAGAGTACTGGGCCTAAAACAGAGCCTTGGGGTACTCCACTGAATACCTTCCTCCACGTTGAGTGCGGTTGGTCAGCCAGTTACGAATCCACCTGGTGGTGATGCTGTCTAACCCACATTCTTCTACTTTACATTACACTAATCCCTTTACATTAAACCAGATTACTTCGGAAACAGCTTATCTTGTTGCTGTTCTTGTATACATTTTATCCGTTCAAAAGTGGGAAATAGTGAATTGCCACTCAGGAAGACCAAATGTGTCCTCAAAGTCCTTTTGGACTCCTTATTACCATCACCCTGAGAACCTATTGCTGGATATGTAATATTATAATACAATAGCAGAGTTGGAAGGGACCTAGGAGGTCTTCTAGTCCAACCCCCTGCCTAGGCAGGAAACCCTATAACGTTTCAGACAAATGGCTATCCAACATCTTCTTAAAGACTTCCAGTGTTGGGGCATTCACAACTTCTGGAGGAAAGCTGTTCCACTGATTAATTGTTCTAACTGTCAGGAAATTTCTCCTCAGTTCTAAGTTGCTTCTCTCCTTGATTAGTTTCCACCCATTGCTTCTTGTTCTACCCTCAGGTGCCTTGGAAAATAGTTTGACTCCCTCTTCTTTGTGGCCTATTAAACCTATTGGTGGAAAGAAGGACTAGGGATGACGTGTTCCAATACTTGAGGGGTTGCCACGAAGAAGAGGGAGTCAACCTCTTCTCCAAAGCACCCGAGGGTAGAACAAGAAGCAATGGGTGGAAACCAATCAAAGAGAGAAGCCACCTAGAACTAAGGAGAAATTTCCTGACAGTGAGAACAATTAATCAGTGGAACAACTTGCCTCCAGAAGTTGGGGATGCTCCAACACTGGAGGTTTTAAAGAAGAGACTGGACAACCATTGATTTAAAATGGCTTGAGCAGAGGGTTGGACCAGTGGTGGGATTCAGCCGGTTCGGGCAAACCTGTTGTTAAATTGCTGGCTGGCCCCACCCCTTCCAGGAGTCCCCATGCGCTCCGTTTTGGCTCCCAGGGGGATGCAGGAGGCTGAGTGATGCCTGCCACACCTCCTGGCCTCGCCCATGATGGCCACGCCCCCCCAGCTGGTCATTAGGGCAGAGAACCGGTTGTTAAACTATTTGAATCCCACCACTGGGTTGGACTAGAAAACTTCCAAAGTCTCTCCCAATAATAGTCTTATTCTGGGCTGATGTTGAGAGCAGCTTCCTGCTTCTCCGAAGGAAAAAATTTAGCTGCCTATCTGGCGGAAGCAGAGGACACATCTGCTAAGGCTTCATGTGTTCAGAGTAGTATAGATGGCTCTCCTTCCCTCCCTCCCCACCTTCTCTCTTGCCTTGTTCTCTGTAAGCCCAACAGAGCTAAAAGAGGAAAAAAATACTCCCCACCGCTTGGATGCGGATGTATTTATTAATTTGTTAAATTTATCTGCAACCTATTTGCTACAGGGCTTTTCTGGGCGGCTTATAATAAGAAAAAGGGAAGAAAAATGAAGAATAGAAACAGAAATAAAATAACAGAACAATAAAACGAAGTGTGTGATAGCTTTGAATATTTACACGGGTTGCAGTATGTCTAAATGCATGTGGGCACTTTAAGCCATTTCTATTTCTTTTTTTAAACCGCAGTGTGTATTTGTGTCTGGGTCACACAAGACATAAAAACACAAGTATTATTGATCATGCTATTTGTTCCATTGTGTCCGATTCTCACTGATTCTATGGACTGGTTTTCTGCAGAGTTTCCAATCTTCTATGACGTCTTTCATTTCTTTTTATGCTCTGCCTGCTTATGCTTTGATGTTGCCTGGCCACTGTGGTTTTTTGACAGTCTCATTTCCTTTTACCGCTGGCTCTTCCGAACTTAACTGCCTTTTCCAACGAATTTGATCGATTGACATGGCCAAAATAACTAAGGTGAAATAAACTTTGTGATTTTGCTTTTTTTTTTTAAAAAAGAGACGCATTACTTATATTCTCCGTGAGAGAGAGAGGTAGTTCCAAAATTTGATAAAAGATAATAAATAAAATAATAAATAATAAATAAAGTAAAGTAAAGTTAAGTTAAAGTAAATAAAGTGAAGTGAAGTGAAATAAAATAAAATTTCTTACAGCATTACAAATACCCTGTTCTTCGTTTTAGCACACATTCAGAATTGTGGTGGTTTTTTTTTTAGTGATTTGATATAATTATGTGTTGACAAACATCTCTGCTTTCCATTTAGAGTTTTTATTTTGTGAAGAAAAGCTCAACAAATAATTATAAATAACTAGAACGAAGTTAAGTATAGAAAGGGGTTAGTTAGAGTAATCAACAAAATGAACTCCAAACCATAGCTAGAATTGGGTAGAATTCCATTCCCTCATACACACAAAAAGAACCTGGACGAATGCTTAAAAATTTGGCCTTCTAACAAGGCTAGAAAAATAAGTGTAAGTACGTCTGGAGATTGAAACGCAAAAATGTCCCACGGGTAACTGGTGCCTCACCCAGGACCATGAACCCTTCAGCCTCCCTAGAGAGGCTGGCGGCAACTAAACTGCATTTGAAGGAAAGGAAGCGCTGAGAAACGGGAGACTTTTAGCAGGAATTAAGTGGGAGCATCTTTTAGATCCTGTTACCTCATCAAGAGTTTTAAATCTTTTAAATGTATAAAAGCAGACGTGAATTCCATTTGGAACTCAGTTCCTTCCAATAAGTCCATTAAGCAGTTATGAAACAAATTACTCATTTGTTTGCTAGGAAGAGTTGATGGGTCTCTCTATTCACTGCCTTCCTCTCCCCCCCCCCCAGTGTAAAAAAAAAAAAAACCTCTGGTGAACTTCAGGCTGACTCAGAAGTTGAGATCAACTGAAATTCAAAAGAAATGTAAGAGCAAAGGCTGGGTTTTGAACCCCTGTTCCAGAGAATTTTAGCATTGATTGAAGAAGAAGCACAGAATAAATCGGATGGTATTCGCCTTTCAAAAGTCTCTAACCAGAGTAATGATGGTAGAGTAATTGGTTATTTCCTTCAATTTCCTGAGGAAAAGGAAATATTCTCTTATCAATTTATTTAAGTAAGTTGCCACTGTTATTATGCCTTCAAGTCAGTGTTAACTCCCAGAGCTGTGATGACGAACCTATGGAACGCATGCCAGAGGTGGCACACAGAGCCCTCACTCTGGGCATGTGCGCCGGCCAGCTGCTTTCTTCTCGGTTCCAGCACGCGCATGTGCACTGCAACCTGAAAGAAAGCCGCTGGCCGGTGTGCATGTGTGCTGCACCAGCTGCCGAGCATGCATGCCAGTGGTGGGTTTCAAATTTTTTTAGAACCTCTTCTGTAGGTGTGGCCTGCTTTGTGGGAGTGGCTTGCCAAGCCATGTGACTAGGTGGGAGTGACTTGCCCAGCCATGTGACTGGGTGGGCGTGGCCAACTTGAAAAATGTGGTGAAACTCACTTAACAACGCTCTTACTTAGCAACCAAAATGTTGGCTCAGAAACTCTAGCATTTGAAGCATGCAAGTCTTAAAACTGTCAAGTTACAAGACCCTTGCACCCCTAACCCTTTAGAAAAAAAACAACCCAGGGGTGTTCAAACTTGACAGCTTTAAGACTAGTGGATTTCAACTCCCAGAATTCCTCCTCTGGCTCTTCATCTTGATGATGTGCGGGCGGACGGGGGGAGGGAGCTGGAACCGGTTCTAAACAGCACTGTAGATTTCTGGAACCTCTTCTATAGAAGAGATTAGAACTGGCAGGAACCCACCCCTGATGCAGGCGTATGACAGAACCCAGAAGATCAGCTGACCACCGTGCACATGCGCACTGGCCAGCTGCTCTCTTCTGGGTTCCAGTGATCCGGTGCGTGTGTCCGTACGCTCCAGATTCAGCACTCGATGCCGAAAAGGTTAACCATCACTGTCTACCTGCCCTGCAGTTTTTGTGGCAAAATTTTGGAAGGTTTGCCGTTGCTTTCTTTCTAAGGCTGAGAGAGAATGGCTGGCCCAAGGTTAACAGGCCTCAGATGGGACTAGAACTCCCAATGTTCCGGTTTCTGGCTTGCTGCCTTAACTAATACACCAGAGTGTCTCTCTGTTTAGGACTCTCTTAATGCCATAGCCTTCCTACTTGAGCAGCTTCCTGTCCCTTTTGCCCACATATATGAGCCCTCTTTAAGTGGGGGCAGGGGGCTGGGAGAGAAGGTAATACAGTAAGCCAGGGGTGTCAAACTCAATTTCATTGAGGGCCACATCAGGGTTGTGTTTGACTTCGAGGGAGGGGGGCGTAGGGCGTGACCAGGGGCTGTGGCCAGCTTGATGTCACTTGTGTCGTGGGCGCCTGGGAGGGCCCGAGCGCTCTGCCAGTGACAATGGGCTCCTGAGAAAATGGGCTCATCATGACTGACGCAGGTGATACAGGAGATACTGGCAGTGAAAAGGATAAAATGTTAGCCTGCATGAACCGAAGCTTTCGTTCTGGTATTGGATACTTGGCAGTATTTATTAGGGGTGTGGACTGGATTTAAAGGGGCAATTGCGAAGTACAAACAATGCCCGCCTCTCAGAACATCAAAGCTGCCATCTCCTCTAGAAAGATGGATGCAATTGTCTAGAAAGGTTATCTGTGAAAGTGTATGCAGCATCATTACACTATTGTTGTTTGCTAGTGGTGTTGGTGGAAGCGTTTCTACACATGCACAACGTAAGACTGATAGCAGTGGTCTCTAGAACTATGTGTAAAACTTTCCAGGAGTTGTGGCTGCTTTGATGCTTTGAGGAAATGTGTTCTGCTTCTTGGAACATTCTTGTCATGGCCCCATCGGAGCCTGAATCCACGGATGAGCCAGAGCTGGGATTGATAGAGTTCAAGAGGGCGGCCTCGTTGGCTTGGAGGAACGCGGGGGGCAGGACAAGGCAGCCCCAAGCTCCTCAGGCTCGGGACGGCTTGCCAGCAGGTAGGAATGGGGGCAGGACGACCGGGAGAGGGCAGGTAATGGAAATGAGGAGCGACGGAGTTCAGGCGATGAGCAAGAACCGCCTCCTCCTGATCCCAAGCACGGAGAGTGGAGAGGCAGGAACAGCTCAGACAGACTTGACAACTCGGGAAGAGAGCTCCCCGCCCCTCTTCATAAGGCGCACCTGGGGAGTGGGACTTAAGGAGACCCTGTGGGGAGGGGCATTTGAATTCGTGGAGTTTTGTATGCTGTTGCCAACGTCTGGAGTTTGCAGGACTGCTTGCCTCATTCCTTGCTTGGTGGACTCATTGCCTTGTTCCTTTACCTCACTGGACTGAAGCTAACAGTGTTTTGCTGGACTACTCGCAACCAGAGGCTGGTGTGTGTGTGTGTGTTTGTGTTTGTGTGTGTGTGTGTGTGAGCGCTTTGCTCCAGGACTTGCCATAAACGTGGGAGCGTTTGGGGGAAAGTTGGAGCAATAAAGGGGAGTTTGAACTATCAGCTGGCTGTGTTGCCTTAGTGCCTTGTTCCATGTCATCGCAATTCTTGGCGTAGTTTGAATGCTTTACAAACTGGTCATCATACTAGTGAAACCCAAAATAGATGCAGTCCAGTCTGCCGTGTCTATAAGAACTCACAAAGTCTATTTAGGAAACAAAGCTCTTTACACAGTTAATCCTTGACTCACAACTATTTGTTCAGCAACATTCTGAACGTACAATGGCACTGAAAAAAATGCCACTTACAAACGATCCTCACAATTACAACCACTGCCTTTCTTGCAATCAAAATTTGGGAGCTTGGCAACCGGCATGTACCGTATTTTTTGGAATATAATATGCACCTTTTTCCCTCAAAAAAGTGTGAAAATCTGGGTGCGTTTTTATATAGCATTTTTAGCCTACTGAAACCCTGCCCCCTTTGAAAAAAAATGCATGTGCATAGGGTTTGGGAGCCCTGCAAAGTGCTCCTGATGGCTGGGGAGGGCAGACAAAAGCAAACATTGGGCCGTTTTTGCCCCCCAGCGTCCAGGAACACTCTACAAGCCTCGACATGCCCTATTTATTTATTTTTTTGCAAAAAAACAAGGCTTGCAGAGGGTTTGGGAGGCCTGCAGAGTGCAAACCCTTTTTAAAAAATTTACCTCTTCAAAATCATGGTGCGTCTTATACTCCGGTGGGTCTTATAGTTCGAAAAATACGGTAGTTATGATGGTTGCAGCATCCTAGAGTCATGTGATCACCATTCGTAAACTTGCCTGATAGGTTCTTACAAGCTGGATTCACATAAAAATCAGTGGCGGGTTTCACATTTTGTTACAACTGGTTCGCCCGATGCGTGACCACTCTGCATGCACATGCACCCAGCAATCCACACATGCACTTTGCTGGCATGTGCGCCTTCTGCGCATGCGCCCGGCCTCAAAAACATGCCTAATAGGATGGCATAGAGCCAGGGCGGGTGAGCAGGCCCACCCACAATTTCTGCTACCGGTTCGAGCGAACCGGTCCGAACCAACTGAATGCCACCTCTGATAACAATGATGTGATTCATTTGACTGCAGTGATTCACTGAAGAAGTGTGGCAAAGTAATTTTTAAAGTCAGGCCCAACTCACTTAGAAACTGCTTTGCTTAGCAACAGAAACTCAATTGTGGCTGCACATCAAGGACCACCTGTATTACCTCCCCTGCTATGCATGGAATGAGAGTGGATCTAATCACAGGTAATTGACTTACAACCTTTTTGCTGACTGTTTGAAGTTACAACAGCACGGGAAAAAAGTTACTTATGACAATTTTTTTACGCTTATGACTGTTGCAGTATTCTCATGACCATGTGATCGAAATCTGGATGCTTGGAAACTGGCATGTATTTATGACAGTTGCAGTGTCTGGGGGCTCATGCTTTTGGGACCTTCTGACAAGCAAAATCAATGGAGAAGCCAGATTCATTTAACAACCGTGTTACAAACTTGACAACTGCCTTAATTCACTTAATAACTGTGGCAAGAAGGGTCATAAAATGAAGCAAAACTCACTTAACAACTGCCTTGCTTAGCAATGGAAATTTGGGGCTCAATTACCGTCGTTAAGTCGAAGACTACCTGTAACTGCCCCCTATAGGAATCCTAGTGCAGTAGCCCTGGCAGAGGGCCATCAAAGTTTGTTTCATTGTTAAACAGTTCTGTAAGAAATGGACTTAGTTGATCCTGAGTTGTTGTCACCATTGGGAGACCTGAAAATCCAGATTAGGGATAGATCATCATGGAAAAAAATATCTGTCTGGGTGATCACTAGAACTCAAAATAATTCAATGACACTTAATCTATTAGAAACCTTTTTGAGATGTCCAACTGGAATCTACTTCTACTGTACACTAGGCCAGGGGTCTCCAACTTTGGCAACTTTAAGACTTGTGGACTTCAACTCCCAGAGTTCCTCAGCCACCTTTGCGCTCAATTGTGGTCGTAAGTCAAGGACTACCTTTTTACGTCCAGCCATCCTTGGTCCCCTAGACCAGTGATGGTGAACCCTTTTGCTACGGCGTGCCAAAATTGCCCAATCTCCCAACCACCTGTGCATGCACATGAGATTCCCCCTTGCATGCGCGCAAGACCCCTCCCCAGGCTCCAGAGGCTTTCCTGAAGCCTGGGGAGGGAGAAAACAGCCTCCCCTGGCCCCCCAGAAGCCAGAAACGGATCGTTTCCAAACTTCCGGTTGGCCCGTTGCGGCTGTTTTTCGCCCTCCCCAGCCTCCGGAGGCTTTCCTGAAGCCTGGGGAGGGTGAAAACGGCCTCCCCTGGCCCTCCGGAAGGGTGGAAAATTAGCTGGCCAGCGTGCTTATGCGCGCCGGAGCTGACAGCTAGCGTGCCAGCAAATATGGCTACAAGTGCCACCTGTGGCAAGCATGCCATAGGTTTGCCATCACGGCCCTAGACCAGGGGTCTCCAACCTTGGCAACTTTAAGCCTGGCGGACTTCAACTTTGCTGGCTGGGGAATTCTGGGAGTTGAAGTGCAGAAGTCTTAAAGTTGCCAAGGTTAAAGACCTGCCCTGTGCAATTTATATTCACTATTTTTTCCCGTCTTTTGGAACAGCCCCATTTTCTACTCAGCAGCCTTTCAGATCATGTCTCCTTGGAGTCTCCTTTTCTCCAGGCTAAACGGTATCTGTCTCCAAACATTTATCAAAGGGATTTCTTTCTAGGCTCTTTAGCGTTGCCTCGCCATCATGATTTGTTTTCCTCTCGTACTTCATCAAGGTTCTTTTTAAAATGCAGAAGGTAGAAAAGAGAATGGCGTTCTTGGCACCCTATTTCTACTGAATGTTCTATTGAATGCAAATGTGATCATGTGCGCATGTGTGCAGCTTTCTGCACATGTGCTTTGCTCCCCCTTGCGGCGCGGAGCTTGAAAACATGCTGAAATAGGATGGCATAGAGCTGGGGCGAATGGGCCGGGCCCACCCATGATTTCCACTATCGGTTCGGGTGAACAAGTCTGAACTGGCTGAATACTACCTCTAAACTGAGTTTCAGGAGGCATTAATCCAAACCTTTTGCCTGGCTGGGTGGTTTTCAACACATAAAGTTGGTTTGTGTGTGTCTGTGTGTGTGTGTGAGAGAGATTTCCTTTTCCTTATGTTCTTTGCCCAGGTGCTCTCACCTGGGCCCTGGATCTCCAATGCAGGTGCATTTTTTCTCACGTCACTTCTCCTGCCCTTTTCTTGGTTCATCTTCTTGTGGGAGGGGGAAAGCCCAACAGCCTTGAAAGAGGCCATGGGGCACCCTATGCTTAAAAAGCTCTCTCTGGATCCAGAGGAGCTAGACAACTATCTCCTGGCCTCCAAACTTCCTTTTTTAGCAGAGATAAAGTATAATTTTTAATCTGTAGAGATTCTGAGTCATCCAGGTGATCCCAAAGGTGCTTTTTTCAGGAGGCAACTGGACTTTTTTGTTTTTTCTTTTGAAGATGTTTCGCTTCTCATCCAAAAAGCTTCTTCAGCTCCGACAGGATAGTGGGGATTCCATTAATACATTTTGCATTCTATTCCTCACTATCCTCTCAGAGCTGAAGAAGCTTCTTGGATGAGGCCAATACGTAGTGAAGGCATTTGGGTGACGACCAGATTGTGCAATTTACCATTTTGGTATTGTGGCTTGCCCCGGTCCCCGCACAACAACATCTGTGTTATTTAACTCCCTCCCCCTTAAAAAAAAACAACCTCCTGAGTTAGTCAGGCCTGCAGTCATATTCCTTTCTGGATCTTTGGCCTGCCACACTCTCTCTTATTTTACGATGTTGTTTCATTAGTTGGGAGGGGGAATAGTAAGGAGTAGAATGTGATGTTGTCAAAATAAAATTCCTTTCTAGAAAGCCAAGGTCATCCTTTGTCTTTGCACCTCTGCACCTGACTGGAATTAGATGGCTGGGACTGCCAGCATGGCAGTGGAAGATTGGACCATGTGATGGACGTGTGGGGCCAAGATCATGAAGTTTCAACTGGGTGGGGAAAACTGGGAAGCTTTCAGATTCAGGTTTCCCCAGATGTGCCAACTTGGCTCTCTTTAATACATTGGAACTTTGAGCAATACTTTGCCTTTGACTCTGATTTAATTTTGGATGCTATTTGGAATGCTGACAGCTACAGCATCCCCACATCTACAATACAATAGCAGAGTTGGAAGGGACCTTGGAGGTCTTCTAGTCCAACCCCCTGCCTAGGCAGGAAATCCTATACCATTTCAGACAAATGGCTATCCAACATCTTCTTAAAGACTTCCAGTGTTGGGGCATTCACAATTTCTGGAGGCAAGCTGTTCCACTGATTGTTCTAACTGTCAGGAAATTTCTCCTCAGTTCTAAGTTGCTTTTCTCCTTGATTAGTTTCCACCCATTGCTTCTTGTTCTACCCTCAGGTGCCTTGGAGAATAGTTTGACTCCCTCTTCTTTGTGGCAACCCCTGAGATATTGGAACACTGCTATCATGTCTCCCCTAGTCTTTCTTTCTCTTAAGCTAAACATACCCAGTTCCTGCAATTGTTCTTCATATGTTTTAGTCCCCAGTCCCCTAATCATCTTTGTTGCTCTTCTCTGCACTCTTTCTAGAGTCTCCACATCTTTTCTACATCGTGGCGACCAAAACTGAATGCAGTATTCCAAGTGTGGCCTTACCATGTGAGCATGTGCGCATGTGTCTTGTTCATTGATGGAACTATTTTCTTTTGTCACCATTTATTTAATCCACTTTGAAAGCTACCAGTTGCTACCCGCAGTTTATTGATCAGCACTGAACAATCTACACAGCTGGAGAAGACAGTTTGTGGATATACTTGTATAACTGAGTCCTCTTTAGAATAGATTTATGTTCTCTTGTATCGGGGTAAATACCAAACAAGCAGCAGATATCCAAAATCTTTATAGTAGTCGGACATTTTCTCCCACCCTCCCAAATCTATACATTCTAGAAAACAAGGATCATCTCAGTTTGTGGATATCCTTGTATTAGTGAATCTTCTTACAGTCCTCTTTAGAATAGGAAGCTTGTCTTTTCTCTTTTATGTTCTCTTGTATCGGGGTAAAGAATACCAAACAAGCAGCACATATCCAAAATCTTTATCGTAGTTGGACATTTTCTTCCATCCTCCCAAATCTATACATTCTAGAAAATTAGGATCATCTCAATCAAGGTATCAGCTACCTCAATTAGACACTTTAAATTGACCGGACTCAGATGTCTCACCACCTAGCAGAGGGAACAGCGCCATCTATTGCCAGAGAGACAATTCCCCCAGAGCCGAATTGCTGGTGAGTATCAGGGCAGCCTTGAAACATTTTTTAAAAAGATAATTTCTGATAGTAGTAGTTCTATCACACTTTAGAAACGCTGTCTAATACTGAAAGCTGCCATCTTGGTCCATGTTGAAGCAACTTGTTCCCTGCACATTATCTACATTTGTCCCTTCATAAAATCAACCCACTTCTGGTTCACCACTTCAGCGTCGATAACGGTAGCGCTTGAAGTGGAACCAGAGCTGGAAGATGCCGTTGGCAAACTGGCAGCGGAAGCCATGCCGGTGAGAGTATTCCCACTCCCGGTTGACAATCTTGAAGGCGATGTCTTCGTAGGGAGGTCCAGCGTGGAAGCGCAGGGTGGCGAAGTCCTTATTGTCCGGGCAAGCTTCCAGAAAGTATTCTGGGGTAGAGCGTTTGTTAATCAGGTCCGGGTAGAAGATATTAAACTTGTAACCCTGCACAATCTTGGGCGGAGGGTTATCGAAATCGTAGTGGGTCTGGTTGTACTTGTTCCACTCAAATCCGGTGTGCACTCGGTTGAAGAAACGCGGCTTGCGGGGACGGTATTTGTCAGCCCACAGGTAGGCCTTGCCGGTCAAGGGCATTTCCACACTGAATTGGGCCTCATCAGCCCCCATCCCTTCTTTGGCCCGGCGGAAAAAAATATCCTCGGCACTCTCACTGGCATCACCTGTGGAGGAAAAAACTTGGGTTGGCATGTGGTCTTGTGCGTGATTAGTCACAGTATGCCTAAACATGTTTTATCTTTACAATTTTTTAGTCCCTGTGGCTGGTAAGAAACAGAAGGCGCAAATACATCCAGAAACACCTTCACTATGGGATTCTACAGCAGTAAACTGTTATTACCCAATTGTATTCCACCATTAAAATAGCTGAACGTTAATAACAATAGCACTTAAGACTTATATACAGTTTCACAGTGCTTTACAGCCCTCTCTAATGGTTTACAGAGTCAGCCTGTTGCCCCCAACAATCTGGGTCCTCATTTTACTGACCTCAGAAGGATGGAAGGCGGAGTCAACCTTGAGCCGGTGAGAATCGAACTGCCAAACTGCTGGCAGCTGGCAGTCAGCAGAAGTAGCCTGCAATGCTGTATTCTAACCACTGCACCACCACGGCGTATATTAATATTAATAAATATTTCATATTGATTTGAACTTCTATCCCAACCATAATAAACATATTATGTTGCCTCTAGATGAGATGGGCAGCACACAAATCTAATAAATACATAAATAAAATATCAAGTACAATTTGGATTAGGGGACTGGCAGACTATAAGGTATATTTTCAGTTTTATAGCCTGCCAGATTTGTTCTGCAGCAATCTGATCAAGCTGGTTTCCAGTCTCATTTTTTAAAATTAAAGATTTGATTTCAATTGCCTTGAAATGTGGAGGGTGAGAAGAGGTTCAAGTTATGACAGAAACTTGAAGGGATGGCCAAGTCTACTTTATTTTTTTAAAATATTTTAAAAGCCTGGCATTTAAATAGCAGCAGGAGGCTCCTTAAAACGTACGGCCTATTTTTCTTTAATCATATTTACTTCCCAAATAAGATAAATCTCCACCAAGAGGTTTTTCTATAATTTTTCCACCCAAGATTCTGTAGCAAGGGAATACAGGTAGGCCTCACTTAGTAACCATTTGAAGCTATGAGTCTCCCCAAAAGGTATTTATGACCCAGTTCCGAACGTGGCAAAATGACTGCATTTTGCAGTCAATCGGCTTACCTTTATGGCAGATTGCAACATTCCTTAGTCATGAGATTCAAGTTATTATTATTATTTTGCCAGAAACTGGCCTTTTCAACTACTTTCTCGGGGGGAAAACCCCATAGGAATGCATTCTGACTTAGCGATCATCATAAAAAAGATCATAAAATCAGTTTGCTCATATGTTGTATCAACTTATGACTATCATAATTTATGACATAAATTCGAGGCTCTATTATGGTCATAAATCAAGGACTATCTGTACTCATTTGCCTTCCTTCTGGATTCAGGGATTATTTGTTTTAATTTCTAATTGTTGCCTAATTTGAACTGTTACTATTTTTTAAAGAATGTAGAAACCCACTTGGACCTCTTATTTGCCTGTTTCTCTTTAGAGTCTAGAAAACTTAGATTTAAAGTTGGAAACTCCTTATGAAAAATGACTAGATGAAGAATTGAATAGGAGAGATTAAAAGGCAGACTATGGAGAGGAAAAATGGATTCTCAGCCTGGTGGATACTAATTACCGTATTTTTCCGACGACAAGAAGCACCGGAGTATAAGATGCACCAAGATTTCGAAGAGGAAAATAAGAAAAAAAATAGTTTTTGGGCTCCGCACATCTGGGTTTTGCCCTCCCCGGTCCCCAGGAGCACTCTGCAAGCCTCCCAAACCCTCTGTGCATCCCATTTTTGTGAAAACAGAGCCCGTTTTTGGCCTCCCAAACCCCTCACACATCCTGTTTTTGCCCTCCCCAGCCTCCAAGAGCATTTGCAGGCCTCCCAAACCCTCTCATACCCCCATTTTCGGCAAAAACAGGACATGTGGGGTGGCGTTTGGGGAGGTCAAAAATGGCAGTATTCGGTGTATAAGACGCACCAACATTTCCACCCTCTTTTATGGTGGAAATACTCCAAAAAGTATAGTAATATTAAGAAGATATTTCTGAGATGGGGAGGCTAGCTGGACATTTTGGAAGCGGGAGATTTATTTGTCTCCTTTCTTCTTTCCCCAAGCTGTTTGCATGTTGCATTTCAGAACATAAATTCCTTTTGTGGTACAGTGCCATGTACACATTGACTGCCTTACATGCACACACATAGCTGTCATGAAACTCAGGTGAAGTCTCCCACCATCTCTCCCCTCCTTACCTGTGACCTGGAGCTGCTGCCTGGAGAGCTGGAGGCGCTGGAGATCCTCGTCCGCGCCCACCACGTGGGCATCAAAGGGGAGCTCGTGGGAGGTGAGCATCCGGGGGCTGTACTTGCCGGCATCGTAGTCATCCAAGCTCTGCTGAATCAGGTCCTCCTCAATCAGCACCGCTTCTCCGTCTCCCTCGGCTTTGGCTTCAGCTTCCGGTTCAGCACTAGGCTCAACGGAGGAGGGACCAGGCTGTGCTGGGGCAATTTCCTCTGGCTCTAGCCTGGGTAGAAGATGGGGAAGAGGGTTCCCCCCCCCTTTTGAGCAAAAAGAGTGCAGCGACGGGAGACATAAGATCTCTAAATCTTTCTGACTTGACCCATTGTTCTAACCTTCATTGGCTTTTAATCTCTTTCGGTTAACAAGCTCTTTACTCGGTCGTAATGTTGGGTCACTGAACAATAAACATTAAGCGAGGACTACCTGTGAGCTACTTCTATAAATTTCCAAGTCTGCATTTAATCCTTTTAATTCTAATTGTTCTTATATGTATACATTGTTTTTATATTTCTATTCTTACCAGTATTGTAAGCCATCCAGGGTCGCTTTGGATGGTGAGATGGACAGCATATAATAAAAAACAAACAAATACAACCCAAAACACACTTACTAGGGCAGCTTTTCTCAAATTGGGCAACTCTACATATATATATATATATATATATGGACTTCAACTCCCAGAATTCTCAGTAATGGCCAGAGGGAATTTTGGGAACTGAAGTCCATGTATCTGGAGGGAGTCCAGATTGAGCAGCATGCTAGAGAATATATAAAACAGCAAGGCTTCTCCTTGCATAGGAAGGATAATGCTGCTCCTATAATGATAATGCTATTTATGTATAAAACAGCAAGGCTTCTCCTTGCAAGGATAATGCTGCTCCTATAATGATAATGCTATTTATGTCACATAAGAGCAGCTACGCATATAAACAGAAAAAGCACACGAGGCTTTATGCACTGGAATGAAAACCTGAAGTGTTAAGGATGAAGGAAGCAGGTAACAGCATCCCAACCATACTTACCTGTGACTGCAACTGGCAGCTTCCGGGGATGGCGACTCTTTTTTCATGATGGGGAAAAGGGGTTCGCTTTCCACACCTTGTTCTTGTTTGAGCTTGTACAGCTTCTGGCGCAGGACGTCCTGATGCCGTTCTCGCAACCTGTGACCCGGGAGGGAGAGAGCACAGAATTAGTTCCTGTGGCTAGGTGTGTGTGTGTGTGTTTGTGTGTGTGTGTAGAGAGAGAGAGGAGACAGACAGAGTGTCAGGCCTGCAGCCATCTTTTCTTTTGAGTCTTTGGCCTGCCACACTTTCCATTATTCTACTATGCATTTCTATTATGGGAAAATGGGAGGGGGGATTGTAAGGAGTTACTTACTATGTAGCCATAACAAAATTCTTTCTAGAAAGCCAAGGTCATCCTTTGCCTCTGCACCTGACCAGAACTGGATGGGTGGAACTGCCAGCATGGCAGTGGAAGATTGGACCATGTGATGGACTTGTGGGTGTGGGGGCAAGATCTTGATCTTTCAACTGGGCGGGGAAAACCGGGAAGCTTTCAGATTCGGGTTTTCCCAGATGTGCCAACATGGCTCTCTTAGTAAATTGGAACTTTGAGCAATACTTTGCCTTGGATTCTGATTTATTTTTGGATGCTATTTGGAACCCCGACACAGAGAGAGACAGAGTATGTAGCAGGAAACGGCAGCCAAACCTCATAATCTTTCCATGAAATCTATTCAGTCTGAGTCCAATTCCCTAAATAAGGGCCATATGCCAATGGTGCTCAGGTGATAGGCATAGTATTTGAACAGCACATCCCTCTTAAAATTGTTCACTATTCTTTGGCAATATGCCCATTTCTAATGTCATTCTCCTCATTCTCCTCCTTCCCATCCCTGCATTTACAACCCCAATATGGTTGAGCTCTTCTGTGGCTGTTCCGATACAATGAATGCTTCAAAATATATATCAAACCCGCTAAAACACTCTCTTTAAGTTAAGTTTGAGAGGTACCTCTCCATCTCCAACCCGCACCTTCCAGCTGGATTAAAAGTCTCTTTTGAACTAACTTATTTTCCTGAAGACAACATGGATAAATCCATGTGGTTTTCCTGGTAGCTACAAGGATGGGGGTTGGCCAATGCTTTCTTTTGGGACATGTGTGCAATTTTCCCATCAGGTTTGCCTATCTGATTTCATGGTGGTCCCCAGAGGGAGCCCTAACCCTGCCTGATGCTGCTTAGCTTTCTGAGATCAGCTAAGAACAGTAATTGGTAAGGCCAATTATTTCCACCAAATCCAGATAGCCGGGATGCTAGCCAGTCTGGTTTGGTCCAGTCATTTGGGAAAGTCTTGACTCCTTGGTAATGGAAGATACATGGTATAATCCAGTCCCTCTCTGGATGGAGGTGGATATAAATCAGATACGTGCATATTTTACCTGGCCCGTGCCATGTATGCCTTTAGCTGCTGGAGCAGGCTCTCCCAGTAGCCAATGTCCAAGTTGGGTCCCCCAGCCAGGATCTTGCCCTCGATTCCCTGGTAGATCACTTGCAACTGGTTGTAGGTCTTCCCCTTGAAGACAGATTGTACATCAGAACTAACTGAGGCATTGACCCCTTCACGACGCTCTCCTGCAAGGCACAAAAAGAGGAATATACAATTGGAGAAACATACTCCTTAAATCCGTAGGCCAGAAGAGGACATGGAGACAATTGTTTCCAGTGGCCAGGAAGAGTTTGTCTTGATGGCAGATAAATAGGACAGGACTTATTTTTTTTACATGAGATTTTCAAGGGATATGTGGGGATGGGGTGATCGGATGCTCATTTTAACTGCACTAAAGGTAAAGGTTCCTCTCGCACATATGTGCTAGTTGTTCCTGACTCTAGGGTGCATGCTCATCTCCGTTTCAAAGCTGAAGAGCCAGTGCTGTCCAAAGACATCTCCGTGGTCATGTGGCTGGCACGACTAAATGTCAAAGGAGCACGGAATGCTATTACCTTCCCACCAAAGTGGTCCCTATTTTTCTACTTGCATTTTTGCATGCTTTTGAACTGCTAGATTGGGCAGAAGCTGGGACAAGTAACAGGCGTTCACTCCATTATGCGGCGCTAAGGATTTGAAACGCCGAACTGCTGACCTTTCTGATTGACAAGCTCAGCGTCTTTGCCCCTAAGCCCCCTTGTTTAACTGCACTAGGTCTGTTCAAAGAACTAGCAAGCCATATTTCCTGAACTTTTCCATTATAAAACAGCAAAATTGCCTAGATTCTAAGGCAGCCTTCTTCAGTTCAGTGCCCACAGCAGTACTGGACTTCAATTCCCAGAATCCTTAGGTATGTGGCAGGGAATTCTAGGATCTAAAGTTCAACAGTAATAGGATGATTCATCCAATTAGGATATACCGTATTTTTCAGAGTACAAGACGCACTGGAGTGTGAGACGCACCAAGGTTTTGAAGAGGCCAATTAATAAAAAAAAGTTTTTGCACTCTGCAGACCTCCCCCAAAAAGGGCATGCATAGCCTTTAGGAGGCTTGCAGAGTGCTCCTGGGGGTGGGGTGGGGGGCAAAAACAAGCAAAAACTGGCACGTTCTCCGCAAAAACTGGCCCGTCTTTTGTCAAAAAAAGGGCATGCATAGCCTTTAGGAGCCTTGCAGTGTGCTCCTGGGGGCTGGGGAGGGCAGAAATGAGTGAAAAACAGCCCATTTTTCACTCATTTCTGCCCTCCCCAGCCCCCAGGAGCACTCTGGAAGCCTCCTAAAGGCTATGCATGGCCATTTTGGTGAAGGGGGCGGGGTTTCAGGAGGCAAAAAATGCTGTATTTAATGTATAAGACGCACCCAGATTTTCAGCCTCTTTTTTTGCGGGAAAAAGGTGCGTCTTATACTCTGAAAAATACAGTAATGAATAAGGGAAGTGTTTTGATTGTTCAAATGGAACAGAAGTAACAGAAAAGAAAGAATTGCCCCTACATTACACTTCTGCTCAGATATTCAAGGAAATGAACTTGGCAATAATGTGAAGAGTGCCTGGTTGAAACAGATAAAGGAACAAATAGAAGCCATATTGTTGGTGGTGTCTGCTATGCTCTGCCCAATCTAGGAGAAGATGCTTTCCAGAAGCAAAGTAGGGATCTATCAAAGAGGTATGATAGCGACTCTGATCACCCTGATCTCCGTTGGAAAAAAAAAATCGGCCAAGTATGATCCTTCCAAAAAAGTTGTAGAAGTTCAATTAGTTGTCAATGTAAAATTCCCCAGCTGGCCAGGCCTGGGGAGAGGAGTAAATTCATTCCGTTTTAAATTCTGCTTTGAATGTTATTCCTTTTATATGGTTTTATGGCTTTTATCTGTAAAAATACCCAGAGGCATTTGGACAGTGAGATGGGTGATTTTCTAAATTTCATTAAACAAACAAACAAAATATATAAATAAGTAGATATGGATGAGATGAAGAGGAACTTGAGTTCAGACTCTCCCACGTGCTCCAAGATGGCGGGGAACCCAAAATGGCCGCCGATCTGCGACCCGATCTCCTCCGAGGCTCGGGAACGTTGGAGGAAGGCCCTGGCCAGTTCCTCGATCTCTGGCGCCCTTGCGTAGGACTCCTGGAGGTCCTGCAGACGTCCCCGCGGACCTCGTGGCACAACGGCTACTTTCCCCTTTACACGGCCGTCCGGCCGCTAGGGAGTCGCGCTGGTACGCGGCGAGGCTTGCCTGCCAGCAGCGCTGAGCACGGGTGAAGAGAGGAGCAGATCCGAGGTAAAACCAAAAATGGAAAAAAACCTAAAGGCCTAAATAGAAAACCTAGAAGTCTTCGAAGTGAGGGAGAGTCAGGTAAAAGCACTCCTTCTGGGCCGAAGGCTGAGGTTAATCTGGGGAGGTCAGAGGAGGAACGGAGGTGTGGCCTCAAGATTTACCTCAGCCTCCAGGACAAAAGGGCTGTGTTAATAGCCATGTGTGAGTCCTCCCACGCCTCACTTCGGAGACTTGGGTAATATCAAATGTCTTCAGAAAATGGAAAAATGCCCTATTTTGCTGAAAACCAGCAGTGGGTAAGGAAGAATATATATTGTCTTATAAATTCGCTTTTTTTGGGGGGGGGGGGTATGTATTTTATTTCTTTTTAACTTTCGGGATGTGTGTTTTTCATTGTTGTACGCCGCCCGGAGTCCTTTGGGAGAAGGGCGGCATATAAATCCAATAAAAACAAACAAAACAAAACCAAGTATTATTAGGCTGGAATTAACCGAGTCCTAATTTTTGTCTTTCTGCCCCTACCTGGTCCTTTCCCAGAAGCCTCCAGTTTCCGGAGTTTGGCTATTTCATCTTCAGTGATGATAGTCATGTCTCTCCAGAAATCCACATTCTTCCCTTGCTCCAACTCCATGTAAACCTGAAACAAGGGGGAAAAGATAAGAGAAGTGGGAGAAAAGAAGGAAGGAAGGAAGGAAGGAAGGAAGGAAGGAAGGAAGGAAGGAAGGAAGGAAGAAAGAAAGAAAGAAAGAAAGAAAGAAAGAAAGAAAGAAAGAAAGAAAGAAAGAAAGAAAGAAAGAAAGAAAGAAAGAAAGAGTTACAATGCTTGTTTTCAACTGTTAACTCTCCTTGAAATTTGAACTGAGGGAGGAATAGATGTTAAAACAACAGGGACAATAGGCATATATGCAAAAGTTACTTACATTTTTTTCTGCTGTCAAATGGAGAAAAGAAAATGGGGGGAGGGAGGGAATAGTATTTGAAAGCAAATTAAATTTGGAAGAAGAAATAGAAGCAAAGAGAAGAAACTAGAAAATACTGCAGCAAAATAGCTTCTTGAAAATAACTTGCATTTATTCTCTCCTTTTGTTTATGATCATCTGGACTAGACAAATTGTTTGATTACAAGCTACACGGTTTTATTAAATTGCAATTGTTAACTAGCCCAGCCTCCTCCCGCCTAGTACACATAGTTCTCGACTTATGACAACCCACTTGGCTTCCATTCAAACTTAGGACAGCACCCCCCAAAAGGCCTTGATAACCTGGTTCCAAAGTTCCATGGCCACACTGCCATGATCACATGACTACATCAGCCACTCAGCAACTGGTCAGCACTTAGGGCCATTGGCAGCATTCCATGCGCTATGACTGACGACATTTTTGCTGAAAACCAGCCTCTACTTCCCATTTTTTGGCAAAACCAGCTCATAGCAAACAAAGGGTTCGCTTAATGACCCCCCTTTAAAAAGGTTGTAAAATCAGGTTGGTCACAGGGGTGACCCACTTTACAACTGTCATGTCTTACAACTGTAATGGGTCGGCTCCATTATGGCCATGTCGAGGACTACCTGTATTTTCTAGATCAGTGATGGCTAACCTTTTTGTCATTGTGTGTCAAAAGTGCTTGCACACGCACATACCCACACCCATAATACAATGCATGTGCGAGGGGGTTCAGGGCACGCAGGGGGGTACACACCCTCTGTGCCCCACGCCCCCTACGCATGTAACCCCCACACTCCCTCCCGCCCCAGGTAAGAAGCCAAAAATGGGGTGCGGGGGGAGCACTACACATACCCCCACACTACCCCCCGCCCCACACACATGCGTGCAAGACCCCCCTCATCTCTGTGCATGCACGTGCGTCTTCCGCATGCGCTCCACTCCCCACGCATTTGCAACAGAGACCCAAAAATCAGCTGGCTGGTGGGAGGCAGGCGCGCATGCCCAGTAGAGCTGAGCTGGGGTGACAACCCGTGTGCCCGAAGAGAGGGCTCTGCATGCCACCTGTGACACCCGTGCCATAGGTTCGCCATCACGGTTCTAGATGGTTGGGAATTTGAGTGTTAATATATTTTCAAGCCACCAAGTAGAAGAAGGCTGAGCTAGATGAACTTCAGATCAATGTCGGGAAGATATAAATAAATAAATAAATAAATATTTATTTCTTAGCCGCACCCTCTCCCGAAGGACTCGGGGCGGCGTACAACAAAACATAGGAAATAAATATATAGACCAGCGGTTCTCAAATAGTGGGGCGCGCCCCCCTGGGGGGGCGCGAGGCTCCGTAAAGGGGGGTGCGAAGGCTCCCTTTCCATCTGGGTGCAACGGCGGCGGCGTGGGCGAGGCATAATATATCCCGCCTGGAAGTGGCAGCACTTCGGACTGTGGATTTTCATTGGAGCCGCGGGCTGGAGCTGTGCAAGAAACCTGCTCGGGCGGGGGTGGGAGGGAGGGAAGCATGGCTGTCCCAGGCTTCCCTCCCTTCCCCCCCCCCCAGCCCAAGCAGACTTTTTGCACAGCTCCAGCCCGCGGCTCTGATGAGTCTCTGAGCAGTCCCCAGCACTGCCACTTCAAGCCGGGATATATTCTGCCATGCCCTCGGCGGCGTCTTTATGCAGGTAGCTCGCCTCCCCGCCAACAGCTCCACCGCCAGCATTCCGTCTGGAAGCGGAAGCGCAACAGCCGCTGTTGGGGAAGGGACAAAGGGGCGGCGGTCGCCCGATCTTGCCACCGCCACCCCTTCGCCCCTGGTAACGGCGACTGTTGTGCTGCTGCTTCCAGCTGGGATGCTGGAGGAGCTGCTGGCAGGGAGGGAGGGAAGAAAGGGAGGAGGGAGTAAGGATAGACAAGCAAGAGGGAAAGAGGAAAGAAGGCAAGCAGGCAGGAAGGAGGCAGAAGGAAGGAGGGAAGAATGGAACTGGAAGGAAGGCAGGGAAGGAGGGAGGGAGAAAGGAAGGATAGGAGGATAGGGAAAGAGGAAAGAAGGCAGGCAGGCAGGCAGGGGGAAAGAGGAAGGAGGGAACTGGAAGGGAGGCAGGAAGGAAGGGAAGGAGGAAGGGAGGGTGGAAGGAAGGATAGACAAGCAAGAGGGAAAGAGGAAAGAAGGCAAGCAGGCAGGAAGGAGGCAGAAGGAAGGAGGGAAGAATGGAACTGGAAGGGAGGCAGGGAAGGAGGGAGGGAGAAAGGAAGGATAGGAGGATAGGGAAAGAGGAAAGAAGGCAGGCAGGCAGAGGGAAAGAGGAAGGAGGGAACTGGAAGGGAGGCAGGAAGGAAGGGAAGGAGGAAGGGAGGGTGGAAGGAAGGATAGACAAGTAAGAGGGAAAGAGGAAAGAAAGCATGTGACTACGGTGGGAGACGAGGAAAGACCGGTGTGCTATGTTATGCAGAGGTGTACTTATAACAATTTTATAGACAAATTATACTATTTACAGTCGCGCGGGGGGGGGCGCGCGAAATGTTTTCTTCTTCCTAGGGGGGGCATGACAGAAAATAATTGAGAAGCACTGATATAGACAAACATGCATATAACAAAAACATATACCAAGACATATACATATACAAGGAGGAGGTGAACTGATAGATAAAAACAAGTAAAAACACAATGTTTAAAAACCCCTAAATAAGCTGAATGCAATTAAAATACCCCAAATAAAAAACCCGTCAGGAGTGATATAGTTGGATCAAGGTTGAGCCAGGCCAGAAACTTGAAATAGGTGGGTCTTGAGCTTTACACGAAAGGAGCGGAGGTCAGAGGTATTCCTAATATCCGGGGGGAGGTCATTCCACAGGGCTGGGCCCGCCACAGAGAAGGCTCTGCTCCTAGGCACCGCCCCCCGGCACTGCTTGGTGGACGGCACCTGGAGAAGTCCCTCTCTGTGCGAGCGGATTGGTCGCAGGGATGTATGGGGCAGAATACGATCCCGCAGGTAACTCCTGAGAGAACAGGACAGCCACCATCGGATGGATACCTGGATGTCTTCTAGTAGATCTTCCATGTCGGAGACAGTGAGTCCATTTAGAAATGTGTACGGTTCATGCATCTCCACTGCCAAGTCATCATCTTCAGCACTGATGTATTTTGCCAAGAGATCAATTGGCTTGGCCCGCCCATCTCGTATCCGGATTTTGGAACTGCCAGAAAAGAGACATCCAAGAAAAAGGGTTCAGAGCAAGGCTTCTTGACTACAGGAAACCATTTCCAAACATCCTAGCTGTTAGGGTTTAAAAGTAAATCAGAGTCCAAGGCAAAGTATTGCTCAAAGTTGCAATTTATTAAGAGAGCCATGCTGGCACGTCTGGGAAAACCCGAATCTGAAAGCTTCCCGGTTTTCCCCACCCAATTGAAAGTTTGAGATCTTGCCCCCACATCCACAGGTCCCTCACATGGTCCGATCTTCCACTGCCATGCTGGCAGTTCCACCCATCCAGTTCCGGACAGGTGCAGAGGTGCAAAGACAAAGGATGACCTTGGCTTTCTAGAAAGAATTTTGTTATGGCTACATAGCATCTAACTCCGTTCAATCCCCCCCTCCCATTTTCCCACAATAGAAAATGCATAGCAGAATAATGGAAAGCGTGGCAGGCCAAACATCCAAAAGAAAAGATGGCTGCAGGCTTGACTACTAGCAGTTGGAGAACCCAAGAAATTCCAAACTAAATGTTTCACCATTAATCTATCAATTCTTCCCTATTCTTCATCCGATCATATTGGAAGGTTTTTGTCCTTCCTTGGACTCCAAAGAAATGTATTGGCAGATCATGTCTGAGAATTATGCTGTGGACTAGTAAGTTCAAGAAATGGTTTTATTATTCTTTTATATTTGGGAACATAATTTCTCCCTCCCCTGAAGACCAGGGTTCCATCCATTGTCCCTGTTTACCGTAGCTTGGCTTGCTGAAGATGGAAATTGTCCTCTTGCTCCTCCCACGTCTTGAAATGCTCCGCCTCTTTCTCCCGCTGCAGCATCTCCAGCTCTTGCTCTCTCATGGCTTTTTCCCGCTCCCGCTCCAAGCGGAGCTGCTTCACCTGGTATACGTGGGGAAGGGAGAGTTTAACAGAGGTACACAACACACTGGCACTCATTTAACAGATTAACAGAGTTGGAAGGGACCTTGTAGGTCATCTAGTCCAACCCCTCGCCCAAGCAGGAGACCCAACCCTCCTTTCTCACTCCAGAGCAGTGATTCTCAGCCTCAGCAACCTTAAGATGTGCAACTTCAACATTGGAGTCCAGATATCTGAAGGCTTTGAGAAACATGGATCCAGAGGCACAGAGCAGAGCAGTAGCAGATGCTACTCCTACTCTTAAAAGTTCAGCATCAGAGTTCATGAATGATATTCTAGGTTCAACTCGGAGGTGTGGGTTTTTTGAAAAACCTGGAACCACAAACATTTGTTATGCAAATGAGCAAGGCCCCCTAGCAATACAGGTAGTCTTAGACTTACAACAGTTTATTTAATGACCGTTCAAAGTTACAACAGCACTGAAAAAAGGGAGTTATAACCGTTTTCAAACTTAGGACCATTGAAGCATCCCCATGGTCACGTGATCAAAATTCAAATTCTTGGCAAATGGCTCATGATTATGACAGTTGCAGTGTGCCTAGGTCATGGGATCACCTTTTGCGACCTTCTGACAAGTCAATGGGGAAGCCAGATTCACTTAACAACCGTGTTATTAACTTAACTGCAGTAACTTAACAACTATGGCGAGAAATCATAACATGTGGCAAAACTCACTTAAGAAATGTCTCACGCAACATAAATTTTGGGCTCAATGATGGTCATAAGTCGAGAACTACCTGCACCACAGTTTGTACAAATATTTAGAGTGCATTGATATGGAAAAAAAATAAGGCTAGGCCCCTCTGTTAAGTCTGAAGACTACATTACAAAGAAATTACAGAATAACAGCAGTTGTACGGTACAGAATAACCGAATTGGAAGGGACCTTGGAGGCCTTCTACTCCACCCCACTACTCAAGGGGGAGACCCTATATAATTTTAGACAAATGGCTGTCTAATCTCTTCTTAAAAGCCTCCAGTGTTTGAGTACCCACGGCAGTATTCCAAGTGTGGTCTTACCAAGGCATTATAAAGTGGTAGTATCACTTCTCATGATCTTGATCCTATCCCTCTGTTAATACAGGCTTGGATTGCATTGCCGATTTTGGCAGCTGCTGCCCACTGCTGACTCATATTTAAGTGATTGTCCACTAGGATTCCAACATCCCTCTTGCAGTTACTGCTGTTGAGCCAAATTTCATCTAGTCTGTACCTGTACTTTAGTTTTGCCAAATTAAAGTTGCCAAATTAAAAGCCTTGAAGCGTGGAGAAAATAATGTTTACTGGAAATAAAAAGGTTACCTTTCTGAAACTGCAATTTGCCCGAAGTGAAAAATGCTGACCCACCCCAGAAAAATTTCTGATCAATATCTCTAGTTTAACTTCTGGCATTTTAGGAAAGGATAGGAAAATCTGAAGGGATAGGTGTTACCAATCCTTTAAATTGAGTTTGACAAAACAGCAATTGTATTGTGTACAACACAGCTTCTTCTGTTCAATCCAACAACATGCAATCAGAATTTCTCTGCTGTTGCTGAAAATTTTCCCTGATGGAAATTTTTATAGAGAAGAAGTATCTGCAGTTCCCTAAATCCCTATCCGTTTCAGCCTTTCTCAATCAGGACTTCAGCTCTCAGAATTCTTTGCAATGGCTAAAAGTCAGACATCCTGTCCAGATAAGAGAAGCACTGATCTGATTAGAAAAGAATATCTACTTTGTCTTGGATATCACTCCTGGACCATTTTGTATGAAAATATATGTCTTAAGAAATGTGGTACCTTAAATTCAGAACTGGCCTGCTATCTGAATGATCTTAAATATCGAAGAATAACATAGTAGTCCAAACATTAGACTCAGTTCACTATCATACTTTACAAGTTTACATCTTGGAATTAAACAACTGGTGCTGGGTTTGTGCGAAACTCAAAGGATTCTCTCCCTCTATTTTGTTTTGATTCTTACCTTCTGCAATTCAAGTCGATTTTCTTCTTGGATCCGCTTGTTACGATCTTTCAGTTCTTTTTCCTCCAAGTGTCCAATTCCTTTTTTTTCCAAAGCCTAAAAATTAAATATAACCCACCAAACCTTAAATAAAGCCAAATAAAAATTTCCTAGAAACATGTTCACTTAAGTTGCAACAGCCCACGGCATTTTAAAAGGGGACAGTGGAGGTGGGCTATTGGTCAGTCTTGCCTCCTAGCATCAAGGAGTCTCTGTAGGGTTTTTTTTTTTGGACAACACGATATCTTCTTCTTCCCAGAGTTGTAAGGGAGCAAGACTGGCCCAAAGGCTCCCACCTGGCTTTGTGGCTAAGGTAAAACTCAGTCTCTTGATTTCTAGCCAACCCTTTAACCTGTCAGGCCTGTAGTTATGTTCCTTTTAGGATCTTTGGCCTGCCACACTTTCTAATAGTTTCCTATGCTGTTTCATTAATGTAGTAGTTGGGAGGGGGGAATAGAAAGGAGTAGGATTGTGGAATGTATTGTTGTCATTCTTTTCTAGAAGCTCAAGGTCATATTTTGTCTCCGCACCTTGATACCTGACCGGAAGCAGAGGGTTGTAGATGCCAGCGCGGAAGAAAAGGATTGGACCATGTGATGGATTATGGGGTGTGGGGATAGATCATGAACTTTCAACTGGGTGGAATTCCAGGAAGAAGATCAGAGTTGGAATTCCACAGAAGTGCTAACATGCCTGTATGATTAAATTGGAACTTTAAGGATGATTCTGCCTTGGTCTCCGATTGATTCCATGCATGGTATTTAGAACGCTGACATAACCTCTACACCAAGGGTGTCAAACTGGCGGCCTGTGGGTCAGATGTGTCATGCACAGGCCATGCCCACCCCGGCTCCGCAAAGGCAAAAAAGTCACGATACCTCATGTGACATGATCGAGTTTGACACCCATGCTCTACACCAAATTGGCTTTCTCATATACCTATAGCTCAGTTAAATAAAGGTTTACATGTTGAGCAATGATCATGTTATCTAGTTTGGGCAATGAAACATCTGCAAGAAAACAACCAAGCTCAGGGAGCACCGAGGACCCTTGGTTTATGCATTGTATACATTGTTTCTGTGTGCCTTCAGTTCAATGTTGATTCCTGGGATTAGTCCCTGAAGTTTTCTAGGTAAGATTTTGAAAGAGAGTGACTGGCCCAAGGTCACCCAGTTGTCTTTGTGCATAAGGTAGGACTAGAATTCTCCACCACCTGCTTTCTAGTCTGGTGTTTTAACCACTACACCAAATACAATCTCTATGTACATTTTAGTCAATAATAATCTTGTAATATTGATTAACTTTGTACCTGGATAGAACGTTACTGAAGTAAGAAATGTAAGAAACATTTTAAATGATGTGGTCTATGTGGACTTATGGTAAACTACAGTGAATATTACTTTAAGGCAGTATTTACCCTCTGTAATTTTCATAGGGACCTAAAGAAACATTTTGAGATTATGAACACATTCTTTGCACCAAATAACAGGAGCCAGTCTACCTGGGTAAAATAATTGACTTGAGATTTGCCCCAAACATATACTTTACATCTGGCCAACCTTCCAAGGATTGTTTCCAGCCACCAATTTCATCTATTTCTTCTGGAATACACCCATACTAATTGGAAGTTTTATTGTACTTGTGATTTTCGATAGTCTTCCACGGCTTGGTGTTTGGCAGATATTTTGAACTTAAACTTCCATCATTCTTCAATCACAGCCATCACAGCTGATGGATTATGGGAACGGAAACGAATCACTTTGGAAGAGCATCACCAGGCTGAGGAAGATTATCCTAAGGAAGGAGGTCAGTCTATCTGTCTATCTAATCTTCACCATTGAAGGCTGGATTAGATTATGAGCGAGGAAGTGCATTTTAAAGAGGTGGTTCTCTCAAGCTGTTTCACCGTCACCTTGCACCACCTGCCTTGGATTGTAGACATGAATTCAGGACTTACCTTGCTCCAGATGAAAGCTCCTAGCAGGTTGTTGTCTCCGAAAGGGTTGTCCGTATTGGTGTAACCCATATACTCTTCTCCCCATCCCATCTTCTCCCGTTTTTTTCGTTCCTTGGCCTCCTTCTTGGCTAGACGTCGGGCCCGTTTCTCTTCAGGGGTTTCAAGGGCCTTCATCAACTCCTTTTGGTTCTTCTGGTCTTCTTTCAATTTCAAGCGTTCCTGGAGGCTTAGCTGCTCATCCAAGTCACCCTTCGAGCTCTGTGAGCGGGAAGGTGACGGGGATGTCATGGAAGATACCGAGGACCTGGATTCAGACCGCTTCTGGTACTTGTTCTTCTCCTTCCTCTCACTTTTATGGCCCCTTTTTTCCGAAGATGAATCCGAGTTGGAGGACCGTTCCCGGTGATGTGAAGAGTGACTCTTGTGTCTCTTGTGATGCTGGTCCCTCCTTTTTTCTTTTTTCTTTCCCCATTTCTGGTTCTCTTCCTCTGAGCTTAAAAGGAAAAGCTCTGGTGTTAGTTTAAAACAGGTAAGAAACAAGTGGCCTGTGAGACCTGTCTCTGTGGTCCTTACAGCCTCCTCTGAGCATAACTGTCGCAAACCAAAAATGGTTTGTGGTAGGAAAAGAAGAAAATAGTATTCTAAAATAGGCAGGTCACAATTTAAAAAAAAAGAACAAAATCCTCCCCCATACTAGTTTTTGCTCTTTTCTGATGCAACCACATGCACCATGCAGCCTCAAAACTGTTAAGAGCAGCCTTGGCACTCAAATGTTCCCCACCCTTGTTATGCATCTACATTTCTGCATTCAACTTAAGGATCTAATTGGGTTAGCTAAATCAGCATTCATCAATACATTACTCCCACCAACCCGAATTGCCAAAAATTCTGTTGAACTGGCTCTGAATTTATCTCCACAAAACCTACTGTAAAACAATGAAGCACATCTGATGCAGCCAAAGTCTGTACTAAGGTGATTTGAACTGAAAATGCTGATATCTTTCAATCTATTATTTCTCTGGCTTTTTCATATGCCCCCTTAAAGTTGACATGAGGGTGAATTTCAGCAGATTATCTGCTTTTTCTTTGTTTGTCATAGGGAAATAAGAGAGTCCATTAAATCCTGATTACAATGAGATGCTGGACACTTCTCAAAGAGCTTTTTCTCTTTGTGGCAAGTAGCTTATAGTGAAATGGGATTACAATAACTTATTCCCAAAATCCTATTATTCTGCAAATAATCCTCAATATGTATAACTGTTTCTAGATGCTTTTAATTTATTAAGCTTTCACTTCCCTTTGCTCTTTTTGTTACCTAATTCATGCAACAAAATAGACTCATGCTCTATTAAGAGAGTGTAATGAAGACAAATATCCCGTAAGATTCCAGTGGGGAAAAAAACTTGGTTATACAGATAGTCCTCAATTAGCAACTATCTCATGTAGCGACCACAGTTACAATGGTGATGAAAAAGTTAACTTTACAACCATTTCTTGCATGTTCAACTTTTGCGTATCCATAAAGCAAAGAAGATCTTAATCATAGTCGCAGTTCCATTTAGCAACAGCTTTGCTTAACAACAATGTACCAATTGGGATTGCTAAATGAGAATTATCTGTATTGTATTACATTCTACATTCTACTTCTCTTTCTAAAAAATCACGTACCTGTATAGTGTAGCAGTAACAACAGTGGATATTGTTATTATTGTTATTGAGACAACTGAGTTTTGAGCTCTAGCACGTTGTTTCTCAATTTTGGCAAATTTCAGATGCATGGACTTCAACTCCCAGAATTCCCCAGCCTGCATACTGGGAGTTGGAAGTCCATACATCTTAAATGTGTCAAGATTGAAAAGCACTGGCCTAAAGGTAGAACTTATGGAGTTCTACCATGAAATATGGAGTTTCATGCTGTCACTTCCAAGACTACTGGGGATGGGAGGCAGCAGACACTACTTCAGAAAACTTCGCTACCTTCAAAGTTATCTCTGAATGAACTGAATAAAAAATTGCTGGTGACCGTCTACCGCTGTACCATAGACAATATTTTAACTTACTGCACCTGTGTATGGTTTGCCAATTACACAGTGGCAGATAGGACAGTGCTCAAGAGGGTTAGTGTCATTGCCCAAAGGATCATTGGTTGCCCTTTCCCCTCCTTGGAAGAGCTTTATAGCTCTCACTGCCTTAAGTTCAAAACATTCTTAAAGAGCCATCTCATCCTGGGCACCCTTTTTTAAAAACTATTACCATCTGGCAGACGGTACAGGATAATAAAAACAAGGACAAATAGGCTGAAAAACAGGGCAATAACTATGTTGAATTCTACTGTATAATGCAATATCAATGCAGTATCAGGGGTTTTCAATTCAATTGTATAGAATGAGAAGGGTGTGTGTTTGTGTTTTAGTTATTTTTTATAATTTTCTTATGTGTGATGTACACTGAAGATGGCATTTAATTTTGCTGCACGACGTGCAATGACAATAAAGTGAACTTAAACTTAAGTTATCTCTATGTACTCAGAGGGATTTGCTCCCCAGTTCATTACCCGTTAAAAACTGATCCGCTGCTTATCCAAATTTCACAGGATAGGAAACGGGGCTTGGAGTTTTAAGCTCTCATCTGTGTCCAGCTCCCCAAATATAAGCCATTCCCTCTAAGGAAGAAGCATCCACTAGCAGCTTATTCCTAACGCCTTTCTACTACCGAGTAACTCTATGATTATGAACTCTATGATCATAAATCTCGGAGCTGCATTCGTTCGTCTCACCTCCCTTCCCGATTTCTTCTCCTCCTCCTCCTCCCCCGACTTTCTCGCTCTTCAGACCTAGACCGACTTCTACGCCGATGCCGTTCCCTAGACCTGGACCTGGACCCCATGGCCACTCGAGGCCTGGCTCCACGGGTACTTCCTGCTTCTCGAAGAGGTCCTTCCTTTCTCTCGTCGCGGTGAAGGGTGCCCATCGCAATGCCTGACAAGAGTTCGACCCTAGTTCAATTCGCGACCGTAATTTTTGTTGGTTTTTTTCTTTTTAGAGAGGAACGGGGAATGTGAAAAACAGATGCTTGTGTCGAGAAAAAATGAATAACCGTTGAAGCAGCGTGTTAAATTTCTTTCTTGCCTGTCAATCACGCCTATTTAACAGACTGACAAGAGTTGGAAGGGACCTTGGAGGTCTTCTAGTCCAACCCCCTGCTCAAGCAGGAGGTCGTATTCCATGTGTCTCTTTTCAGCTAACCCCAACATTTAAACAAACGTCAGGCTCATCATTATTGAGACCATTGGCACTAAATTCATGAAAGATCTGGAGAAGAGAGAGGATAATTCAAAGTACTTTTGGTTGCAGATAGCTTTGCAAAAGTCACTATTATTGTCCTGGGACTGATATAGGAAGATTATGCATTACCCCCCTTAGACAGATTAGGGAGAAACAAGCATTTTCAATTTTCTTAGAACATAGAATAATAGGGTTCAAGGTCTTCCAGTCCAACATCCTGCTCAAGGAGAAGATTTTATACCATTCTGGACAAATGGCTGTCCAGTCTACTTATGAAAACCTCCAGTAATGGAGCATCTGCAATAACTGGAGATAAGCTATTCCACTGATTAATAGTTCTCACTGTCAAGAGATTTCTCCTTAATTCTAGGTTGGATTTCTCTTTAATGATCTTCCTTCTGTCCATTGCTGCTTGTTCTGCCTTCAGGTGCTTTGGAGACTAGTTCTATCCCCTGTTCTCTGTGACAGCCCCTCAAATATTGGAAGACTGCTACCCTTTTCCTCGTTAGACTGGACATATCTAATTTCCTCAATCGTTCATCATATGGTTTAGTCTCCAAATTTCTTAATTGAAGTTTCATCAATCAATCAATCAATCAATCAATCAGAATAGAACTGGAAGGGACTTTGAAGGCCTTCTAGTCCAATCCCCTGCACATCACAGTTCATGTTTTGTGACTTAACTAATCCAGTTTTTTTTTTTCATTTTGCACAATATATTTAACTCTGTATCAGTCAAAGAGGCAGTTTGTGCAACACCCTAAGCCACAAATATAGTGACCAAGTTTAGCGTGTTGAATGAGTGCAGGTGGCTAACACAGAATGCTTACCCAGGTCAAAGATCTTGCAATTTCAAGCTTGGTTAATGTTAACCATATAGTACAGGTAATCTGTAACTTACCTTGAGTCCAACATCTCTATTGCTAAGTAAGACAGTTGTTAAGTGAATTTTGCTCAATTTTATAACCTTTCTTACCACAGTTGTTAAGTGAACTACTGCAGTTGCTAAATTGCTAACATGGTTGTTAAGTGACTCTGTCTTCTCTATTGACTTTACTTGTCAGAAGATTGTAAAAGGGGATCACATGACACACACGCACCCTCAGGACACTGCAACCAGGATAAATTCCTTGTGTGTCCAATCACACTTGGACAATAAAGAATTAATCATATATCATATAAATACATGCCAGCTTGCCAAACATCTGAATTTTGATCACATGACTATGAGGATAGTCAAGCTGATTACATTACTACATTGAAAGTGCAAGCTGATTACATTACTACATTGATCCTAAAAATGTACACCAGTGGAGTAAATACATTCACTCTTCTGCCACAATTTCTCATTCATTGCGGTGTTAAAAATACAGGTATGGTAATAGTCTAAATCCTAAGGCTGTTTCTTTAACCTGCAGGGGCGGAAGTACCGTATTTTTCAGAGTATAAGACGCACCGGAGTATAAGATGCACCAAGGTTTTGAAGAGGCAAATAAAAATAAAAAGTAGGTAGATAGAGGGATAGAGAGGGAGAGAAAGAAAGAGAAATACAGTAGGTAGGTAGGTAGAGAGAGTAGGTAGGTAGGTAGGTAGGTAGGTAGGTAGGTAGATAAAGGGATAGAGAGAGAGAGAGAAATAGAGATAGATAGATAGATAGATAGATAGATAGATAGATAGATAGATAGATAGATAGATGATAGATGATAGATAGATAGATAGATAGATAGATAGATAGATAGATAGATAGATAGATAGATGATAGAGAAATACAGTAGGTAGGTAGGGGGAGAGAGTGTGTAGGTAGGTATAGAGGGATAGAGAGAGGGAAATAGAAAGAGAGAGAAATACAGTAGATAGCTGGAAGAGAGAGAGTAGGTAGGTAGGTAGGTAGAGAGGTAGAGAGGTAGAGAGAGAGAGAGAAATACAGGAGGGAGGGAGGGAGGGAGTGTATGTATGTATGTATGTATGTATATAGGTAGGCAGCAGGGGTGGGTTCCTGCCAGTTGTAACCTCTTCTATAGAAGAGGTTCCACAAATCTACCGTGCTATTTAGAACCGGTTCCAGCTCCCTCCCCCCACCCATCCGCACCACGCTTGCCCTGCCCGCTGCTCACTGATTGGCTCACCAATCGCCCCGCCCGCCTCTAAGAGTCCTTAAAGTCTTAAAGCTGTCAAGTTTGAACATCCCTGGGTTTTTTTTTCTAAAGGGTTAGGGGTGCAAGGGTCTTGTAACTTGACAGCTTTAAGACTTGCACACTTCAATGCCAGAGTTCCTGAACTAACATGACTGGAGGAGGAATTCTGGGAGTTGAAGTCCACAAGTCTTAAAGCTGTCAAGTTTGAACACCCCTGTGGTTTTTTTTCTAAAGGATTAGGGGTGCAAGGGTCTTGTAACTTGACAGCTTTAAGACTTACATGCTTCAAATGCCAGAGTTTCTGAGCCAACATTTTGGTTGCTAAGCAAGAGCGTTGTTAAGTGAGTTTCACCACATTTTACAAGTTGGCCACGCCCACCCAGTCACATGACTGCCAAGCCACTCCCACTTGGTCACATGGCTGGCAAGCCACTCCCACAAAGCAGGCCACACCTACAGAAGAGGTTCTAAAAAATTTTGAAACTCACCACTGGTAGGTAGGTAGGTAGGTAGAGGGATAGATAGAAATACAGTGGATAGGTAGGGAGAGAGTGTAAGTAGGTAGATAGAGGGATAGAGAGAGAGAGAGAAATACAGTAGATAGGTAGGGAGAGAGAGACAGTAGGTAGGTAGGTAGGTAGGTAGGTAGGTAGGTAGGTAGGTAGGTAGGTAGAGGGATAGATAGAAATACAGTAGATAGGTAGGGAGAGAGAGTAAGTAGGTAGATAGAGGGATAGAGAGAGAGAGAAATACAGTAGATAGGTAGGGAGAGAGAGACAGTAGGTAGGTAGGTAGGTAGGTAGGTAGGTAGGTAGGTAGGTAGGTAGGTAGGTGGATAGAGAGAGAGAAATACATTAGGTAGGTAGGTAGGGGGAGAGAGAGAGTAGGTAGGTAGGTAGATGTTTCCAGGTGTATTTATCCATGTGCTGGAGAAGGAAATTGCTGACAAACCTTAAGACTTTGTTTCTGCTGGAACAGCACTTGATCAATGTAATTCTCATCATTTAAAGAGCTTTCCAAAAGGAAAAAAAGTTTTTGCACTCTGCAAACCTCCCAAAAACTGCCCGTTGTTTTGCAAAAATGGGCCCATTTTTTTTTCAAATGAAAAGCATGAATAGCCTTGGGGAGCTTGCAGAGTGCTTCGGGGGGGGGGGCAAAAAGAGCAAAAAACGGCCCGTTTTTCATGAAAACGGGCCTGTTTTTTGTAAAAAAAATTGCATGCATAGCCTTATGGAGGCTTATAGAGTGCTGCTGGGGGGGGGAGGCAAAAAAGGCCCATTTTTTGCTCATTTCTGTCCTCCCCAGCCCCCAGGAGCTCTCTGAAAGCCTTAATAAGGCTCTGCACAGCAATTTTGGTGAACGGGGCGGAACTTGGGGAGACAAAAAAATGCTGTATTTGATGTATAAGACGCACCTAGATTTTCAGCCTCTTTTTTGAGGAAAAAAGGTGCGTCTGATATTCTGAAAAATACGGTATCTTCCTTACAAATTCAAACAACTCCTTAGGTATGGTATTAAAAAACCTATAGCTGCCTAGAATTGTCAAAGATCTGGTGGAATACAAGTTTAATAAATTATTATTATTATGAATGACATAGCAAATTTAATAATATTATAAAATATATTTCCTGGGTAAAGAACAATGGAAAACAGCACAGGCATTACCGTTTCCAAATGGGAGCTCACAATTCTGGCAAATACTGCCATGTCCGACCGATGCTTGGAACAGATGGAGCAGCGCCTGCTTTACCTCTCTCCACTCAAAAAAAAAAGAGGTGAGCAATGAACAGAACAGAAGAGAACAGATCAGAACAATAACTTTATTGTCACTTTTAATATGATGATGTTCATCCATCGTGTTCAAAGAGGACCTTGACATCTAACAGGTTATGGGCTGTCCATGATGTGTCCACAGGTGGCTGGTAAGGCCTATAGTGGCACAAAATGTTTTGCCACATGTTGGGCAGACATGTGTGGGCACCATTGTTGCAGCATTTGCAGCTCTGGCTTTGCGGAGTGCTCGCTTCTCTTGTGCTGTGGTTGTTCTTCTGTCCTCAGATGCCCGGGAGCTTTGGTGGATCAGCATGCGCCATGTTGATCGATCTTGTGCCAGGGTTTCTCAGGAGATGGTGTCAATACCCAGGGACTTGAAGGAGGCTTTCAACCTGTCTTTGTATCACTACCTTTGTACCCCATGCAAGGATCGCTTTCCTTGAAACAGCTCACTATAGAGGAGCTTTTGGGGGATGCATCCTTGCAACATGGTCTGCCCAGCGTGTCTGGGCTTTCATCAGCAGGGTGTGGACTGATGGCAGGCCTGCTCTGGAGAGGACTTCTGTGTCTAACACCTTGTCCTGCCACCGGATCCTCAGAATTCTATGGAGGCAGGTCATGTGGAAGTGGTTCCATTGTCTAGTGTGCCTCCTGTATACAGTCCAAGTGTCATTGGCATACATCAAGGTAGTTGGCACTACTGCTCAGTTGACTTTGAGCTTTGGAGCAAATGTATGTACACTTCGAATGTACGCTAATCGGCATACATTAAAATGAAATTCCGTTGCATACAGCTCTCAAAGTGTCACCACCTCCAATATACACTACATAAACATGATGAAATAAATACATAGAGGACTCCAGATTTGACCTTGCTCCATTTCCACTTAAACCAAGAATCTAAGAAGCAATAAGAGCCACTCTAAAAACACCAATGATGATCTGTCCAATGGTACCCTAGCTTTCTACTAGCCAGGCAATATGCTGGTATGATTGCAGTTGCACTAGCCTGCTTTACAAATCCCTGCAAATATCGCGTTTCCCCCAAAATACGACATGTCCTGATAATAAGGCCTTGCCACATTTTTCGGGTGGGCAAAAATGTAAGCCCTCCCCCGAAAATAAGCCCCCGGACAACACCCCCCTCCAGCCTGGCAGAGCGCCACTCACCGACCTAGGGGTATCCCGAAGGCGCCAAGCTGCAGGAACGGGGGGGGAGGCTCATGTTGCTTGGCGCCTTTGGGATACCGCTAGGTCAGTGAGTGGTGGTGTGCCCATCTGGAGAGGGGGGTTGCCGGGCGGCTGCTCTCTTGCGAGCGGGCTCCTGAAGAGCAGGGCACAGCCTCAGGGTCGAACGGCTGTGTTGCGCTGTCGCAGAACCACTACACAGCAGCCATGAGGTGACCATGCTCACGAGCATCCGCCCGGCAACCCCCCTTTCCAGCCGGGCACAGCGCCATTCACTGATCTAGGGGTATCACCAAGCCGCGTGAGCGCCTGTTTGCCGTCCTCCGGCTCCCGCGGCTTGGCGCCTTTAGAATGTCCCTAGGTCAGTGAATGGGGCTCTGCATGGCTGGAGAGGGGGGTTGCGCGAGTGGCTTTTCTGCTCCCCACTCGTGCGCCTCCCAGCCTCACGATGCCCTTGCCTAACTCTCCCTGAAGAGCCAGGGCATCTCCGCTGCCACCACCATCACCCGCCGCCGCCGCCTGCCACCACCACATGCCTTTTTCTGCTGCTTCCAAAGCACAGAGGTAGGATGCCAAGTCTTCCAGATATGCTCTATGATTGTACGCTTTGGTAGTACACTCTGCTGGCAGCCAGCCCACAACCATAGAGCATACTCCCAGAGCGGCCACTGCCGAAAGACTCGGATCTCGGCTGCGGATCTCCGGAATTTGGAAGCTAGAGAATAGGTTATGCTTTGAGTGCCACGGCGGTGGCAGCACCCTGGCCTGCAGGGAGAGCCGGGCCAGGGCATGGTGAGGTTGGGAGGCACACCCACTGGGGGCGGAACAGATGCTCGCGCAACCTCCCTTTCCAGCCGGGCAGAATGCCATGCAGAGTATCCTGAATGCGCCAAACCGCGGGAGCTGGGGGGAGGGCAGAGCACCACGCAGCTTAGCGCCTTTGGGATGTCACTGGGTCGGTGAGTGGTGCTCTGGCCGGCTGGAAAGGGGGGTTGCCAATGGCTGCTCATGAGCGTGGTCACCTCATGGCTGGTGTATTGCGCTGCTGCGACAGCGCAACACAGCCGTTTGCCCCTGAGGCTGCGCCTGGCTCTTCAGGTGCCCACTCAAAAGAGAGCAGCCACCTGGCAACCCCAAAACAATAACCCCCCCCGATAATAAGACCAAATCAATATTTTGTGGGTCAAAAGAAAATAAGGCCCTGTCTTATTTTCGGGGAAACACGTATTATCTTAAAAGGACAGTTCATTCTACTGTTTATATAAATAACCTCTTCATAAAATTATTTAATAGCAGATGTTTTAAAGGATTGCCCTGGCAATTTCAGTTTCCCTTTTTCTTGGCAATATAATCCATGTAAAGTTGCCCCCCACGCACATCACTTTCCCATACAGTAGTATATATTGTTAAACTAGGATTTCTATGTATGCTGTTGTTGGGCTGCAAGATCACATTGTCCACTAGATGGCAGCCACAACATAACATTCTGCAATGTTTCTCTGGCCATCTAGTGGTCAGATGGATTTTTGCAGGGTAGACGTGGAAGCAGGACCATAAATCTCTTTTAGAACGAGTTAAATACTCTCTTTCTTTATTGGAGTTTTTTGCTCTCTGGTGTGAACTGAATTGGTCAAAAGAAACACTACAGGAGAGCCATGTTAGTCTATGGCAGGGGTGTCAAACTCAATTTTATTGAGGGCCGCATCAGGGTTGTGTTTGACCTCAGGGGGCAGGAGTGGGAGTGGCCAGGGTGGGCATGGCCAGCTTGACATCGCTCGTGTTGGGGGTGCCTGTGCTGGCGAACTCCGGTTTTGGCTGCAACACCCTTCTGCAATCCTCTGCCAGCGAAAATGGAGCTCAGGAGGGCTGTCCACAGCTCTCCCGAGCTCCATTTTTGCTAGCAGAGGCACCACGGGCCGGTCCTTCTCTATTTCCAGGGCGGCCCAAAGCATCCTGCGGGCCAGATCTAAGCAACTTGCGGGCCAGATCTGGCTCCTGGGCCTTGAGTTTGACACCCCTGGTCTATGGTAACATTAGAACAGGGGTGTCCAAACTTGGGAACTTTAAGACTTGTGGACTTCAACTCCCAGAATTCCCCAGCCTGGCTGGGGAATTCTGGGAGTTGAAGTCCACAAGTCTTAAAGTTCCCAAGTTTGGACACCCCTGCATTAGAAGAAGTTTTGTGATGCCTTTTCTGACTAACAGATTATATTAAAGGCATACGTTTTTGTGAAGCGTAACATTGGATGAAGTGATACCACTGAAACTTCGACATATAAAATAGGGACTCAGATGTTTATTTCCCTCTTAGCAACTTCTACCTTCTTCTGGAACAATCCAATCATCTTTGTGCCAAAAAAACATCAACATCAATAGGATTTAAATCACTTTGCTGACGGTTGGGTGATGCTACAAAAACACCAGCAAAGTTTCTCTAGGTCTAAATCCCTTCCTAGGAGAAAGCAAAGAGGGAAGAATGCAGAAGAAATATTTCTAAACTCACTGGAGAAATATGCCTTCTATCTTCACACTCAGAAATATTTTTAGCCAGAGATGGACTTCACATCTGTTCAAATCGAAATACCAGCCTCAGGCTTATATTCCTGATTTTGCAATTTTCTGTGGGTGCATCGAAGGTCACTGAGGCATGATGGAAGAGTTGCTTTTGGGAGCTGAAATGTCTAGTTGAGTTCCTTCTTCTGGAAAACTGCGATCGGATGCAAAATGGTTGATTCTGTCCCTATTTATATTAGGAATCTGATCTCTGGCTGATCTAACCAATGGTGGAATGAAAACAGTGTTATTATTTTTTTTTTTTATTGAAGGAATTGAGCATGGAAGCGCCAAGCTGAAATTCTGGAATAAATCATGACATTGTATTTTAATTCATTATTGTTGCTGCCTTGAATAAAATGTATTCAGCCATCTGCACTGACACATGTACAGAGTCAACTCTGAAGTGAACCTGGCCGAGGCCATCTCGACATGGTGGGGGGGTAATAGTTACCTGGGGTTATGCCGTCAAAACAGAAAGTTTTCCTGTGGGACCCAAGGCCATTCCAACAGGTGGCTGGGAGAGGAGGAGTGGAGTTACCAAGCAACCGGCCAGCACCGCTATTGGACAATGTGAGTGATGTATTTTGGGGAAGGGGGAAGCTTTCGCTTTTTAATTAGGTGAAAACCACAGGAACTTTCAGAGACGGTTTTCACCAGTTGTGCCAATATCATTATGTCAATAATTTGTTCTATGAGGAATCCGCCTGCCTCAGAGTTCTGCTCTGAATGGGTGCATTACAGGGGTGGGCTTCAAAATTTTCAGCAACGGGTTCTCTGCCCGGTTGCTGGGTGGGCGTGGCCATGCTGGGCGTGGCTTAGTCGGCCTCCTGTACCATGGCGGTGTGTGTGTGTTTGCCTTCCCCAGGCTCCAGAGGCTTTCCTTGAGCTTCTGGGAGGGCAAAAACTGCTTCACCCAGGCTCGGGAGGCCCTTCGGAGACCAGAAACAGGCCCGTCTCCAGCCTTCCGGAACTTCCAGGAGACCCGTTTTTTCCCCTCCCTGAGCCTTTGCGTGGGCCCTGCACTTACCTTGCATCCAAAATGGACTAGACTGCTGGGATGGTTGGGGTGGGATGGGCCAGCCAGGGGTGGGATTTGGAGGTTCTCCGAACCATCCATAACGTTAGCTACAGATACTCCTGAACCCGTAGCAGCCCACCCCTGCTTGGAATGCTTATATACAGGAAGTCCTTGACTTGCAACCACAATTGAGCCCAAAAGTTCTGTTGCTAAGTGAGATATTTGTTAATTTTTTGAAAAAAAATTCTACCACCTTTCTTGCCCCAGTTGTTAAGTGAATCACCGCAGTCAATAAGTTAGTAATCTGATTGTTGTGAATCTGGCTTTCACTTCTGACATTTACTTGTCAGAAGACCTTGATGGAGATATGGAGGAACTGTTTCCTAGACCAAAGGTGCTGAAGTATTTTTAAGTCCAGAACTATGCAATAATATTCAGAAGCAGCTCAAGCAAATACCTCCCTGATTCACTGGGTTATAAGAAGGAGGGGAAAGCACAATCAGAAGGGGATGCTTGCAAGATTCGGTAATTTTGTTGTTGTTAGTTGTGAAGTTGTGTCTGATCCATCGCGAACCCATGGACAACGTTCCTCCAGGCCTTCCTGTCCTCTACCATCCTCTGGAGTCCATTTAAGCTCATGCTTACTGCTTTGGTGACTCCATCCAGCCACCTCATTCTCTGTCCCCCTTCTTCTTTTGCCCTCAATCTTTCCCAGCATTAGGCTCTTCTCCAGTGAGTCCTTCCTTCTCATTAGGTGGCCAAAGTATTTGAGTTTCATCTTCAGGATCTGGCCTTCTAAAGAGCACTCAGGGTTGATCTCCTCTAGGACTGACCGGTTGGATCGCCTTGCAGTCCAAGGGACTCGCAGGAGTCTTCTCCAGCACCAGAGTTCAAAGGCCTCCATTCTTTGGCGCTCAGCCTTCCTTATGTACCGTAATTTTTCTAAGTAATTATAGTCTATTACAATAAAAGTAGTTTTAACTTTCTGTATGGTTGATTTCCTGGTCTGGTTTGGCCTGGCTAAGGGGATGATACTATCTACTTAGAGTGAGTAGTTGTTAGAATCTTGTTTATTTCGAACTCCTCTCTACAGAGAATTAATACTACTGTCACAGAAAAGAACAGCATTGTGGGAATATAAAACATATAGAATATAAATCAAAGGGAAATGCCACTGGTTTCCTACCCTTGAACATCAAACAAAAATGTACTTTTAAGTTCTTTCCTTCCTTGAAGCCCCATTCTTTAAAAAAAACATCTGGAGAAACTGAAAGTTTACAAATGGCTGACCTGTTAACATCAAAGTGTTTTTGAAAGCAATGCCATTTTTAGTATTTATTATACAAATATTGGGATGGTTAAAGATGCCAGAGAATCTTGAAAAAACCCAAGATAAGTTCTCTTTTCCTGGAACCAGGCTTGTGGTTATAAATGATATACCCCCAGAGGGGTAATATGAGGCAGCCTGATTTATACACATCTTGAAAAGAACATCTAAAAACCAACTGTGAGTGGAATTTGCACAGCCTTTTCTGCCTTGGTTGTCCTTGGAACAAGTCAGAATCAATTTTGGAACCTGAAGGGTGTTTGAGGCATGCCCGGTTGTTATTGTTAAAGTTGGGGGAGAAATTAGATTTTCATTTTAACACACGCCCTCTTTTGCATTTTCCTGATCGAAATGTAGCTGTATTTCAAAATCAGCATTTTTCTTTTACATTTAATTGTTTCTTCAGTCCACTGGATATGCACCAGAGGTATAAGAAAACGCGGAACCATGTGCAAATGGGCGTATGTTCGGAAAAGTTCAAAGAAAATGTTATAAAAATAGGATAAATGTGAAGAAAAATAAGTATAAGAATTTTGATCAGGATATTTAAATACAAGTAGTCCTCGACATGACCACAAATGAGCCCAAAATTTATGTTGCTAAGTGAGTTTTATCCCCTTTTATGACTTTCTTGCCACAGTTGCTAAGTGAATCAATGCAGTTGTTAAGTTAGTGACACGGTCATTAAGTGAATCCGGCTTCACATATTGACTTTGCTTGCCAGAAGGTCACAAAAGTGATCACATGACCCCAGGACACTGCAACCATCATAAATATGAAGCAGTTGCCTTACAACTGAATTTTGATCATGTGACTATGGGGACACTGAAATAATTGTAAGTGTAAAAAATGGTAAGTCACTTTTTTTCAGTGCCATTGTAACTTTGAACAGTCACAAAATGAACTGTTTTAAGTTGAGGACTGCTTGTATTTGCAAAGTGTTGCTGAAATGAAACGAAAAGAAGGAACCCATTTGGTTAAGTGTTTTTCTGGTGAGACTGGTCTATTAGGGCAACCTGGGCAACCCAAATATGGGATGGAGCATACTGCTTCTGCTTGGGGTAGATTTAAATTTAACCCATTTGGTTGTTTCCTGGGGTCTTTGATTTTTTTTTAAATGGCAAAACATAATAAATTGAATAATACCAATGATCAGTTTTTCCATCCTTAATTATTTATTACAAGCTGAATTTTTTAAAAAGGAATATTTTGTTTTGTTCATCCTGCATAATCTGATTTTTAGGGAAATGAGGGGGAATCTTGCCATATGAATTCTCTTTATATCATATAGGACTCCTTTATGGATGACTAGGTGATAATCTAGCATTGTCCTGGTATTTATTTATAGGGGGGAAATGTCAGGACCAAACGTAATTTCTAATGTTGGATTTTCCCTCTTATCAGTGGGAGCCCCCTTGTGGAGTGCTGTGAAGCCATTACCATGGCAACTCCACTGTGCTGTACAATAGAAGCCAGTACGGCAGTACAGCACAACAGGCTGTATCTTAACAGAATACACATTCCGAGGGGTGTTGGGGTGTCTTACCCCCTCAGTATTTTTCTCCAGAGAGTAAGTGTCAACTACGTACCAAGTTTGGTTGAAATTGCTCAAGGCATTCCAGATTTATGCTGGAACACATGCACACGCACACAGACAGATATAGATATAGATATAAAGATATAGATATAATAGATAGAGAGATATATAGATATAGATATAGATATAGATATAGATATAGATATAGATATAGATATAGATATAGATATAGATATAGATATAGATATAGATGATATAGATATAGATATAGATATAGATATAGATATAGATGATATAGATATAGATATAGATATAGATGATATAGATATAGATATAGATATAGATATAGATATAGATGATATAGATATAGATATAGATATAGATATAGATATAGATGATATAGATATAGATATAGATATAGATATAGATGATATAGATATAGATATAGATATAGATATAGATATAGATATAGATATAGATATAGATATAGATAGATATAGATATAGATATAGATATAGATATATTAAAGGCCCGGCACCTCCAGCAAGATACTGTGTGCCCAAGAAAAAACTTCAGTTTCCCAAAGTGACTTTTCCCAGTACTTTTCCGTACTTGTGAATCCTGAAGACTGCATCAATTCTGCATTTATGAGACTTTTTTTAAACTCAGGGTCAAATGGAAAAACTGGATAAGGAGAAAGTTCTTTGCAGGCTGACCCAGAGTGGGCAAAGAAGTCAAGATGGCAGCCACAACAGTGTGACTGAAACTACAACTGTTTTAGGGGCAACTTAGTCTATCTCCAGGACAGTGGTGGGATTCAAAACTTTTGCTACTGGTTCTGTGAGTGTGGCTTGGTGGGCATGGCTTGGTGGGCGTGGCAGGGGAAGGCTACTGCAAAATCCCCATTCCCTTCCGATCAACTGGGACTCGGGAGGCAGAGAATAGATGGGGGCGGGGCCAGTCAGAGATGGTATTTACTGGTTCTACTCAAAATTTCCGCTACCAGTTCTCCAGATCTGGTCAGAACCTGCTGAATACTACCTCTGCTTCAGGGTCATATTAAAATAAGGGGAGGGGAGGGCTTAGATGATATTCCACCATCTTGATTGTTTTTTCAGCCTTCCTGTAGTGTAGATGCCTAACTGTGTCTCATTTAACCAATTGTTAAATGGGTGTGTACTTAAGAAGCAAAATCTTCTCTTTCTCCTCTTTCCCTTCTTTGTATTTAAGAGGCAAAAGGCCTCCTCCTCCTCCCTTCTGATTTCTTCTCTTCATGTGTTTCTGCTGATGGGGAGCTGGCCATCGACCATACTCGGCATCCAAGACAATTACCGTATATTACAAGCTATTTTCTCTTTGACAGGATCTTCGGCTAGCGAATTTTCCAGTGTTCTTTCACCACTTTGAATACGATCAGGCATATGTCCTCCGCTAACAAGGCCACTGCTGAATTCAGTCTTCCAATAATGAATATGGTAGCTGGAGAAATAATTAGAGATTCTGTGACTAATTGGATAACTGGACCATGAATTTCATAAGCCGAGGGCAGGGGTTGGAAATGGTTTGGAAAATTCGAGAAGTCGGAGTCCTGATTGGAGGAAACAGTCATTTAATTCAACTCCATTCTAAACTTGGCAGCAAAACCAAAAGATTGGTAGCCAGGCCTGGAAAAGCCATCTCTCCACTGAGATTTATGAGGCGCATTGCCAATTAAACCAGAGAAGATTTCACCGGCTTGGAAAGGCCAATCGTCTGATGCAATCTTCCCCAGCCTACAGTATTACAGCTAGTCCCCGACTTGAAACCACAATTGGTTCCAGAACATCCATTGCTAAGTGAGGTGATCATTAAGAGAGTTGTGCCCAATTTTATAAACTTTTTTTTTTGCCACGGTTGTAAAGTGAATCACATGGTTGCTAAGCAAATCCGGATTCTCTCATCTTCTCGGCTGGGAAAGGGCAAATAACAATCGCATTGTGTTGTAGCTAACATGCTTAAAGACATAAATACCACATCCTTTGTCGAGCTAAAGCACCTGTAGTTTACGCAGAAACGCTAAACCACAAAGCCTGTCCGGAGAACTCCGGGCATGAGAGAAAACCACATCCTATGGAAAGCTTCTAACCTGCTTAAGTTTTGCCCTGCAACAAGTTTTTAACCAATCATGTAACCGTATGTTGTATTACGAAAACCCTTCTTGTATGCCTTAATAAATACCGTCTCAATCAGCCAGTGGGGGTCTTTTTGGCATCTCGCTGAGCTGGTTGATGCGTTCCAACACATCTTGGTGTCCGTGCTTCCTTAGCAGAGCCAGACCCACCTAGCTTAGGCTCACCCTAACGAGGGTTCTCACCCCTTCGGGGGTCCACAAGCCTAGCTCAGGTGCACCCTCACGAGGGTCCCAAAAGCAGACGAGGTTGTTGCCGTGTGGCAGCCAGCCGCACAATCACAACTGGTGACCCCGACGTGCCGAATTGCCTTCGGCTGTCCCACGCCGAGTCCCGTGTCTACGTGTTCGGCGCCTTGATTCTGATCTTACGCACCTGGCGGGCAAGCGCTTCGTAAGTATGAGCTCCTCACTCTCAAAGTCTCATGCCTCTCACAGGGCTGACCTTTCCCTTTTAATCAAGAAGCCAATCGTCTGTAGAAACTTAACGGCACCACTGTATAAAAACAAAGACTAAAATTGCCTCAAATGGAGGGAAATCTCTCCCTCGTTTGAAGAAAAAATAAAAAAGAATTAATTGACCTTCTGTCTTAATCATGGCAAACCCTTACCAATAAACCAAAACAATTGGCTGATTTTAAAAATAACAGGAAAGTCCTGCCCATGATATCAAAAAAGAATTTGATTTACCTTCTAAAATACATTTGGCAGATATGATTGAAGTGTGTCAGGACATAAGAACATCTTCTTATAAAACTAATTTGTTAGTAGCTGCTTTATTGCAAGGCAGCAAACCTCAAGAAAAGCGTTATTTTAAAAGAGAGTGTAAAAATCCAAGGAGGGGCATGTCTGTAACATCTTGCCCTCTCTTTCATCAGGGATCAAAACCCTAGTACAAAAATTATTTATGTGTCCTCGGAAAAAATACAACTCTCGCTTCCCCTTTCCTGACTTTTGCTTTTGCAATCCTCCCCCGCTGTGCATTCAATTTCCTTTGACTTACCGTTCTTTGCATCTATAATGATAGTGTGTAAAATTAATGTGGCAAAAGAAATGTAACTACAGGTGTGAATGGGTGTGTATGTAGTCAGTATTGGACGCTTGAAATGTAAGGTTTGTTGGCTGAAAAAGCAGAGCGTGTTGTGTTAAAAGAGCCTGTCGTTTTAACAAAACATTTTTTCCCTTCCTCTCACCCCCCTCTTTGCCTCCGGTGAGAAGGCAGGAGGAGGGGGGGCTGTGTTCTTTTCACCATTTTTTTTTCTTTTCTCTTCCTGCCAGCCAAGAAAGGCGGGGTAAAGGGTGATATCTGATGCCTGCATCTGAAGTTTTAATTCAACTTTGCTTTTTGGAAAATTTTAATATTGACTCAAATTACCTTATTTAGATTGTTTGTTTTATTTTTGAAGCTGTTTTTTTTCTCTTTTATGTTTTTATGTTTGTGCGCACCTTGTATGTTTAACAGATGTCACGTTTGTTTGTTTAATTGTTTGTTGGTCTGTTGTTTGTCTGTCGGCAGCGCTAGTTGCTGCCCTATTAGGAATTCTTACAGAGATGACTTAGAAATTACAATATGTAGTCAGAGAGAGTGAATAACATTTTTGTTTGAATCCAGCTCAGTTTACAAGGAAATTTGGAAGGACAATCAGATATTGGTGCTGAAATGGAGATGTTAGCTTTGGCAGTTGGAGGTTGTTTTGGGACCAAATCAATGTGCATTTTGTACAGTAATTGGTCATTGTAAGAGAGGATTTCAGATAAGTGAGAGGAAGTCAGAGATATGTTTTTGAGGACGAAAAATGAGGATGCCTGAGATGAACTTTCTCTGAAATTGGCTTATGAAAATGGTAATAGGGATTGTCAAAAGGTTCTTCAACCTATAGCAAATCGTCCCGGGGTTACTTTAGCTGATTTCCTTCAGGCTTGTCGCATCATGGGTACAACTGACCACAAGATGGGGGCTCTTGCTGCTGCGTTGTAACAAAATGGCGCGTTTCCTGCTTCTTCTTCATCTGCTTCTTCCCGCCCTACCGGAAATTGTTTAAATTGTGGGAAACCTGGTCATTTCAAGGCTTAGTGCCGCGCCCTTGGGGGCGGTGCAAACAGGAACAATCTACAAAGAAGCTCCAAACCAAAAACTGTACCTTTCCTCTGGAACTCTATGCATCTTTGCTAGCATTTCAACAATTTTCTGATCAGCTTTTAATTTCATTTTGGATAGTCTGTATGTCTCTCAAATTATTTCTTCTATCTATGACCTTGCTGTCCTTTTTCTTTCCCTACAAACACTTATTTCAAAAAGACAACACTCCTTTCATGTTTCTCACATCAGAAGCCATCAGCCTTTTCAAAGGCATTTATGAAACAATTTGATCTCTCTTCAACAGAAGCGGCTGCAATCATTCAACAATGCCCCACATGCAGTCATCAAGCACATTCAGTGCCTATGGGAGTAAATCCTAGGGGCACTGAATCCTGATGGATGTCACCCAATATGCTTCATTTGCCCCGTGGAAATATCTACATGTTTCCATTGACATTTATTCTGGTTTCATAATGGCCACTTCGCAAAGGGGTTAGGCCACCAAACATATGATAACCACTGCATTCGTACCTTTGCAATGTTGGGATGCCCAATTGTCCAACACACACACAATTGGCTTGCCCTGCGGTTCTCATGGCCAGGGAATTGCAGGGCGAGCTAATTAGACTCACAAACATGCCCTGAATAAATCAAAAGAGGAAAAATGCCTCGGCCTCCCAGCCCTGCAAAACAAAACTCAATCCTTGTTTAATTTATTTTGAATCAATTGAATTTTTCAATTTCTAATTCGACCGCTTATCAGAGGCATTTTCAACAAAAAACAAGTTTGCCTCTTCATCTGGTATATTTACACCAATTACCAGACAAAACATGGTTATGACCGATTACTTTAATTACTTGGGGGTGGGGCTAGGCTGCTGTGTTTACATCTACAGGATCCAGCCAAAGATGTCGTGCCACCAACCCCTGACTCCTATCCCAGAGATGGCAACGGTGACTTTACACCAACCCGATCCTGTCATGCCAGTCATCCAGTGACATGGGGAGATGTGAAGAATTTAACCACCAAAGCGCACCCGAGAATTTGTGTGCTGCAATTTTTGTGTTTAATTGATAATAACTGTATTTTGAGCTGTCATATCACCCACACATTCACTTGAACAACACATGAAACAAGACTTATATGTACAGCTTGCATACATCACACAAACTGATGCCTTTTGTTTGTCTGAAGTGTATATATGAAAAATTTGCTTTCTACATGTTTAATTCCAAAACCACCTCTCACGTTGGCCCAGGGTCAGGTTTATGCCTTGTATAGACAACTGCAGGGATATCCCTCTCCTGATAATAGTCCTTTTCTAGCCCTTTGTAAGAAGATGACTTTACAAACCATCACACTGTGAACAACACTTACTCAGTGACACTTTTTATCTCATTTCCTGCGGAATTGTGCATCAAATGGAATAATTCTGCCACAAGGAAGCTCTCCAGCATTACAGACCCTGCACAAAAATCCTTCCACTGCCTGGCACCTGCCCTAAAAAACCATGGTCTCCAACAATCTGTGCAAACATGGAAGGGGATGGACCTCTCTGATGCCTTTAGAGGATGGTGGTCAAAATTGCCTGGTTTGCAAACTGTAGTTGTGCTTATTGGAATGATTGCTTTAGGCTGCATAATATTACCCTGTGTTTTGCCAATCTTTGTTCATACTATCTCAAATAGTTTGTCATTGTTAACTGTTCCTGATTGGAACACATATATGGAATTTGGGACTGGAATAAATTGAGTAGTAAATGCGGGTTGAGATGGATGCCCACTGGGAGGTCCCAAATTAGAAAGCTGTGCTTGCAAAGCTAAAGTAATATCGAAACCATCTTAACAGGGACTTTCAAACTGAGGAAGTAACAGCTTGCAATGTAGAAAATGTAGCTGCACTGTGTATATTTCTGCATATCCTGTTCCAACCATATAACCATGAACTGTATGAAGTAATTGTTTTATTGAAATTGATGACAGTGGTCATGTAATCAAGGAAATCACTGACAGAATGATTAAAATTGCCCATGTTCCTGTACAGGCATGGACTGGATTTGATTTTGGAGGTATGTTTGATGGTATTTTACCCAAATTCCCAGGTTTAAAAGCTGTTTTTATATTTGTTGCAATGATTGCTATGGGATGTATATTATTATCCTGCTTATTACCTATTTTTATGTTGGTGCCAACAGATGAAAGTAAGCAACCCTTACTACATTTCTCCTCGGATAACGATTCGGAAGATGACGCTGAGAGTATGGTAGGTGCGGACACAGGAAGCTTGGGGTCGGAGGGCAACTCGCGACCTGAGATAGCACTCACCTCCATGGACGTAAAAGCTCCATGTTTTCAGCTTTAATAAAGTAAAAACAGAGGAGATGTAGCTAACATGCTTAAAGACATAAATACCACATCCTTTGTCGAGCTAAAGCACCTGTAGTTTACGCAGAAACGCTAAACCACAAAGCCTGTCCGGAGAACTCCGGGCATGAGAGAAAACCACATCCTATGGAAAGCTTCTAACCTGCTTAAGTTTTGCCCTGCAACAAGTTTTTAACCAATCATGTAACCGTATGTTGTATTACGAAAACCCTTCTTGTATGCCTTAATAAATACCGTCTCAATCAGCCAGTGGGGGTCTTTTTGGCATCTCGCTGAGCTGGTTGATGCGTTCCAACACATCTTGGTGTCCGTGCTTCCTTAGCAGAGCCAGACCCACCTAGCTTAGGCTCACCCTAACGAGGGTTCTCACCCCTTCGGGGGTCCACAAGCCTAGCTCAGGTGCACCCTCACGAGGGTCCCAAAAGCAGACGAGGTTGTCGCCGTGTGGCAGCCAGCCGCACAATCACATTGTGTTGTGATGTTGTGCAATCAGGGATGTCGCAACCATCGCAAGCACATGCTGGTTACCAGCGCCCAAATTCAGCTGCGATGACACTGCAGGGATGCTGCAACATTTGTGAGTTGTACCTGAAGGCTGCAGAAGAACCAATGGATGGAAATTAATCAGGGAAAAACCCAACTAAGAACTGAGGAGAAATTTCCTGACAGGGAGAACAATGAGTGGAATGGCTTGCCTCCAGAAATTGTGGGGTTCCATCACTAGAAGTTTTTAAAAAGAGACTGGACAGCCATTTTTCTAAAATGACGTAGAGCTGGGATAGTGAACCGATGGCCTCTCTGCAGGCATGCGAGCCGTTGCCCCAGCTCAGCTCCACTGCGCATGCGCAAATGCCTCCCGGCAGCCAGATGATTTTAGGGGCTTTCGTGCATGCGCGGGGGGCAGGGCATATGTGGAGATGAGAGGGCGGTGCATCCTTTGTTCCCAGGAGGCTATAGGAAGGCTTACTAGGCCCAAAACGGGGCACGGGGGGGTTGTGTGCACATCCGTGAGGGTGGGCAGGGGGAGTGCAGGAGGGTGTGTGTGCATCCGTGGGGGGGAACGCAAAGGGCACTGGCTGCAGGGGGCGCGCACCTTGTTACACACGTACACGCTTTTGGCACGCAACAACAAAAAGGTTAACCATCACTGATATAGTCTCCTACTTGAGCAGGGAGTGTGTGGACTATTATCTATTTAATTATATTGGGGTTTTAGTCAAATTAAATCAGAAACCCAGAAAATGTGTGGAAAAAAACTCAATATTCCTTTACTCCAATGGCAGTAGGAGTAAAATTCTCCATTTTTTCTTCTTCATTGAAACCCATGGTCCAGGAAACCCAAAAGACTTAAATAAATATGGAGATTCTGTTCTCTTCTAATAAAGTGAAGCCGAATCACAAACTGAAATATCAGCCTGTCTGCACACCCGTCCATTTAAATTCAAATCACGTCCCTCGGGAGAAGAAAGAACGTTCAGCGTTTCCCAGTTTATTCCATCCTGAAGGGCTTCTTTGTCTTTCGTTGTGCGATATCCTTTGTCCAGAGGTGACGGACGGGGATTTTACTGTCAGGCTTTGGCCAGACAACCGCATGGAATTCACACGCAACAGAGCAAAAGCTGGGTCTATTTTAATGGTGGACGGGAAATACAATGCATTCCCAAAGCATGGTGACACAGCTCCGTTCGAAATCTTCCAGAGTAGCCTTCTCACTTCTATTTATTTTCATGTAATCCGGCTGTTGGAAGAAATGCCCATCTGGGTTCAGGTCCAAGTGGGGAGAAAGACACTGGGAAACAACGGTGGCTGTTTGGAAAGATGGTTTTAATGGTGGACAGGACCGCATGGTTTGAGATCCTGGGCAAAAATGGTACATGGATGAGAGTGAGAGAGAAAGAGATTTGCACTCTCTTTTGGGCTTTGAATTTGAGCTTGTATTCTGATTGGATCTCAGACTCTCATGGGCCCATGCAGGGGCAACTCTGTAAGCTGTCTTAGAGTCCCAAGCTTGGTTGACTCTTGCTGAGTGATGATGTAATGAAATGCCTTTGAGCAATTCCTATTATGGCTCTGCCTGAAGGAGGTAAATCTTTGTTACGTAGAATAGACTGGCCCAGGCCTTAATGGTCCATTGACAAAGGGGGGAGGGGGGAGTTTCTGCTTTCCTTTTAGGGGAAATATTCTGCCCTTTTAATATTTCCTAAAATATTTCAATTTTCTAGGGGAGGGGTGGGTGCTAACTTCCTACATGGCTTTATTATTGTTAAAAATTAATCAAGGCGGCCAACATACAGAGCCCTGGTGGCACAGTGGTTAGAATGCAGTGCTGCAGACTAACTCTGCCCACAGCCTGGAGTTTGATCCTGACTGGACTCAAGGTTGACTTCCATCCTTCCGAGGTCAGTAAAACGAGGACCCAAATTGCTGGTGGCAATATGCTTCCTCCTCCTCCTCCTCCTCCTGTGTCCGCAACAACAACCTTGTGAGGTGAGTTGGGTTGAGAAAGAATGACTGATCTAAAGTTCTCCAACTTTCATGCCAAAGGCAGAACTAAATCACCACAGTCTCCTGGCCATGACTCAAAATCCCTCAGCCAGCTTTCATGCCTAAAGTGGGACAAGAACTCTCAGTCTCCCACTTTCTAGCCTGCTGCCTTAATCACTGGACCAAATTAATTTTCTTAGAGCTGAACAGATGTGAGGAAGTCCAATTCATGCTATCTTTAGCTAGCAGATCATGGACCAAAAAAACTACAGGCAAGTGTCTATGGAGATTCTCCGTCATCTAGGCCAAAGATGCTTTTTTCAAGAGACAACTGGACTCTCTGGTTCTTCTATGAAGACGTTTCGCTTCTCATCCAAGAAGCTTCTTCAGCTCTGACAGGATAGCGGGGAATGGAAGGACCTTAACCACCCACTCAGTGGTGGATTCTGGATCCTGGTGCAACCGTACAATGCAACGGGGTCTGGCGTCCACCACGTGAATGTGCACAACACACGCATGCATTCTTACCTCCTGTGATGCTCCGTGACGCCTCCGCGATGCTCCAGCTGCTTAGCGGAGCATCGTGCAAGCGCCGCACGATCTATGCGGGTGAGCAGAAGCGCCGAAGAGCTCAAATAGAGGGTTGGGAGGGTGGGCCCTCCGGAGCACCGTACCAGAACAGAACCCGGTGCTCCCGGCAGGCATCGGTATACCCGTACCGGGGTGTACTGCCTGCAATCCACCACTGGACCCACTAAACGAATGCAAATGTCCAGCTGTCTGCAAGGAGTATGAAGCCTTCCATTCGCCACCATCCAGTCAGAGCTGAAGAAGCCTCTTGGATGAGAAGCGAAACATCTTCAAAGAAAAAACAGAAAGTCCAGTTCCCTCTTGAAAAAAGCACCTTTGGGAGTTAGAGGCAAGGTCGAATCAGCATTTCATTCCATTGCACGCAGTTGTATTGACTTCAGAGTGATTTACAACCAGGGAAGTCAGTTTGGGCCTTGTATCTTTTCCTGATCATTTTCTCTTACCAAAAATTCCAGGATTTCCAATGGAAAAGCTGCGGGTGGGAGCAAGACCCGCAGATTCCTGGCCTGGGAAAATGAGGCGTAAGAAGAATATTGTTTTTCCAGGCCCTGTCTGGAAATTCCAAGCACAAGAATGCTAGGGACATCTATAAAGTCTGAGCCACCACATTCTTGGCAATTGTCAGCATGTTTATTTATTTTATTTATTATTTCACCTTTATTGTTTTTTATAAATAGCTCAAGGCAGTGAACATATCTAATATTCTTTCCTCCTATTTTCCCCATAACAACAACCCTGTGAGATGGGTTGAGCTGAGAGAGAGAGTGATTGGCTCAAAGTCGCCCAGCTGATTTTCATGGCTAAGGTGGATCTAGAACTCACAGTCTCCCTGTGATTGGCCCAAGGTCGCCTAGTTGGCTTTCATGCCTATGGTAGGACTAGAACTCACAGTCTCCCTGTGATTGGCCCAAGGTCACCTAGTTGGCTTTCATGCCTATGGTAGGACTAGAACTCACAGTCTCCTTGTGATTGACCCAAGGTCACCTGGTCTGCTTTCATGGCTAAGGTGGGACTAGAACTCACAGTCTCCTTGTAATTGGCTCCAAGGTCTCCTAGTTGGTTTTCACGCCTAAAGTGAAACTAGAACTCACAGTCTCCCTGTGATTGGCTCCAAGGTCTCCTAGTTGGTTTTCACGCCTAAAGTGAAACTAGAACTCACAGTCTCCCTGTGATTGGCTCCAAGGTCTCCTAGTTGGTTTTCACGCCTAAAGTGAAACTAGAACTCACAGTCTCCCTGTGATTGGCTCCAAGGTCTCCTAGTTGGTTTTCATGCCTAAAGTGAAACTAGAACTCACAGTCTCCCTGTGATTGGCTCCAAGGTCTCCTAGTAGGTTTTCACGCCTAAAGTGAAACTAGAACTCACAGTCTCCTTGTGATTGGCTCCAAGGTCTCCTAGTTGGTTTTTATGCCTAAAGTGAAACTAGAACTCACAGTCTCCCTGTGATTGGCTCCAAGGTCTCCTAGTTGGTTTTCACGCCTAAAGTGAAACTAGAACTCACAGTCTCCCTGTGATTGGCTCCAAGGTCTCCTAGTTGGTTTTCACGCCTAAAGTGAAACTAGAACTCACAGTCTCCTTGTGATTGGCTCCAAGGTCTCCTAGTTGGTTTTCACGCCTAAAGTGAAACTAGAACTCACAGTCTCCTTGTGATTGGCTCCAAGGTCTCCTAGTTGGTTTTTATGCCTAAAGTGAAACTAGAACTCACAGTCTCCTTGTGATTGACCCAAGGTCACCTAGTCTGCTTTCATGCTTAAGGCAGGACTAGAATTCAAAGTCTCCTGGTTTCTAGCCCGATGCCTTAACCACTGGACCAAATTGACTCTACCAACTGATCTGCCAAGATTAAACCATTGACAACGCTGCATCCCAGAACATGGGGGAATTAACGAAATAAGGACAAAGAATTCTGGAGGAACTTTTAATGATGCCTTACAGCTCAGGGGGGAAAAAATTCAGAGAAGAGCGTCAACTTTGAGCTTGTCTCCCCAAGTTGCCATGTTGGTTTGAAATCTGAAAGATTGTCAGTGTGTTTGTAGAGCCATTGCTACTCGTTAAGGATGGATAACTTGCTGTGCAGGACTCGTGTATTCTCACTCAGAAAAATGTGGTTCCTTGTGCTGCCCATATTTAGCCGTGAATTGCGGGGCAAATGGACATCATTATGTATTTACTGAGCAGGAAACGAGGGAGTTGGTGGAAATGCAGTTCTCCGCAGATGTCAGCTGCCAAAGGAAGTTGAATTGGGAATGGAGCCGAGAATGTAACCCTTTCTGTCCAAACGTCAACTGGCTTTTTTCTCTCTGCCTTCCTTCCATTCATCTCTTCTGTCTCCCACTTCCAATTAATCCTTTCACTTTCCAGTGTAAATCCTGCTCTTTCTTTCTTTCTTTCTTTCTTTCTTTCTTTCTTTCTTTCTTTCTTCCTTCCTTCCTTCCTTCCTTCCTTCCTTCCTTCCTTCCTTCCTTCCTTCCTTCCTTTCTTTCTTTTTTGCTGTTTCTCTTGGAAGGAAATTTGTATTTCAGTGTATAAGAATGGTTTTGTGTGTGAGAAATGCTGGCTGGGGAATTCTGGGAGTTGAACTCCCACAAGTCTTAAAAGTTCCCAAGTTTGGACACCCGTGTTCTACAGCTTCTGGCAGATGGTACGTATGCATATATGCGGTGGTGGTGATGATGATGATGATGATGATGATGATGATGATGATGATGATGATGATGTTTGTCCATTATATTTGAATAAGACCTCGACATCTAATCTGGGGGGATGACAAGACTTGCGCGTGAATTGGATTAAAGTGAGGGAGAGGTGCGCAGAGTCAGCCTCATTCTCTCTTCCCAGATTCCATCTTGCTCCAACAGCAGGACAAGAGTCAAGACTGTTGGAGACGGGTTGGGCGCAGTGGTTGACCAGGGCTTCTTTCGTGTCTTGCCATGTTCTTAGCGTACCACATCGCTTGCAGAGACCACCTTCATGACCGTTGTCCTATTCTTACAATACAATACAATAGCACAGTTGGAAGGGACCTTGGAGGTCTTCTAGTCCAACCCCCTGCCTAGGCAGGAAACCCTATACCGTTTCAGACAGATGGCTATCCAACATCTTCTTAAAGACTTCCAGTGCTGGGGCATTCACAACTTCTGGAGACAATTTCTGTTCCACTGATTAATTGTTCTAACTGTCAGGAAGTTTCTCCTCAGTTCTAAGTTGCTTCTCTCCTTGATTAGTTTCCACCCATTGCTTCTGGTTCTACCCTCAGGTGCCTTGGAGAATAGTTTGACTCCCTCTTCTTTGGGGCAACCCCTGAGATATTGGAACACTGCTATCACGTCTCCCCTAGTCCTTCTTTCTATTAAACTAGACATACCCAGTTCCTGCAACCGTTCCTCATATGTTTTAGTCTCCAGTCCCCTAATCATCCAAGAAGCTTCACAACTGGATGTAGGTTTCATCTGCTCAATCCCCCAGAATCTGTCTTCACATGCTCAGGCCCCTATCTCACCAAAGGTCAATGACCCAATGGCTACTCTCAACCTGCTTTGGCCAGCCTGTTGAAGCTGTTGCCCGGGGTGTGGCCGCTGTGCATGCTGCAGCTACTAGGAGCCGCAGGTGAGAGCTGAGTGACAGGTGGGGACCAAAGATGGATGAGCTGCCCCAAAAGCTGCCCTAAAATGAGCTGGCCCAAAAAGGACATGACATGCCCCTACCCCAGAGGTGCTACCCCTCCCTGAACACCTCATACACCCATATATGTACACACATACACAAGTGGCTCCCTTGTATACATGTCTTTGATGAATGGGGGGAATTTCTAGAACTGGTTTCAGTTGTAGCTGGCCATCACCGATGGCGTTTTTATAATTTTATTTTTAGCATTTCTATTTTGAACTGGTCTGTGGCTGCGTAAACTTTATCTGTGGAAGAAGATGAGCATTGCATGGGGTTGTTACTAAGATAATAGTCGCCATCCGCCCACCCCAATCCCCTGCTTACTGCTTCTTGCATGATCTTAGAACATAACGTTTTGCTCGTACTGTAGCACAAAACTGTTTTAAAAATGTATTTGGATACTCTTTAAATAAACAGAGATAGTCCTCGACACAGTTCCATTGCTAAACAAGGCAGTTGTTCAGGGAACGGTGCCCAATTTTACAGCCTGTTTTGCCACAATTGTTAAGGAAATCACTGCAGTTGTTAAGTGAATATGTGGTCATTAAACAAACCCGATTTCCCCCACCCACCCATGTTGATTTTGCTTTGTTGGAAACCAGCTGGGAAGGTCACAAATGCAATCATGTGATCCAGGATGCTATGATTGATGGGTACAACGTTAGCACCCATCCCTCTCCTAGGAGATTGAAATAGTTTGAGAAATATTTTTAAAAGACATAAAAGAGAAACATGCTCTTGGAAAGCAGCCCCCACCTTTCTTAATAGCCCCAGCAGGACTGGACCAGTCTATCTACAAGACAAAAGGCCTTCAGCTCCACAGTGATGGGATTAAGACATGACCCTCCAGGACATAATAGGATTATCTAGCAGCAGGGCTCACTGCATTACAAAATCTCCTAAGGGCATTGAGTCATTCCAAACTTCAGTCAAACTTATCTCAGACAAATTCCTAGGATTTGCACATGGCCCCATGGGAGTCTGACGACAACCAATAGAATACATGTTCTTGCCCAGGAACAGGAAGCTCAAGGACAAGGGCCAAGAGAAGGTATAAATAACCCTCATACACAACTCCATGTGTTCAGCTGCCCTGAACCACCCATGTGCTTCTGCTTCATCAATAAGTGGACACTCCTTCCAATCAGACTTCCTTCCCCCATTTTGTCTCCAGTATCTTTCTCCCGGCTTGGAACTGAATGGATATTTCTCCCAACAGTTGTAAATACATGGCAGTTGCCAAGCGCCCGTATGACAGTGGATCATGTGACCGTGGGGATGCTGTGGTGGTTGTAAGTGCAAGGACTGGTTATAAATCACTTTTTTTTCAGCAATGCTATATGGTCACTAAACAAATGATTGTGAGTCAAGGACTATCTATAAAGAGAGATAGGCCAGATGCCAGGCCTGGAAGCCACCTTTTGCATTGGGCCTTCCGGCCTGCCACATTTACTGCTGTGGGGAAATGGGAGGGAGGGGATCCTATGGAGTATGGAGCTATATAGTCATAATAACATTCCTTTCTCAGAGAGTCAAGGACATCTTGCCCTGCACCTGGGAGGGGTATGACTGGGAGGCATCTCCAGTTGGGACGGTGAATTGATTTGACCATGTGATGGATGTGTGGGTGTTGGGCAGGGGCTTGGACTTTCATTTGGGTGGGGAAACCCTGGAAGCTTTCAGATTCAGGTTTTCCCAGATGTGCCAATGTGACATCTCTAATAAAATGGAACTTGGAGGAACTTCAAGCCTCGGAGTCTTCTTCCGTTGGGGGTGGTACTTGGAACCCTGACAGCAGAGAGTATAGCAAAGGTGAAATTCAGCAGGTTCTGGAGAACTGGTAGCGGAAATTTTAAGTAGTTTGGAGAACCGGCAAATGCCACCTCTGGCTGGCCCCAGAGTGGGGTGGGAATGGAGATTTTGCAGTATCCTTCCCCTGCCACGCCCACCAAGCCACGCCCATGGAACCGGTAGTAAAAAAAATTGAATTTCACCACTGGAATATAGCAAAACGCTAAGGGAAGTGTCCAAAAGCATCTTTGCACACCTGGGCACTGAAATATTTCCCCATGCTGTACAAAAGGGCAATATTTGTGAGTCCCCACCACACACACACACACACCACTGTGTGTTCTCTTCTCTCTTTAGCCTCTGTTCTCAGCTAGCAAGCACCCCCTGGCCTTGAGAAACCGGCGAGCATTGTTGGCATTTGGGTGAGCCGTTGTTCCTTTGTGGCAACGAAGAATGCCAGCAAGGAGAGCCAACGGAAGGCGGCCAACAACATGTACATTTGTATTGGTTTCAGGCCATCTGTCAAGGCAGGTAATAGCGGTTAGCATTTGGCAAAGACAATGAGGAAGCTGGAACGGAGCGAGTGGCTGATTTTGGTCCTTTCTCCTCTTTTGTGCTATTGTAGGTACAAGAGCAGCTGAGGCCAACTCGGGAAGTTTCCAAGCACCAGGAATTTGCTGCCTTCTTCCTCTTAACACTCGTGCCTGCTTTTCTCATTACTGCTCCTGGAGAAACGGAGGCAGGGAGGATGCCAAGCCACAGGCTCTGAGCTTAGAGGTGTCTTGTAAAGCTCGATTCCTTCCACCCGGTGGAGGTGAAAAAGCAGGCACGTTCCTATGTTTGGAAGCGGGGGGGTGGGGGGGTTCAGTTCTGCTGAATTTCCAAGGAGGAAAATGTCTAGCTGAAACCAATCCATGCTTACTTTTTTTCCCCTCCAAACGTAGCCTAAACAGGTTTTTGGGAAGAGAGCAAGTCTCTGTTGGGACTTCTTTCCATGAATAATATTTAAAAAAGAAACAACACTCACAATTTTTTTACTGATTGAAAGGCCTAAAGCTCAGTCTAGGGCAGGGGTCTCCAACCTTGGCAACTTTAAGCCTGGGAGACTTCAACTCCCAGAATTCCCCAGCCAGCTGGCTGTTCCACTGATTAATTGTTCTAACTGTCAGGAAATTTCTCCTCAGTTCTAAGTTGCTTCTCTCCTTGATTAGTTTCCACCCATTGCTTCTTGTTCTACCCTCAGGTGCTTTGGAGAATAGTTTGACTCCCTCTTCTTTGTGGCAACCCCTGAGATATTGGATCACTGCTATCATGTCTCCCTTAGTCTTTCTTTCTATTAAACTAGACATACCCAGTTCCTGCAACCGTTCTTCATATGTTTTAGCCTCCAGTCCCCTAATCATCTTTGTTGCTCTTCTCTGCACTCTTTCTAGAGTCTCCGCATCTTTTTTAAAATCGTGGCGACAAAAACTGAATGCCGTATTCCAAGTGTGGCCTTACCAAGGCATTCTAAAGTGGTATTAACACTTCAATGGATCTAGATTCTATCCCTCTGGAATGACATGATCCCAGGACACTAAGCCCATCATAAATATGAGTCAGTTGCCAAGTGTCTGAATTCTGATCACGTCACCATGGGGATATTGCAAAGGTCGTAAGTGTGAAAAATGATCGTGTCACTTTTTTGAGTGCTGTGACTTTGAATGGTCACCCAACAGTTGTCAGTCAAGGACTACCTTTAACTGCAGAAAGCGGAGAATTAAGAAATTGCCACCTCCTCTCAGTTCCAATCCAGTCACATTGATAACATTTGGTTTCCTCTTGAGGAAACAGGGGGGGGGGGGGATTAAACACAGGTCGGCAGAACCATATATTTTGCAATAAATAACTTAAAGATCTAACATAGCCTCCTGGCTGGAGAGAATCAGGAACCTCTCGTGAAGAAAATGCTTATCATCCCATTTCTGTGAAAGACTCTTCGCCTTGTCTCCTGCCCCTTCTGGTCTCCGTCTTCAAATCCAAGGTAAAGGTTCCCCTCGCACATACACTACATTGCCAAAAGTATTCGCTCACCTGCCTTTACTCGCATATGAACGTACTGTAAGTGACATCCCATTCCTAATCCATAGGGTTCAATATGACGTTGGTCCACCCTTTGCAGCTATAGCAGCTTCAACTCTTCTGGGAAGGCTGTCCACAAGGTTTGGGAGTGTGTTGATGGGAATTTTTGACCATTCTTCCAGAAGCGACTTTGGGAGGTCACACACTGGTGTTGGGCAAGTTTACGTGGCCTACCACTTTGTGGCTGAGTTGCTGTCATTCCCAAACACTTCCACATTCTTATAATACAGCTGACAGTTAACTGTGGAATATTTAGGAGAGAGGGAATTTCACGACTGGATTTGTTGCACAGGTGTCATCCTATCACAGTTCCACGCTGGAATTCACTGAGCTCCCGAGAGCGACCCATTCTTTCACAAAGGTTTATAAAAACAGTCTGCATGCCTAGGTACTTGATTTTATACCCCTGTGGCCATGGAAGTGATTGGAACACCTGATTCTGATTATTTGGATGGGTGGGCGAATACTTTTGGCAATATAGTGTATGTGCTAGTCATTCCCGACTCTAGGGGGCAGTGCTCATCTCCGTTTCAAAACCAAAGAGCCAGCGCTATCCGAAGACGTCTCCGTGGTCATGTGGCCTACAATGACTAAACGCCAAAGGCACATGGAATGCTGTTACCTTCCCACCAAAGGTGGTTCCTATTTTTCTACTTGCATTTTTTACGTGCTTTCGAACTGCTAGGTTGGCAGAAGCTGGGACAAGTAACGGGAGCATATTCCGTTATACGGCGCTAGGGATTCAAACCGCCAAACTGCCGACCTTTCTGATTGACAAGCTCAGCGTCTTAGCCACTGAGCCACCACATCAAATCCAAAATGCAGATTCAAATTTGGGATTCCAAATCAGATGGTCCAAAAATGAAATTTTATTAGCAACCCTCTCTTATTTTATTAATATCTAAAGACATAACAGCAGGATGGATAAGTACTGTAGCGTGTTTTTTTTCAATACTTTATTATACTTTCCCATATCCCCATCCATAATACCTATTGTAGGTATGCATTTGTTAATAAAACATTACAAAAAAAGGCAATTTTGGTAGCATTGCGTGATGGTCCCTATTAAGATTCTTTTTTGTTTGTTTTTGTGTTTTAGCTGTGCAGTTAAACACCACCCAAAAAAGATTTTTGCTATATAGCACATACATTGATTTTTCTCAGCATGAGGCTATCTGAAAAGTGCACAAAGAATCTCGAAGAACAGGAAAATGTCCAACACTTTTCTGTGGAGATTGTGCGCTTTCCAAACACCCTCAGGCTGAGGAAAGCAGTTTATGTGCTATATGATAAGAATCTTCTTTTGTGTGGTGTTTATCCACACTACTAAAACACAACCAAAAAAAAAAAGAACCTTGGAAATAGTCCAACAATGCTGACGTTCTGATATTAATTATTAGACATTTTCTGAGAAATAAACATTTGCGTTTAATAACAGGGAAATGCCGTGGTTTTTAAGCGAACCCATTGCAGTGTTTGCAAGATCCTGGAAGCAAATACCAGTTTCCAGAAAAAAAGAAAATATTGTAAATTATAGTCATGTCACCACAGAATGCTGCAAATAGCAATAAATGCCAGCAAGTTGCAAAGGGCCCAAAATGCAGTCACGTGATTGGGGTGGGTGCCCTGGGTGTTAGAATTTTGAATCTGGGTCTTAATTCCCCTTTTCAAGGTCCGTCATGGTTATGTGGTGTTTGTATGCTGATTCTGTAAACCGCTTAGAGAGGGCTGTAAAGCACTGTGAAGCGGTATATAAGTCTTAAGTGCTATTGCTGTTGCTATCGTAACTTCAAACAATCTCTAAGCAACCAGTCATAAGTCAAGGACTGCTTGTAGGGTGTTTCACTGTTGCTTTGTTGTTGATGACACGGGACTGACAGGAAGATTGTTAAACTTCAAAGGCAAGAGATGCTCTGTGTGTGTTAAATCTCTAGGAATGTCCATTGAGCAGTGATGCAAAAGAAGGCAAAGAAATGTGCCAATAGAAAAAAATATGAAAAGAGCTAGTCGCGCGTACTTCGGTTCTGAATCAGGTTGTAGCTACATTGTAATCCCGGGAAAATGGTGAGCAGAACAGAAAAGAGAATGGATAAAAAAATATTACACGAGAAACCATTTTCCTTAGAAAAATAAAGAGTACAATGGCATAGATTTCACCCGGGGTGGTGAGTGGGACTGTCCAGTTGAAACCCCACCCTTTTTGCATAAAAGGGGCGTGGCTTTGTTTGCATAGGGATGGGCGCCATCTTGATTTTGACCCCCTATGAATGTCCCTGCAGGTGGCATAGTAGTAATTTAGAAGTCTCAGGACACAGCAGGTCTACAATTGGGACCTGGAAGGGAGATTTATCACATTGGATTATGGAGATTGGCAGAATGTACTTTATGATGTGGTACATATTAAGATGAATTCTGAAGGCCGTGGGAATAAAACCTGTTGCAGTGAGCCTCGCTCACTCAGATACCCATCCTGAGGAGCTTCAGAGTGCGGTTGGATCACGAAGCTTAACAAATGTTTCTTCATGCTTCTCACTGTTGGATCGGAGAAGTACCCACCCTTCTTCGGCGGCTGGGACGGCGCTGTGTAGAAAAAACGGTCCGTAAACCAGACGGGTAAGATACCACTTGAGAAGGGCCCCGGAGTTGTTCGTTGGCGCTCATCTCACGGCGCATCTCGGTCAACGTCTGGGATGGGGATTCAAGCAGGCGTTGGAACAAGCTCTTTGTCCCGACTGGCTTTTCGTAACAGGTAAAAGTCAGAGCAGTGCCCCGATCGGACTTCATCTCGCGCGAAAAGCCATCCGAGGTGCCAGCAAAGCAGCGCCCAATTGCAATCTCCTTGGCAAGGTGTGGATTCTGGTCAGTCACAGTGTAGATGCCATAGTTGTGCCCCAAGGGATCCACTGGCGCCAGCATGGAGAAGGCCATAGTGTCATTATTTTCCACTAGAGGTGGGTGACGGCTTAGATACTCCCTCAAGTAGCTGTTGACAGCCGTGCGGTGGCAGCTCCCTTGTGGGATGACAGATACTACAGTCCTGTCCACCATTCCTTGGTCAAACAACATCCCGCTGCATTTGAATTCAACACAGGCTGCCGAGCTGTTAAGTATGTCAACGTCCCGGATGCTACGGGAATCCCTTAGGCCATACAGTTGTCCCCGAGTCCTTGGATGACTGCCACCCACATTTCGTGACCTCACCATGTATTCGTGTGGCCCATTTATCTTCACTTTGATATAGCAGGCCCGGAATTCTTGAGGGTTCGGCCACCAGGAGAGGTAGTCTCCTGTCCAAGTGGTCAGGTCAGTCTCTTTAAAAGGCACAACATTATATTCATATTTGTTCTCCTCCACTCGGTAAAATCGGAAGTGGTTGGCTGTGACGGGAGCCTGATCACACTCCTTCAGATTTCGATAGGCGTAAATGGGCCCATTGGTCTCATCGATATTGTTCTGGTTAGGTTTGGCAAGGTTGATCCTGAAAGCGGTCTTCTTCAGGGCATGGTCCTCATGGTCGGTTCTCTGGTAGCCAAGCTTGTTGAGGTAAGGCTGAGAGACACCTATAGCCCGAGGGTTGAGCTTTGGGCTTGAAGGAACAGCCTCCAGTTCTTCTCCTCCCATAGTTGCTGTGACATAGGCCGTGTAGGCATCAGCCCTCTCGCTGTCGCAGAAAGCAGGTAAACATGCACCGTTGGGACCTGTCACCACACTGTCAAATCGGCCCCAGGCCTGAGGGTTAGAAGGATAACCAGGTCTGGGTTCAAGATTGATGAGTGTCACAACAACTCCCTCCAGCTGCTCACTAGGGTAGAACTTTTCATTGATGTATGTTCTGACTTTGACGAAGCAGCGACGTCTTTCTGCAACATCCAGATTAAATAGGCGCCTTTCCCGGACTTCCAAGTTGCCGATCAAGAAATTTCTCTCTTCCCGTTTCTTGCGTTTCTTCTTGGCCAGCTTGAGAGAGGCTTCTTCCTCCCACAGGCCTGTAATAGGATTGAGGGACCAGAGTTTCATTTTCTCTGTATGTTCCAGTGTTTTGATGAGGTCCGTGTCCATCTTTATCTCCGCCCGCCCGATTTCTAAGCCCTGGCGTGTTTCTTCTTCCCAGAAATCCATCGAAAACATGCCATATGTCCTGAGAGGGAAGAGATCCCCTTCGGCATTGATGAAATTCAGGTCACTGGAGGCAGTGCTCACTGTACCGATGTCCCGTGGGTCCACGAAAGTAATGCTTGCCTTGACGGTCCCATTGTAGACCTGCCCATCAGATCTGAAGAAAGATCCAGGTGGGATGACTATCTCCCCAATAGGATGTTCTCCAGATACTTCTCCCAATGGAATAGTATTAGATTCCATTGATGCCAGGTCAACCGGCTTCTTCTTCCTCATCAGTTTGACTTCCTGGTAAACAGCCCCACCACGTTGGTCAAGTGGGAAAACCTTGACGGCGTCTACAAATTTCTGCAGCCGATCCACAAACGTGACCACAAGTCTCTCTGTATTGGGTGGCACCTCTATGGTGAATGTGCCTTGGTACCCGGTGAAGCCAATTTTCTCTGCACCCAGATAGATCTCACCAAAGCGGAGAGGTTCGCCATTGTCAGCGGCTGATGCTTTGCCCCGAACCAGAACTTTGGGCCGTGTACAGGTGGTACAACCACACTCTGCAACTACTTTGACGGGAAGGATGTAACCAGTACAATGGATTTCTCTCACTTCCATGTGTTGCGTCCCACAACAATGCTGAGCAGCATCTTGGCACCGCAGGCCATCTGAAGAGTTTCCAGTACAGGGAGTACTGGGGCAATGACCAACATTGTAAAAGTGGGAACCTGTTGCCTCTTGAAAACAATCATCGGGGAGTTTTATGAGATATTCCTCTGGCCGGGTTCTACATGCTGGAACATCTGGACCTGAAAGACGAAGAGAGGCTGAGATTAGGTGTCCTGTTAAGACCCAGTTATACTAGATTTGTGACATTTATGAATAACAGGCAAAAGGGGGCTGCTGCAATATCACAAGAGGTAGGTAGCAAAGAATGGCAGAAGCTGGGCCAGTCCTGGAGGCTGGAAAAGGCTTGGATAAGGGCTCTGAGTTGGAGGCAGAGATGGGGCCAAGGCTGTCTGGCAGTTCTCAGCTGCCTTCGGAGCTAGACAGCAGTGAGGCAGAGGAACATCTGGAGCCTGTTCCCATTGTGCGTCTGCACAGAGCTGTCAGAAGAAAAGAACAGCTAAGAAAGCAGGGTCTACTTGGGAGTAAAGCCACAGGTGGATGGTGAATGGCCCCTCCCATAGGAAATAAAAGAAGAGCAAAAGGAGAGTGGGCTTTTGCAGGAAACAATTTGTTCATTCGTTGCAGGAGTGTGAAGATCTGTCCATGAATCTCCGAGACTCTGTGCCAAGTCTTTCCTTGCACAGTACTATGTTTGGAAAATATTTACATGGCAGCTTTCCAAGCTGGATAAGGTCCGTGGTCATAAATTCACCTTTGAAAGGCTGTTTACCAGGCCTTTGCTGAATGTGAATGAGAGGAATTCACATGCGTTTAATAAAAGGGGTTTTGTCGGGACCAGGAATCTGCTTCGTGCTTTTTGGGGCCAGAACACTCAGTCCATCTTTTGTTCCTGAGAAGCTAATACTGCATGTTACCTCCAGCACCAAGAAATATTTCAATCTGAAAACTTACGGGAATCCTGTAAAATTCAACACTGAACTCAAAAGGCACAAACTTACAAAAATTATGATGATCTTTCTTTATAAGCTGCCTAGAGTTGCAGGTGGGTGGGCAACTTTAGGAATCAAAATAAATAAGGCACGTATTATGATTCACATACCAAAGTGACTATGCTCACCCAATACTGAGCCAAGCTCAAACAAACTAAAGTAGAATAAAATATGGATTAAAGTATAAGAATGAAGACATGGCATAAAAGGGACAGTTAGAAGCTTGCTTAAAGGGACAGGGAAATGTCATCAGCCTTCAACCACAACATGTTCCAGCAAACGTCCCTATGTCAAAAGTCCAAAACCACAAGGTTCAATTAAAGTTCGCATAAAGACACATAGTCAGTACCTATGGCCCAAGACAAAAGGAGAAGTAAGACCCCATCTCCTTATAAGTCTTTTCCCCCAAAATAACCAATAAGAAATGAGTTAAGTGTTTCCGTGTTGCGCTGCCTTTGAGAATGTATAAGAATGCCTGCTTCGATAATGAAAGTTGTTCATAATTTGCAATGTTAGCCATGTGCTAGCTCTCTGAACCTGGCTGCCAAATAAACTTTTCCAGTATCCTGAGAAGCCTGTCATTTTCTGCAATAAAACCACATTACCCTGAAACCAGATATTTCAAGAAGGCCCTGTCACACAAAAAAGCAGCTACTTACTTATTACTGTCAAATGGGCAGCAGAGGATTTGATTGAACTGTGGTCATTGCTGGCTTTGCAGTAGTATAAGCCAGCTTGGTGAGTTCTCAAATCACGTAACACTAAGCTCCTGCTGTAATTGTATGTTTTCCAGTTCAGGAGGGTTCCATTGTGATACCTAGAGAAACAGAAGGGGATGGAGAGAGGCAGAAAAGGGGGGAGGGGAAACCACTTATATTTGAATTGGTAGCAATTACCTTCTTCCTTGGTCAGTTCTGTAGACCGTTTCCACTCCCCAAACCTTCAAAAGCCAGTTTGCATTACACCATAACTTTTCTCACTGTTTTGTGCATGACACACAACGCTCTCTACATGGGGCTGCCCTTGGGAAGCGCCCGGAGACTGCAGTTAGTTCAGAACGCAGCCGCGCGGGCTGTGATGGGGAGTACGAGGTACTCCCATGTAACACCTCTCCTGCGCGAGCTGCACTGGCTACCTGTGGTTTTTCGGGTGCGTTTCAAGGTGCTGATTACCATCTTTAAAGCGCTCCATGGCACGGGACCTAGTTACTTGCGGGATCGCATCCTCCCACATACATCCCTGCGGCCAATTCGCTCACACAGAGAGGGACTTCTCCTGGTGCCGTCCACTAGGCAATGCCAACGGGCGACACCAAGGAGTAGGGCCTTCTCTGTGATGGGCCCAACCTTCTGGAATGACCTCCCCCCCGACATTAGAACCACTACTGACCTCCGCTCCTTCCTGCAAAAACTGAAGACTCACCTGTTCCGATTAGCAGGCCTGGCGTAATTACAACTATCCCTCCTGGCAAATGTACTATTAACTGGTTATTTTAGGGGTATTGTTTTTAATTTATTGTCTGTGTTTTAGGGGTTTAAAAACTTATATTTATATATACTGGCTTTGTACAGTTCTTTTAATTCCATTTTAACCTCCTCCATTCCAACTGTACATATTCAACTTTTTATTGTATTTTGATATATTTTGCATGGACTGTACACCGCCCCGAGTCCCTTTTGGGAGAGGGGGCAGTCTAGAAGCACGGTAAAATAAAATAAATTTTAGGATGAGGCAAATAAATGTAAGGATTGCCACAACCGAGTTCCTACTTAAGAAAAGCTTCTTTTATTTTTTAGAGAAAGTGATAAGTTGGAATACAAAATGGACTTATTAGATTAAGTTTAAAATACAGTATGTTACTATTTCCGGTAACTCTTAGTAGACTTTTACAAATTAGGGCTGAATTATAAGTTTTTATGTCTATGGAGATTCTCAATTATCCAGATCATGGTTGTCCCAAAAGTGCTTTTTCAAAAGGCAACTGGACTTTGTTTTTCCTTGAAGACATTTTGCTCCTCATCCGAGAGACTTCTCCAGTTCACTGAAGTCAGAACTGAAGAATCTGCTTGGATGAGAAGCGAAATGTCTTCCAGGAAAAGCAAAGTCCAAGTTGCCTTTTGAAAAAGTATCTTTATGAGTTTTTATAATTAGATTTTTTATTATAAGGGGTGATATGGGAAGAATAACCTCCTCCTTATTGAAATATTAGAGAGGGTTTTTAAGTTTCTAAAGTTTATACTTGTCTGGAGGGAATGGGCAGTTATATTTTATATATTTTCTATTCCCCCCCCCCCATATCTTTGCACTTCTTTTTCCTCACTTTTTACATTTTTCTTAATTTGTATTAGTCATTTGTCTTTGTATTGGTAAACTCTAATAGAAAAAGGCTCAGCTCCTACTGACTATATGAATATGTATATTCTTGGCAGCAAAAGTTACTTGTGGCATTCACTGCTCTCCCAAGACAGTCCTTGGACTGCTGTTCTCCAGACTAAATATGTACCATATTTTTTAGAGTATAAGACACATCGGAGTATAAGATGCACCAAAGAGTCTGAAGAGGCAAATTAAAAGAAAAGTTTTTGCATTCTGCAGATTTCCCAAAAATGACCCGTTTTCCACAAAAACTGGCCTGTTTTTTTGTCAAAAAAAGAGCATGCATAGCCTTTAGGAGTTTTGTAGAGTGCTCCAGGGGGCTGGGGGGGGGGAGAAATGAGCAGAAAACGGCCTGTTTTTCGCTCATTTTTGCCCTCCCCCCAGCCCCCTGGAGCACTCTGGAAGCCTCCTAAAGGCTATGCATGGCCATTTTGGTGAAGGGGGCGGGGTTTCAGGAGGCCAAAAATGCTGTATTCAGTGTATAAGACGCACCCAGTTTTCAGCCTCTTTTTTTGAGGGAAAAAGGTGTGTCTTATACTCAGAAAAATATGGTGTTTATGTATGTGCATGTATATATGTATGTATGTATGTATGTATGTATATGTATATAGATAAACCCACCATCCTCACCTTTAGTTCACCCTGCCATTGGTTTTGATTTTTTTTTTTAAAAAGAGTCATCATTCACTTGAGGAAGCTTGCTGAAGTGGTGGTATGGCAGTAGGGCAGATCAGGTTGAACAGAAAGGGAACAGAGCCACAGGACCAGGTGTTCCTCTCTTGTTATCCTGGCTTCGAAATTGCTTTTACCTCAGTTCAACCTATCACTTGAAATGCCCTGCAGTGTGTGTGTGTGTGTGTGTGTGTGTGTGTGTCCACTTGTAGTCACAACAAACACACACACACAGAGTTATTTTCTTTTTTTCACATGGATATTTTGGTGACGTTTTCAAAAGGGCTTTGATCCATGTTCCCCAATTGTATAATCTCAATATTTTAAAAGCTTGTTTTTCAAAGACGTTTATATGGAATAGTTTAGTGTATCATTTGGCCCTATAAAACATAGCTGTGTTTTGGAGAAATAAAGGCCAGTTCTTACTGGCAGCCTTTATTGGACTCAGACCCGAGACAACAAATGTCATGATTGATCAGGGTGTCCCAAGTTTCCACAAATGTCTTCTGGCATCTACTGAAAAGTTGTTTTAGATTAGAAGGTCTCATTTGAGTGACAGGTGTCAGGACAGACTGGCATTAGTTTTTAATAGTTTGTTTTCGATCTTACTCTGTTTGCTTGTTTTTTTTTTTTTTAATCTGATGCTCTTAAACTTCTGAGAGTCTCAATTAAGAATAGCAATACCAATCGACATGCTTTCTGGAAGATGTAATGAATAATGTTTTTGTGGTTTTTTTTGTTTAATTAAAACAATAAAAAAAATAAAGAATAGCAAGTTTAAATTTGAAAAAAAAAAATTGAATGTTGCTTTCTCCATGAAATATTAGACCTGTCAATCTTCCTCAGCCTGAAATCTGAAAAAAAACAAATGATCACCAGATGGCAGCAAAGAGATGCAGAAAACTCTTAACTTCGCTTCCACCTGTCAGGGATCCAATTTTTCCTGTTTGCTAGCACCAGGCCTCAGTCTTCTATCTGCAAAATGGTGCATAGCACTGACTTATCATACAGGGCTGTCTGTTGGGATTATTGCTGGGTAATCCACAACAAGTTCCTGTTTAAAAACAAGAGCGAGTAATGCAAGTTCCAAAGTTGTGACTGCAACTTCCTCCCACAAAGACAGGACTCTACAGCAAAAATGTTAGTAGCAAGAGAAAGTGGTTGAGGAGTTTGTTTTTTTGTTCCCTCCATCACTTCAGCTTTTTATTCCCAGAGAATGAGACAGACACAGGCTTAAGTTCCACTGTGAGTTTTCCCTCTGCTCTCCTGAATTCCACCTGCAGCATGACTCACCAGTAATATTTTTGGGGTTCAGGGGTGCCTTGGGCACTGCAGCAGAATCTCACTTTTTCTCCAACCATCCTCACTTTTGATTCAGGACTGGTCACCATGTAAAGTTGTTCTGCCATGAATGGGAAGGGAACGGAAGGAAAGGAAAGGAAAGGAAGAAGGAAGACAGAAGGGAACGAAAGAGGAAAGGGAAGGGACAAACAAAAATATTAATCTGACCAAAGTACCTTTGTCTCACCAAAAACAGGCAATTTATGGAGGATGAGGTTTCCCTTTGCCTCCCTTCAGTGTTTTATAGGTTTGCTATGCTTCCAAATTGGCTAGCCAACTTCCAATTTAGTTAGGACATCGCCAATATTAATTCCAGAATTGAACCCTGGGTAATTGGTCAGTTTTTGTGAGTTTCAAGGAAGTGTTACACAACAAAGTTTATATCTAGCCGATGCAATCACATCATGTACTGTTTCACAAGGTCAGGTGATTATTATTTTTTTCTGGCCAAGCACAAACTCAGTCTGCTTTTGGGTTGCCTCGCCAGCCAATCTATTGAAGAAATGGGTTAATTCAGTAGCCGCGTTCAGTGTCTTTGACCCAGAATTCAGTTGAAATGGCCTCTACCCAGGGGTGGGCTGCTGCAGATTCACACAGGCTCGGGAGAGCCTCTAGCTAAAAATTTGCCCAGTTCGGAGAACCCGCAAATCTCACCCCTGTCTGGCCACACCCACCCTCCCAGAAGTTCCCACATTGCCTGTTTGGGATGCCAGTTAAGTACATGGCCTGTGCGGAGGCTGAGGGGGAGCGAAAAATGGGCCTCCCAGAAGTTCTGGAGGGTCTCCGGAGCCAGGGGGAGGACATTTTCGCCCTCCCGGAGGCTCAAGGAAAACCTCTGGAGCCCGGGGAGGGTGAAAACACACACACACACAAATGAGGTGCAGTAGACCGACTAGGCCATGCCTACCCAGTAACTGGGCAGAGAACCCTTTGCTAAAGTTTTTGAAGCCCTTCCTCTACCCAACTCTGAGCATAAACTCTGCTGCCCTCGGTGCCACTTCCAGTGCTGCCTCTATAGTCCCTATTCCAGTCTTTCTGCCAGATTGCAGTGTCTCGATTTCTTGTATTCGGAGAATATTAGTGGTTAAGATGCTGGCCGTGAGTTCTAGTCCTGCCTTAGACATGAAAAACCAACTGAGTGACTTTGGGCCAGTCGCCCTCTCTCAGCCCAACCTGACCCACAGGGTTAGTGTTATGGGGAAAATAAGAGGAGGGAGGAGTATTAGGTATGTTTGCTGCCTTGAATTATTTATAAATCATAATAAAGATAAGATTAAAAAAGTCAAATGAATAACCATTAACGAGACCCATGGGTTTAGCCCTTTTATGAAAATCTGGAACTAACTAATGTAAATTGTAAATGTAATTGTGAATGCCCCAACACTGGAAGTTTTTAAGAAGATGCTGGATAACCATTTGTCTGAAATGATATAGGGTTTCCTGCCTAAGCAGGGGGTTGGACTAGAAGACCTCTGAGGTCCCCTCCAACTCTGTTATTCTATTCTATTCTATATAGGGTGGGTGGGAGCTGCACAGTAAAGCAATCTTCCCATATTTTATTGGGGGGGGACGACTTCCTTCAGCCTGCAGATCAGGAATAGGTAGTCCTCGACTTATGACAATGATTTTCCCACCCCCAGCCTGGCTCCACAGTGCACTTACCCAGTCTGTGGAGTATGATCTCCACCAAAGAGGTCCCAGAGCCATTGACAACAGGTGAGGCATTACTTGGTGCAAAGCGCTCAAGCTTAGCACTGACGTTGGTGCTATTGCCAGCACAGATGCCACGGATGGTGAACTGACCCCAACGGTTGCTTTGGGCCAAGGGGGTGAGAGGCTGGTCTGCCAGGGCTATTGGGACATCGGCAAGGGGCATCCCATCGGCCCGCCGTACAGTGCCCAAGAGTGTGTGGTTGGGACAAATGCAGCCAGTACAATCCTTGTTGGGGATGCCGATGGCGCAGCTGAGCTGGCAAGCTAACAAGAGAGAACCAAGAGTGTGCATTAAGAGTCAGGTCTTGTTAGTGAAGGGGAGAAACAAATGAGGATTTATAATGGGGGTGTCAAACTCAAGGCTTGGGGGCCCACGGAGTGCTTAGATCTGACCCATGGGGCCACCCTGGAAACAGCAAAGTGCTGGCCCATGGTGCCTGAGCCAGCAAAAATGGAGTTCGGGCAGGCTGCAAGCAATGTTCCCTCTAATTTTTTTTCAGTGTGTGCGGAAAAGTATAGTGTTTGAGCGGCACATTTTCATGCCTGAGCACCTGAATGTTTTTCACAGATGTCACCCAAGACAACAACGAAAGCAGTGTTATTTGAAACTCACAGTTATGTTTATTCAAGGTACCCGCTTAATTAAAAGTGTTATATAATATATAACTATATAATAACAGTAAGATTCTACATTTAGGCAACAAAAACGGAATGCATAGGTACAGTATAGATGATACCTTGCTCAGTAGTAGTAACTGTGAAAGGGATCTTGGAGTCCTAGTGGACAAGCATTTAAATATGAGCCAGCAGTGTGCAGCAGCTGCCAAAAAAGCCAACGCAGTCCTAGGCTGCATCAACAGAGGGATAGAATCAAGATCACGTGAAGTTTTAATACCACTTTATAATGCCTTGGTAAGGCCACACTTGGAATACTGCATTCAGTTCTGGTCACCATGATGTAGAAAAGATATGGAGACTCTAGAAAGAATGCAGAGAAGAGCAACAAAGATGATTAGGGAACTGGAGACTAAAACATATGAAGAACGGTTGCAGGAACTGGGTATGTTCAGCTTAAGAGAAAGAAGGACTAGGGGAGACATGATAGCAGTGTTCCAATATCTCAGGGGTTGCCACAAAGAAGAGGGAATCAAACTATTCTCCAAGGCACCTGAGGGTAGAACAAGAAGCAATGGGTGGAAACTAATCAAGGAGAGAAGCAACTTAGAACTGAGGAGAAACTTCCTGACAGTTAGAACAATTAATCAGTGGAACAGCTTGCCTCCAGAAGTTGTGAATGCCCCAACACTGGAAGTCTTTAAGAAGATGTTGGATAGCCATTTGTCTGAAACGGTATAGGATTTCCTGCCTGGGCAGGGGGTTGGACTAGAAGACCTCCAAGGTCCCTTGCAACTCTGCTATTGTATTGTATTGTATTGTATTGCACTGTATTGTATTATTGTAATATATATAGTAAGTTGAGGACTACTTGTATTCAAGTTCAATGGATGACTCTCTATGGGAAAAGGATCAAAACTTTCCTCTATCCCAGTGGTTCTCAACCTGTGGGTCGGGACCCCTTTGGGAGTATCAAACGACCCTTTCACAGGGGTCGCCTAAGACCATCGGAAAACACATATTTTCGATGGTCTTAGGAACCGAGACACCACAACATGAGGAACTGTATTAAAGTGTCACGGCATTGGGAAGGTTGAGAACCACTGCTCTATCCACATTTTCCATACTCTGAATTACTTTATACGCTTTATACTTTCCCCCTTACTATCCAATAGTCTGCAGTGATATTAGCAAGTTATGAATAAATTACCCATTGATGTAGATTAGCAATACAATACAATACAATACAATACAATACAATACAATACAATACAATAGCAGAGTTGGAAGGGACCTTGGAGGCCTTCTAGTCCAACCCCCTGCCTAGGCAGGAAACCCTATACCGTTTCAGACAGATGGCTATCCAACATCTTCTTAAAGACTTCCAGTGTTGGGGCATTCACAACTTCTGGAGGCAAGCTGTTCCACTGATTAATTGTTCTAACTGTCAGGAAATTTCTCCTCAGTTCTAAGTTGCTTCTCTCCTTGATTAGTTTCCACCCATTGCTTCTTGTTCTACCCTCAGGTGCCTTGGAGAATAGTTTGACTCCCTCTTCTTTGTGGAAACCCCTGAGTTATTGGAAGACTACTATCATGTCTCCCCTAGTCCTTCTTTCTCTTAAGCTAGACATACCCAGTTCCTGCAACCGTTCTTCATATGTTTTAGTCTCCAGTCCCCTAATCATCTTTGTTGCTCTTCTTGCAATTGGGGTACATAAAGAAACAAACCTATTATTCATTGAGTTGCATGTATACAACATTTATATATTGGCTGGCTGTAAACTATATTTAACCATTTGTTTTTATATGATGATCCAAGAACTGGAACCATTTGCTGTATCAATACTATGGATGGTAACACCTGGCTGACAATGGCTGATCCCCCCAAAACTAGTAGACTCTGTACTTCTGCCAGAACAATCTACATGGAGGTTAGCCAATTTGAACTTGCTAAAGAAATCTGATCAGTCACCTTTGAGAGGATGAACCAACAGAAAATAAAGTTGGTTTTCAATATATTAAATGGCTCATTTAATATACAGCCCTTTCATACGCAAATGATATAATAATGCATGGAATGTGTGATGAAATGTTGATTTGTAAGTACTAATTTTCAGACGTAAAAATACAAAGATGCATAAAAGATGCAAACCAATACCGTAGGTCAGTTTTCTGTTTCCTGAAAATTATCCCTTTCTTCTCTTGTGCCATTGGTAAAAAAACAGAAGACTAATTCAAAGCATTTAAAAAGAAAATAGATAATGACAGCATGCAAGTTTCAGCAAAGCCTTCCCCTGACAGAGAAGGGAAAGAGGTATATGACCCTACACTTTCAGAATCAAACAGAAAGAAATCCCCTCCCAGACTAAACGTGTGTGTGTGTGTGTGTGTGTGTGTGTGTGTGTGTGTGTTTCGCGCCTATACTTTGCAATAGATAAGTGCAACAGACCGATCGGGAACCTGAAATCCAACCGCTTCCCCAAAGGCAGAGTGCTCTAATGTGCTTTCAGCAGCCCTTCGGGGCTGATGGTCCTGTTCACGGTTATCACAAGGAAGCCCCGCTCCATTAAGTGGAGATTACTTTCGGGAAAACAATTCGCGGGCTCACCGCCTGCCTTACGCGCTCAAAGCTTCAAAAAACAGTCCCGGATAGACGCCAATAAGCAACGGGGGCTGCAGGTGCCGGGCGATTGAAGTGCTCTGCTCTACCCAGAGGGAAGGAGGAGGCAACCACCAGCAGCACCCCCAGCGCCCGCCAGGCCACACGGCAAAATGTTGCTCGTGCGGTGATTGGCTGGTCCTGCCAAAAGACGGAACTGGCTTGGTAGTACAGCCACTCCGTGACAAGCTTGAACGAAGTCCTGGGCCAGGGGTTGCTGGTGGTGGCAGCAGCGGTGTGTGTGTGTTACCTTTCCGGCTTGTTGATTCCTCTTGGTCCTGAATTGCATGGTGTCATTTCGGCTTCGTTGCTCGCCCCGGCTTGGCAGTTTCGTTTCGGGGGAGGAAGGCAGCTGGCAGAGCTGAGGATTCATCACGCTAAAAAACACTGTGCGGCAGTTGGAAACTACTGCACAGCATTTTCTTTTCAAGTGTGCAGCTGCGCAGCTGCGCTGCTTAGAGGGAACATTGGCTGCAAGCGGCTCTCCCAAACTCCATTTTTGCTGGCAGAGGATTGTAGGAGTCCGTCGCAGCTGAAAACGGAGCTCTGTTTTCCCTGGCAGAGCACTCAGGCCACCACGGGTACCCCCGAGACATTGAGCTGGCCATGTCCCCCTGGCCATGCCCCCCTCCTCCCCCCCGTAAGGTCAAACACAACCCTGATGCAGCCCTCAATGAAATCGAGTTTGATACCCCTGATTTATAAGGAACTAGCTGATGACCCGCCATTGCCCAGGTATTTACAGATATCAAAGTGTTTGTCTGACAGGGAGCCATTTCCTGCTCCTACTCCCATGCCCATCATCCCTGCCCTCACACTTCTCCTCCCGTGCACTCCTCTTTCCCACTCTGTCTATGATCCTGGCACTTTGCATGAAATCCATCCGGCACTTCCCCATTGGTCCACTGGAGGACGAACGTCATGGCTGGCTTTCCAGAGGAAGCTGTGAAGGAACTGACATCACAAACCATTACTCGGCTTAAGGGCCGAGGTTCTCTCTTCGGCCTCCCATGACATCATAAACAATTGCCACTCTAGGATGCTGCACTCGCTCTCCTTAACGGGCCAGGCGTTCCAGAGTTGTGCTGGAAGAGACAGACAGACAGACACATACACACACCCCAGAGGTGTCTTACACACACACACACAGACACACAGTATTTGTTTCCAGAGCAGGGACGTGCGGTCATTGGAGGCAGGGGAGGCAGAGCCTCACCTCTCATCATGAAATAATAATATATAATAATAATATCCACAAGGGAGTTTCATATATATAAGAGGAAGAGGAGGGAGGAAGAGGAGTGCGTGCGGGGCGGTGCCAGCTGGGCAATCGGCAGAGGCAGGAGGGTTCTCGGAAGCGCCAATAACCTTCCTGTCTCCGCTGTACTTTGCGCGCTCCTCGCGACTGCAATAGACGTCCAGAAGTGGCAGGGGCTTGTTGACGTCGCCGCAGCTGCCATGCGCGGATGGATGGAGGTAGCGAGAGTGGCGCCGAGGCAGTCCGGCGGACGAGCGACCGAGGATCAAGCTGCCTGATCCTCCATCGCTCGCTCGCTCTTTCGTCCGCCCGGACCCCTCGGCGCCACTCTGGTTACCTCCGTCCGGCCGTGCCCAGCAGCGACGTCGGTGATGTCATCAAGACGAAGTGGCTTGGAGGCAAAGTGCTTTTCAGTGCTTTTCTGTGCGTCTGGCGTTTAGGTAGATAGCCGGATGTCCTAAACGCCAGACGCACAGAAAAGCAGCTGCTGTTGGGGATTGCAGAACGCGAGCCAGCGAAGCGCTCCGTGATCCTTTTCTGTGCGTCTGGCGTTTAGATAGATAGCCGGATGTCCTAAACGCCAGAGGCACAGAAAAGCAGCTGCTGTTGGGGATCGCAGAACGTGAGCCAGCGAAGCGCTCCGTGATCCTTTTCTGTGCGTCTGGCGTTTAGATAGATAGCCGGATGTCCTAAACGCCAGACGCACAAAAAAGCAGCTGCTGTTGGGGATCGCGGAACGCGAACCGGCGAAGCACTCCGCGATCCTTTTCTGTGCGTCTGGCGTTTAGGTAGATAGCCGGATGTCCTAAACGCCAGACGCACAGAAAGGCAGCTGCTGTTGGGGATCGCAGAACACGAGCCGGCGAAGCGCGCTCAGGAAGGCGGGGAATGGGGTCACGTGTGCTTGAGGCTGAGGCAGCCTCAGGCTCCAGCACACGTGGTCCCATTCCCCGCCTTCCTGATGACGTCATCAGCCTCATCAGCCGTAAACCTCACCACACGTCACTGTTCCAGAGAGTAAGTCATCTGTGTTCCAAGTTTGGTTGAAATTGCTTGAACAGTTCCAGAGTTATGCTGGAACACACACACACACACACACACATTGCCTATTGCCCTCAACAATCTGGATCCTCATTTTACCGACCTCGGAAGGATGGCAGGCTGAGTCATTTTTGAGCCCCGTCAGGATCAAACTCCTGGAGTGAACAGGGAGTTAGCAAATGTTGCAAAATGAGGAATGCTGGGGGCACCTTTCTTCAGCCAAAAACGAAAACCGCATATCCTGCATCTGATTACCTGTCTTGCGTTTTCCTCCCCCCCTCCCGTTCAGGGACAATTTCTTCCCTTGCAGATTGCTTGATAACCTATCTCTTCCTAAACTGCTTTTCTTTTGCGTACAGGCTATGCTTCCCTGAAAGCTGCAAATCAGCTCAGCTCTGTCATCGTGATTAGTTAATTAGCACCCAAGCACAGCTTGTGCTGCTATCTGAAATTGCCACGATCCTCCTTTTGTATCCTAAGCAGCCTGGAGCACTTTTAAGCTTGCTGGTACCAAGGCAAGCCTTTCAATGTGTACTCTCCGTTGTGTGCTTGTAATCTTTTCCTTTGCAATGAGCAGAGATGCAAACATTGATTTCCCCTTGCTAATTATCCCCCTAAAACAGGGGGTGGGTTGCTACCGGCATTACTACCGGTTCTGCACGCAAAAATTTTTGTTTGCGCTCGCTTCGCTCACATGGGAAATGTGCACTCCCCGTGCGGGAGCATTTGCACCTAAAAAGGTCTGCGCAAAAGGGGGAAAAAACTAAATTTTTGCAATGAAGATTGTTATGCGCATGCACAGTACCAAAAACCAAGATGGCGGCGCTGGCGATAGAACCAGTTTGGGGCATGGCAGGCCAAGTTATTACCTACTCGGCTGAACCGATCCAAACCATTAGGAACCCACCTCTGCCCTAGAATCAAGGTGAGGATTTCGAAGGGGAGAGGGGGGGAGGCCTATAAGATTTGCCTCCTTCTTCCAGGTTTCTCATGAACTGAATTTGGGAATATGAGCCTTCCCTGCTGTTAGGACTCCTCTCTAGCTAATTGGGCTTGTATCCTCATGATATTGTAAGTATTTAGGAGTAAGTATTCATCTTTTCTAAGATTTATTAAAGTCCTGGCTTCTCTCCTTTGGTATTCCTCCTGCAAATTCTAAATTAAGGGCTCGTCATGCAGATTAACAGAAATGTTGCCTTTAAGAATTTGTGGCAACTGAGGGCCACAGAAAAGAGTGGCCTAGAGGTAGAGCTCTCGCCTCACAACCAGGAGGCTGTGAGTTCAATCCTAGGTAGAGGCAAATATTTCTCTCTCCGGGCACAATGAGAATGTATCTGCTGAACAAAGCTCCGCTTTGACGACAGTAAGGGCATCCGGCCATTAAAGGCTCTGCTAGCTCCATTCAGTTGCTCAGAACTCCACCTTGCAAGGTATTATGCGGGGTCGTTAAATGATGATGATGATGACGACAGTGAGGGCCACAGAAATATGCATACAAGTCACACAACCTTTGAATAAAGGTTAAATATAGTCAGAGAGATTCTTGCCATTACCTGGACAAGATATGTTGGCACATATCTTCACCTCCAAGGGACGCCCCACACAATGTGAGTGCTTGGTTTTTTGACAACTTCGACGCCTCACTTGCTTCCCGCCACTGCCGCATGTTTTTGGGCAAGGACTCCAGGCTCCCCATTTGCTCCATTTGAGTTCTGCCGGGTAAGAAAAGCCACCGGCATTAATACTCAATTGTGCATTTGCCTTCATGGAACAACCTATCCAAAAGTTTCTGAAACTGGCATACCTGACATCAGCCCTACATATTTTTACTTGGACTGAGTCCTTTGGAAATCCATAGCTTTGGTGCTCTCTGAGCTGGGTTCTTTTCTTGCAAACATTTTATTACCCCACTAGGTAACATCATCAGTGGTAGCAGTGATGATGTTACCTAGTTGGGTAATGAAACCTCCCAACTCAGATAGCACCAAGGATCCCACAGTTCAACCTTGAGCTGCAGATCTCTCTTCTATTGGCAGTCAATACAGGAAGTCCTCGACTTACATCAGTTCATTTAGTGACTGCTCAAAGTTACAACGGCAATGACAAAAGTGACATGACCATTTTTCACACTTACGACCGTTGCAGCCATCCCCATTGGCCACCTGATTTGCATTCGGATGCTTGACAACTGATTCACATTTGTGAAGGCTGCGTTGTCCCGGGGTCAGGTGACCCCCTTTTGCAACCACCTGACAAGCAAAGTCAATGGGGAAGCCCGATTCATTTAACAACTGTTTAACAACGGCTGGGATTCACTTAACAAATGTGGCAACACAAGTCCAAACAAAAAAGGGGGCAAAACTCGCTTAACAAATTTCTTAGCAACATAAATTTTGAGCTCAGTCGTGGTCGTAAGTTGAGAATTACCTGTAGCTTATATGCCTGTGGAGACATGTATAGAATTGTGCTTCAAAATCCGTGATCATGAAAACTCGGGGATTACCCTTGTCCCCGTTTATTTAGAAATCCCATGAAAGAGTTTCAGTTGAGGTGTGTCTTCATATAATACCATGCCACTTTCCTTAAACCAAGGGTGTCCAAACTTGGGAACTTTAAGACTTGTGGACTTCAACTCCCAGAATTCCCCAGCCAGCATGGCTGGCTGGGGAATTCTGGGAGTTGAAGTCCACAAGTCTTAAAGTTCCCAAGTTTGATCACCCCTGCCTTAAACAAAACAGAGGTCCATGGGAACCCATCACTAAAAAAAACCCACCCCTGTTTATTATAATTATTGTGAATGCATATTATACCGATGTTCTTCAGATTTCACGGTAATCCCAACCTCAAAGAAGGATGTGAAGATTACTTTGGAATGTGAGATCTCTTGGCACAAGGAACATTTTGCCCCTTAAAGCATAAGCATTAAGGTAGCTTTAGGCACCCTGCCCTGTCTTGCATTGGCAAAGCTCTTTTGGACAGAAGTTCCGTTTTTATTCTCCTTCCTCTCCAGCCTCTACTCCCAAACCACAAACACATTTCTTTTTTTGTTGCAAATTTATTCTATGACTTCTGCACACACACACAAAATATGTGCGTTAAGCCAAGTAAAAGTTCAACATCTCTCCCAACCAATTTTAGAACAGGAATTCTTGCGCCTGAGAAGGTCAGCAAAAAGAGACAAGCAGTTGGCTTGCTTCTTCATGTCAGGGGAAATTTCACCCTGAGCTAATGAGGTCTTAGACCGACGGCTTTTCCAAACAGCATATCTTCAGAAAAGCGAAAGTAAGGTCCAATAACAAGTTCTAATTAAAACAAGCTTTAATACAAACATAAGAAAATAAACAAATCTATCTAATTGTTACATTTTGACAAGAGCAAATTATCGTCCACCTTCTTGGCAGACGAACAGAAGAACAAAAGGTAAAGAAGTCTCTGGAATGTGTGTGAGCAGGCGCAGTACATCACTTGCTGATAAGGCCTGTGACCTGCGCAGCAATTCATCAGTTCGGCTAGCAAACAATTAACGCAGTGACACTCCAATCCAAAACCACCCAGATCCACATTTTGAACAGAGAAAATGCTGGAGTTCTTCCCTAAAAGAATGTCTGCCCAGCAAGTTATTAAACATCACTGGAGAGTTGTATCACTTTTTTAATCAATCCGAATAGAGCTGGAAGGGACCTTGGAGGTCTTCTAGTCCAACCCGCTGCTCAAGCAGAAGACCCTATACCATTTCAGACAGGTCTTTTCTTAAAAGCTTCCAGTGATGGAGCATTCACAACTTCTGAAGGCAAGCTATTCTACTGTTTTATTGCCTTCACTGTTAGGGAAGTTTCTCCTTAATTCCAGGTTGCTTCTCTCCTTGATTAGTTTCCATCCATAGTTTCTTATCTTGCCTTCTGGTGCTTTGGAAAATAAGTTGACCCCCCCCCTCTTCTTTGTGGCAGCCCCTCAAATACTGGAACACTGCTATTTTGTCACCCCTAGTCCTTCTTTTCTCTAGTCTGGCCATACCCTATTCCTGTAACCGTTCTTCATAGGCTTTTGTCTTCAGGCCCTTAATCATCTTAGTTGCTCTTCTTTCCACTTTTTCCAAAGTGTTTGTTTATATACATTTTTATTTATATACTTATTTGTCCCTTTATATGTTGGACAGATAAATTGGAATGGCAAAGGAGAAGAATGTTTAGCACCAACTTTTGAGTGGAGAAGAAATAGGAGGTACAAAATCATAAGGAGGAATGAGTGCTCAACTCTGCTTTCTTGTCTTCTTCTACCCTCCCAATTCCATTTCCTTTTGAGTTGGGACTTTTCTTGTACAAATCTAAAAGCAGGATGTATCTTAATCGTGGCTTTTGCATGCAACTATTTAAAGACTGAAGAGCAAGACTATAATGTAGTAGCAAAAGTGACAATGACTGTGGGAAAAGAGGAAGGGACAAGCTCTTAAGCCCACAAAACACAGCACATAAGAAGAATAGAATAGAATAGAATAGAATAGAATAGAATAGAATAGAATAGAATAAACAGAGTTGGAAGGGACCTTGGAGGTCTTCCAGTCCAACTCCCTGCTTAAGCAGGAAACACTACACCACTTCAGACAAATGGTTATGCAACATCTTCTTTAAAAACTTCCAGTGTTGGAGCATTCACAATCTTTGGAGGCAAGTTATTCCACTGGTTAATTGTTCTAACTGTCAGGAAATTTCTCCTTAGTTCTAAGTTGCTTCTCTCCTTGATTAGTTTCCACCCATTGCTTCTTGTCCTGCCCTCAGGTGCTTTGGAGAATAGCTTGACTCCCTCTTCTTTGTGGCAACCCCTGAGATATTGGAACACTGCTATCATGTCTCCCCTAGTCCTTCTTAATGTAAGATACGTTATATTTTTTAAAAAAACCATTTAAATAATAAGTTTAGGAAGAGAAAGCAAATAAATAGGAATAAATACATTTTGGCAAAATGATACTTCTTTATTCATTCGATCGATATACCACTTTAGCTCTAGGAACTGCAGGGTTAAATAATATTCCTTCTAGTTCTTTCCTTCACCTTAATCCAATAATATAGATTAGATCCTGGAGAGAGACTGGCCTCAAAACACCTCAAATCAGTCAAATAGCACCTTTTCTGATGAACACATTTTATTAAAAAAAAATACATGCTATATAACTACTCCTTTATTTTTGGCTACCAAAGATTAACACAGCTGTCTTTCTGCAGTATTGTTGTTCTGCAAATCCACTTTCATACTGGCTACATTACACAACTATAACAGGATTTTGGCCAGTTACTCTCTTTTAGCCTCAACCCATCTCACAGGTTGTTGTTGTGGGGGGAAAAAAATTAGGTGTGTTTGCTGTCCTGGGCAAATTAAAGTTGATAAAAGTAATAAAGGTGAGATTTTAAAAAATCTAATAAAATAAATACACTAGCAGGATTAAACCCCTTGTCCTCCCGAGGTTTAGAAGGAAGAAAGACGGAGTAGCAAATCACACAGGGCATCAATGGGAAAAACTTTATTTATTCAATTTTTTATTGTTAGTGGCACATGCTTTTCTCACTTGGAACCCCTTGTCGGGCATCACAAGTCAGCTGCCGTCCCTGGAATCCCCATCACCAACTTCACGAAAACACCCTGTGCCGGGCTGATATTTTGGATCATTATTATTTTTTTGACAAAGAATTTAGACAACGTTGATAGATGTGTGCGTACTTAGGGTCAAATTCACCTCTTAGCCCCATCAGAACAAAGGATCGAGTGTCAGATCCCCAGGACAAAAAATGTTTAATGCTTGCCCAAAAACGTACTTGGCAGAAAACCTTGGCAGGGATCATGTTAATTAGAAAGGAATTGCTTTGCCCGTAAAAACAGAAGTTCTCTGGCCCTTTGGAGACCGCAAGGCCATTGCTGACATTCCTTGCAGGTGATGTCTTGACCCCAGGCCTGGGTGTGGTAGAGCTGTGTTGACTGCCCAGGCAAGTAGAGAGTTCTCCTTTCTTGAAAAATTCAGCGGCTTCACAGAGAAAAAAATAATCTAGATGGCATTTCAGACCTTGAGAGCCAGTTTAGAATAACAGAGTTGGAAGGGACCTTGGAGGTCTTCTAGTCCACCCCCTGCTTAGGCAGGAAACCCTACACAACTTCAGACAAATGGTTATCCAACATCTTTAAAAACTTCCAGTGTTGGAGTTTAGGGTAGTGGTTAAGTCATCAGGCTAGAAACTTGGAGGCTCTGAATTCTAGGCCTGCCCTAGACCCAAATCAGTCTGGGTGACCTTGGGCCAGTCATTCTCTCTTGGCCTTAGCAATGAGACAATGGCAAACCACTTCCAAAATCTTGTCAAGAAAACTGAAGGGACTTGTCCAGGTAGTCGCCAGGAGTCAAAGACACCAACAAAATAATAATATTGGAATTCAGAGACAGGATGTGGCTGGGAAAATGTCAGGTGTTGCAATAAAAATGGAGGCAAGGGAAGAGTAATAAAATATTTCTCCATTTTGGTAATAAGAAAAACCATACAAAATTTGTCCAAATGCCTATGAAGATTCTCAGTCATCCAGGTCATGCTTGTCCCAAAGGTGCTTTTTTCAAGAGGCAATTGGACTTTCTAGAAGCACTTTTGGGACAAATATCTTAATCGCAACCAGATCCCCATATTCCCCACCCTGACCCCAATATGAAATTAAAGTAGGTTGTGGGTGAAAACGAACCTTGGCAGGGTTCAGATCTGCAGGTCCGACGTTCCATGGATTTCCCAGGGCATTTTGACAGCGGTCCCAGTGCTGGTGCAGAGTTCTTCAGACAGGTCCGGTGTCTGGTTTGGATACCGCTGAGGCCACATGCTGTTTGGGAACAGGGACTCCAGGGAGACCAGGTTGACCATCCCGGCTTCTGCACAGGATCTGTTGGGCAGAACAAATTAAGGGGAAAAGAAACTCAAGAAGAGAATTATGTCTAGAACTGTGATGATTGGGTGATGACCAGAGGTGGCTTTCCATTTTTCTACTACCGGTTCACTCGTGTGTGCAACTGTCCGGGTGGGTGGGTGGAGCCTCCCACCGCCACCATTTCCAGTTCGGCCGATCCAGGCTGAACCAGGAGCAACCTACCTCTGGTAATGACCAAGGATTTTCTTCATAGATTATGTTATATTAAAGGACCTAGAGCAGTGATGGTGAACATAGTTTATGTTATGTTGAAGGACCCAGAGCAGTGATGGTGAACATAGTTTATGTTGTGTTGAAGGACCCAGAGCAGTGGTGGTGAACATAGATTGTGTTATGTTGAAGGACCCAGAGCAGTGGTGGTGAACATAGATTGTGTTATGTTGAAGGACCCAGAGCAGTGGTGGTGAACATAGATTATCTTATGTTGAAGGACCAAAGCAGTGGTGGGGAACATAGATTGTGTTATGTTGAAGGACCCAGAGCAGTGGTGGTGAACATAGATTGTGTTATGTTGAAGGACCCAGAGCAGTGGTGGTGAACATAGATTGTGTTATGTTGAAGGACCCAGAGCAGTGGTGGTGAGCATAGATTGTGTTATGTTGAAGGACCCAGAGCAGTGGTGGTGAACATAGATTGTGTTATGTTGAAGGACCCAGAGCACTGATGGTGAACATAGTTTATGTTGTGTTGAAGGACCCAGAGCAGTGGTGGGGAACATAGATTGTGTTATGTTGAAGGACCCAGAGCAGTGGTGGTGAACATAGATTATCTTATGTTGAAGGACCCAGAGCAGTGGTGGTGAACATAGATTGTGATTGTGGTTGAAGGACCCAGAGCAGTGGTGGGGAACATAGATTGTGTTATGTTGAAGGACCCAGAGCAGTGGTGGTGAACATAGATTGTGTTATGTTGAAGGACCCAGAGCAGTGGTGGTGAGCATAGATTGTGTTATGTTGAAGGACCCAGAGCAGTGGTGGTGAACATAGATTGTGTTATGTTGAAGGACCCAGAGCAGTGGTGGTGAACATAGATTATCTTATGTTGAAGGACCAAAGCAGTGGTGGGGAACATAGATTGTGTTATGTTGAAGGACCCAGAGCAGTGGTGGTGAACATAGATTGTGTTATGTTGAAGGACCCAGAGCAGTGGTGGTGAACATAGATTGTGTTATGTTGAAGGACCCAGAGCAGTGGTGGTGAGCATAGATTGTGTTATGTTGAAGGACCCAGAGCAGTGGTGGTGAACATAGATTGTGTTATGTTGAAGGACCCAGAGCACTGATGGTGAACATAGTTTATGTTGTGTTGAAGGACCCAGAGCAGTGGTGGGGAACATAGATTGTGTTATGTTGAAGGACCCAGAGCAGTGGTGGTGAACATAGATTGTGTTATGTTGAAGGACCCAGAGCAGTGGTGGTGAACATAGATTATCTTATGTTGAAGGACCAAAGCAGTGGTGGGGAACATAGATTGTGTTATGTTGAAGGACCCAGAGCAGTGGTGGTGAACATAGATTGTGTTATGTTGAAGGACCCAGAGCAGTGGTGGTGAACATAGATTGTGTTATGTTGAAGGACCCAGAGCAGTGGTGGTGAGCATAGATTGTGTTATGTTGAAGGACCCAGAGCAGTGGTGGTGAACATAGATTGTGTTATGTTGAAGGACCCAGAGCACTGATGGTGAACATAGTTTATGTTGTGTTGAAGGACCCAGAGCAGTGGTGGGGAACATAGATTGTGTTATGTTGAAGGACCCAGAGCAGTGGTGGTGAACATAGATTATCTTATGTTGAAGGACCCAGAGCAGTGGTGGTGAACATAGATTGTGATTGTGGTTGAAGGACCCAGAGCAGTGGTGGGGAACATAGATTGTGTTATGTTGAAGGACCCAGAGCAGTGGTGGTGAACATAGATTGTGTTATGTTGAAGGACCCAGAGCAGTGGTGGTGAGCATAGATTGTGTTATGTTGAAGGACCCAGAGCAGTGGTGGTGAACATAGATTGTGTTATGTTGAAGGACCCAGAGCAGTGGTGGTGAACATAGATTATCTTATGTTGAAGGACCAAAGCAGTGGTGGGGAACATAGATTGTGTTATGTTGAAGGACCCAGAGCAGTGGTGGTGAACATAGATTGTGTTATGTTGAAGGACCCAGAGCAGTGGTGGTGAACATAGATTGTGTTATGTTGAAGGACCCAGAGCAGTGGTGGTGAGCATAGATTGTGTTATGTTGAAGGACCCAGAGCAGTGGTGGTGAACATAGATTGTGTTATGTTGAAGGACCCAGAGCACTGATGGTGAACATAGTTTATGTTGTGTTGAAGGACCCAGAGCAGTGGTGGGGAACATAGATTGTGTTATGTTGAAGGACCCAGAGCAGTGGTGGTGAACATAGATTATCTTATGTTGAAGGACCCAGAGCAGTGGTGGTGAACATAGATTGTGATTGTGGTTGAAGGACCCAGAGCAGTGGTGGGGAACATAGATTGTGTTATGTTGAAGGACCCAGAGCAGTGGTGGTGAACATAGATTGTGTTATGTTGAAGGACCCAGAGCAGTGGTGGTGAGCATAGATTGTGTTATGTTGAAGGACCCAGAGCAGTGGTGGTGAACATAGATTGTGTTATGTTGAAGGACCCAGAGCAGTGGTGGTGAACATAGATTATCTTATGTTGAAGGACCAAAGCAGTGGTGGGGAACATAGATTGTGTTATGTTGAAGGACCCAGAGCAGTGGTGGTGAACATAGATTGTGTTATGTTGAAGGACCCAGAGCAGTGGTGGTGAGCATAGATTGTGTTATGTTGAAGGACCCAGAGCAGTGGTGGTGAACATAGATTGTGATTGTGGTTGAAGGACCCAGAGCAGTGGTGGTGAACATAGATTGTGTTATGTTGAAGGACCCAGAGCAGTGGTGGTGAACATAGATTATCTTATGTTGAAGGACCCAGAGCAGTGGTGGTGAACATAGATTATCTTATGTTGAAGGACCAAAGCAGTGGTGGGGAACATAGATTGTGTTATGTTGAAGGACCCAGAGCAGTGGTGGGGAACATAGATTGTGTTATGTTGAAGGACCCAGAGCAGTGGTGGTGAGCATAGATTGTGTTATGTTGAAGGACCCAGAGCAGTGGTGGTGAGCATAGATTGTGTTATGTTGAAGGACCCAGAGCAGTGGTGGTGAACATAGATTGTGATTGTGGTTGAAGGACCCAGAGCAGTGGTGGTGAACATAGATTGTGTTATGTTGAAGGACCCAGAGCAGTGGTGGTGAACATAGATTGTGTTATGTTGAAGGACCCAGAGCAGTGGTGGTGAACATAGATTGTGTTATGTTGAAGGACCCAGAGCAGTGGTGGTGAGCATAGATTGTGTTATGTTGAAGGACCCAGAGCAGTGGTGGTGAACATAGATTGTGTTATGTTGAAGGACCCAGAGCACTGATGGTGAACATAGTTTATGTTGTGTTGAAGGACCCAGAGCAGTGGTGGGGAACATAGATTGTGTTATGTTGAAGGACCCAGAGCAGTGGTGGTGAACATAGATTGTGTTATGTTGAAGGACCCAGAGCAGTGGTGGTGAGCATAGATTGTGTTATGTTGAAGGACCCAGAGCAGTGGTGGTGAACATAGATTGTGTTATGTTGAAGGACCCAGAGCACTGATGGTGAACATAGTTTATGTTGTGTTGAAGGACCCAGAGCAGTGGTGGGGAACATAGATTGTGTTATGTTGAAGGACCCAGAGCAGTGGTGGTGAACATAGATTGTGTTATGTTGAAGGACCCAGAGCAGTGGTGGTGAACATAGATTATCTTATGTTGAAGGACCAAAGCAGTGGTGGGGAACATAGATTGTGTTATGTTGAAGGACCCAGAGCAGTGGTGGTGAACATAGATTGTGTTATGTTGAAGGACCCAGAGCAGTGGTGGTGAACATAGATTGTGTTATGTTGAAGGACCCAGAGCAGTGGTGGTGAGCATAGATTGTGTTATGTTGAAGGACCCAGAGCAGTGGTGGTGAACATAGATTGTGTTATGTTGAAGGACCCAGAGCACTGATGGTGAACATAGTTTATGTTGTGTTGAAGGACCCAGAGCAGTGGTGGGGAACATAGATTGTGTTATGTTGAAGGACCCAGAGCAGTGGTGGTGAACATAGATTATCTTATGTTGAAGGACCCAGAGCAGTGGTGGTGAACATAGATTGTGATTGTGGTTGAAGGACCCAGAGCAGTGGTGGGGAACATAGATTGTGTTATGTTGAAGGACCCAGAGCAGTGGTGGTGAACATAGATTGTGTTATGTTGAAGGACCCAGAGCAGTGGTGGTGAGCATAGATTGTGTTATGTTGAAGGACCCAGAGCAGTGGTGGTGAACATAGATTGTGTTATGTTGAAGGACCCAGAGCAGTGGTGGTGAACATAGATTATCTTATGTTGAAGGACCAAAGCAGTGGTGGGGAACATAGATTGTGTTATGTTGAAGGACCCAGAGCAGTGGTGGTGAACATAGATTGTGTTATGTTGAAGGACCCAGAGCAGTGGTGGTGAACATAGATTGTGTTATGTTGAAGGACCCAGAGCAGTGGTGGTGAGCATAGATTGTGTTATGTTGAAGGACCCAGAGCAGTGGTGGTGAACATAGATTGTGTTATGTTGAAGGACCCAGAGCACTGATGGTGAACATAGTTTATGTTGTGTTGAAGGACCCAGAGCAGTGGTGGGGAACATAGATTGTGTTATGTTGAAGGACCCAGAGCAGTGGTGGTGAACATAGATTATCTTATGTTGAAGGACCCAGAGCAGTGGTGGTGAACATAGATTGTGATTGTGGTTGAAGGACCCAGAGCAGTGGTGGGGAACATAGATTGTGTTATGTTGAAGGACCCAGAGCAGTGGTGGTGAACATAGATTGTGTTATGTTGAAGGACCCAGAGCAGTGGTGGTGAGCATAGATTGTGTTATGTTGAAGGACCCAGAGCAGTGGTGGTGAACATAGATTGTGTTATGTTGAAGGACCCAGAGCAGTGGTGGTGAACATAGATTATCTTATGTTGAAGGACCAAAGCAGTGGTGGGGAACATAGATTGTGTTATGTTGAAGGACCCAGAGCAGTGGTGGTGAACATAGATTGTGTTATGTTGAAGGACCCAGAGCAGTGGTGGTGAGCATAGATTGTGTTATGTTGAAGGACCCAGAGCAGTGGTGGTGAACATAGATTGTGATTGTGGTTGAAGGACCCAGAGCAGTGGTGGTGAACATAGATTGTGTTATGTTGAAGGACCCAGAGCAGTGGTGGTGAACATAGATTATCTTATGTTGAAGGACCCAGAGCAGTGGTGGTGAACATAGATTATCTTATGTTGAAGGACCAAAGCAGTGGTGGGGAACATAGATTGTGTTATGTTGAAGGACCCAGAGCAGTGGTGGGGAACATAGATTGTGTTATGTTGAAGGACCCAGAGCAGTGGTGGTGAGCATAGATTGTGTTATGTTGAAGGACCCAGAGCAGTGGTGGTGAGCATAGATTGTGTTATGTTGAAGGACCCAGAGCAGTGGTGGTGAACATAGATTGTGATTGTGGTTGAAGGACCCAGAGCAGTGGTGGTGAACATAGATTGTGTTATGTTGAAGGACCCAGAGCAGTGGTGGTGAACATAGATTATCTTATGTTGAAGGACCCAGAGCAGTGGTGGTGAACATAGATTATCTTATGTTGAAGGACCAAAGCAGTGGTGGGGAACATAGATTGTGTTATGTTGAAGGACCCAGAGCAGTGGTGGGGAACATAGATTGTGTTATGTTGAAGGACCCAGAGCAGTGGTGGGGAACATAGATTGTGTTATGTTGAAGGATCCAGAGCAGTGGTGGTGAACATAGATTATCTTATGTTGAAGGACCCAGAGCAGTGGTGGTGAACATAGATTGTGATTGTGGTTGAAGGACCCAGAGCAGTGGTGGGGAACATAGATTGTGTTATGTTGAAGGACCCAGAGCAGTGGTGGTGAGCATAGATTGTGTTATGTTGAAGGACCAAAGCAGTGGTGGGGAACATAGATTATCTTATGTTGAAGGACCCAGAGCAGTGGTGGTGAACATAGATTGTGATTGTGGTTGAAGGACCCAGAGCAGTGGTGGTGAACATAGATTATCTTATGTTGAAGGACCAAAGCAGTGGTGGGGAACATAGATTGTGTTATGTTGAAGGACCCAGAGCAGTGGTGGGGAACATAGATTGTGTTATGTTGAAGGACCCAGAGCAGTGGTGGTGAACATAGATTGTGTTATGTTGAAGGACCCAGAGCAGTGGTGGTGAGCATAGATTGTGTTATGTTGAAGGACCAAAGCAGTGGTGGGGAACATAGATTATCTTATGTTGAAGGACCCAGAGCAGTGGTGGTGAACATAGATTGTGATTGTGGTTGAAGGACCCAGAGCAGTGGTGGTGAACATAGATTATCTTATGTTGAAGGACCAAAGCAGTGGTGGGGAACATAGATTGTGTTATGTTGAAGGACCCAGAGCAGTGGTGGGGAACATAGATTGTGTTATGTTGAAGGACCCAGAGCAGTGGTGGGGAACATAGATTGTGTTATGTTGAAGGACCCAGAGCAGTGGTGGTGAACATAGATTATCTTATGTTGAAGGACCCAGAGCAGTGGTGGTGAACATAGATTGTGATTGTGGTTGAAGGACCCAGAGCAGTGGTGGGGAACATAGATTGTGTTATGTTGAAGGACCCAGAGCAGTGGTGGTGAACATAGATTGTGTTATGTTGAAGGACCCAGAGCAGTGGTGGTGAGCATAGATTGTGTTATGTTGAAGGACCCAGAGCAGTGGTGGTGAACATAGATTGTGTTATGTTGAAGGACCCAGAGCAGTGGTGGTGAACATAGATTATCTTATGTTGAAGGACCAAAGCAGTGGTGGGGAACATAGATTGTGTTATGTTGAAGGACCCAGAGCAGTGGTGGGGAACATAGATTGTGTTATGTTGAAGGACCCAGAGCAGTGGTGGTGAGCATAGATTGTGTTATGTTGAAGGACCCAGAGCAGTGGTGGTGAACATAGATTGTGATTGTGGTTGAAGGACCCAGAGCAGTGGTGGTGAACATAGATTGTGTTATGTTGAAGGACCCAGAGCAGTGGTGGTGAACATAGATTATCTTATGTTGAAGGACCCAGAGCAGTGGTGGTGAACATAGATTATCTTATGTTGAAGGACCAAAGCAGTGGTGGGGAACATAGATTGTGTTATGTTGAAGGACCCAGAGCAGTGGTGGGGAACATAGATTGTGTTATGTTGAAGGACCCAGAGCAGTGGTGGGGAACATAGATTGTGTTATGTTGAAGGATCCAGAGCAGTGGTGGTGAACATAGATTATCTTATGTTGAAGGACCCAGAGCAGTGGTGGTGAACATAGATTGTGATTGTGGTTGAAGGACCCAGAGCAGTGGTGGGGAACATAGATTGTGTTATGTTGAAGGACCCAGAGCAGTGGTGGTGAACATAGATTGTGTTATGTTGAAGGACCCAGAGCAGTGGTGGTGAGCATAGATTGTGTTATGTTGAAGGACCAAAGCAGTGGTGGGGAACATAGATTATCTTATGTTGAAGGACCCAGAGCAGTGGTGGTGAACATAGATTGTGATTGTGGTTGAAGGACCCAGAGCAGTGGTGGTGAACATAGATTATCTTATGTTGAAGGACCAAAGCAGTGGTGGGGAACATAGATTGTGTTATGTTGAAGGACCCAGAGCAGTGGTGGGGAACATAGATTGTGTTATGTTGAAGGACCCAGAGCAGTGGTGGGGAACATAGATTGTGTTATGTTGAAGGACCCAGAGCAGTGGTGGTGAACATAGATTATCTTATGTTGAAGGACCCAGAGCAGTGGTGGTGAACATAGATTGTGATTGTGGTTGAAGGACCCAGAGCAGTGGTGGGGAACATAGATTGTGTTATGTTGAAGGACCCAGAGCAGTGGTGGTGAACATAGATTGTGTTATGTTGAAGGACCCAGAGCAGTGGTGGTGAGCATAGATTGTGTTATGTTGAAGGACCCAGAGCAGTGGTGGGGAACATAGATTATCTTATGTTGAAGGACCCAGAGCAGTGGTGGTGAACATAGATTGTGATTGTGGTTGAAGGACCCAGAGCAGTGGTGGTGAGCATAGATTGTGTTATGTTGAAGGACCCAGAGCAGTGGTGGGGAACATAGATTATCTTATGTTGAAGGACCCAGAGCAGTGGTGGTGAACATAGATTGTGTTATGTTGAAGGACCCAGAGCAGTGGTGGTGAACATAGATTATCTTATGTTGAAGGACCCAGAGCAGTGGTGGTGAACATAGATTATCTTATGTTGAAGGACCAAAGCAGTGGTGGGGAACATAGATTGTGTTATGTTGAAGGACCCAGAGCAGTGGTGGGGAACATAGATTGTGTTATGTTGAAGGACCCAGAGCAGTGGTGGGGAACATAGATTGTGTTATGTTGAAGGATCCAGAGCAGTGGTGGTGAACATAGATTATCTTATGTTGAAGGACCCAGAGCAGTGGTGGTGAACATAGATTGTGATTGTGGTTGAAGGACCCAGAGCAGTGGTGGGGAACATAGATTGTGTTATGTTGAAGGACCCAGAGCAGTGGTGGTGAACATAGATTGTGTTATGTTGAAGGACCCAGAGCAGTGGTGGTGAGCATAGATTGTGTTATGTTGAAGGACCAAAGCAGTGGTGGGGAACATAGATTATCTTATGTTGAAGGACCCAGAGCAGTGGTGGTGAACATAGATTGTGATTGTGGTTGAAGGACCCAGAGCAGTGGTGGTGAACATAGATTATCTTATGTTGAAGGACCAAAGCAGTGGTGGGGAACATAGATTGTGTTATGTTGAAGGACCCAGAGCAGTGGTGGGGAACATAGATTGTGTTATGTTGAAGGACCCAGAGCAGTGGTGGGGAACATAGATTGTGTTATGTTGAAGGACCCAGAGCAGTGGTGGTGAACATAGATTATCTTATGTTGAAGGACCCAGAGCAGTGGTGGTGAACATAGATTGTGATTGTGGTTGAAGGACCCAGAGCAGTGGTGGGGAACATAGATTGTGTTATGTTGAAGGACCCAGAGCAGTGGTGGTGAACATAGATTGTGTTATGTTGAAGGACCCAGAGCAGTGGTGGTGAGCATAGATTGTGTTATGTTGAAGGACCCAGAGCAGTGGTGGGGAACATAGATTATCTTATGTTGAAGGACCCAGAGCAGTGGTGGTGAACATAGATTGTGATTGTGGTTGAAGGACCCAGAGCAGTGGTGGTGAACATAGATTATCTTATGTTGAAGGACCAAAGCAGTGGTGGGGAACATAGATTGTGTTATGTTGAAGGACCCAGAGCAGTGGTGGGGAACATAGATTGTGTTATGTTGAAGGACCCAGAGCAGTGGTGGGGAACATAGATTGTGTTATGTTGAAGGACCCAGAGCAGTGGTGGTGAACATAGATTATCTTATGTTGAAGGACCCAGAGCAGTGGTGGTGAACATAGATTGTGATTGTGGTTGAAGGACCCAGAGCAGTGGTGGGGAACATAGATTGTGTTATGTTGAAGGACCCAGAGCAGTGGTGGTGAACATAGATTGTGTTATGTTGAAGGACCCAGAGCAGTGGTGGTGAGCATAGATTGTGTTATGTTGAAGGACCCAGAGCAGTGGTGGGGAACATAGATTATCTTATGTTGAAGGACCCAGAGCAGTGGTGGTGAACATAGATTGTGATTGTGGTTGAAGGACCCAGAGCAGTGGTGGTGAACATAGATTGTGTTATGTTGAAGGACCCAGAGCAGTGGTGGTGAACATAGATTATCTTATGTTGAAGGACCAAAGCAGTGGTGGGGAACATAGATTGTGTTATGTTGAAGGACCCAGAGCAGTGGTGGGGAACATAGATTGTGTTATGTTGAAGGACCCAGAGCAGTGGTGGGGAACATAGATTGTGTTATGTTGAAGGACCCAGAGCAGTGGTGGTGAACATAGATTATGTTATGTTGAAGGACCCAGAGCAGTGGTGGTGAACATAGATTGTGATTGTGGTTGAAGGACCCAGAGCAGTGGTGGGGAACATAGATTGTGTTATGTTGAAGGACCCAGAGCAGTGGTGGTGAGCATAGATTGTGTTATGTTGAAGGACCCAGAGCAGTGGTGGTGAACATAGATTGTGGTTGTGGTTGAAGGACCCAGAGCAGTGGTGGGGAACATAGATTATCTTATGTTGAAGGACCAAAGCAGTGGTGGGGAACATAGATTGTGTTATGTTGAAGGACCCAGAGCAGTGGTGGGGAACATAGATTGTGTTATGTTGAAGGACCCAGAGCAGTGGTGGGGAACATAGATTGTGTTATGTTGAAGGACCCAGAGCAGTGGTGGTGAACATAGATTATCTTATGTTGAAGGACCCAGAGCAGTGGTGGTGAACATAGATTGTGATTGTGGTTGAAGGACCCAGAGCAGTGGTGGGGAACATAGATTGTGTTATGTTGAAGGACCCAGAGCAGTGGTGGTGAACATAGATTATCTTATGTTGAAGGACCAAAGCAGTGGTGGTGAACATAGATTGTGATTGTGGTTGAAGGACCCAGAGCAGTGGTGGGGAACATAGATTGTGTTATGTTGAAGGACCCAGAGCAGTGGTGGTGAACATAGATTGTGTTATGTTGAAGGACCCAGAGCAGTGGTCTTGAGCATAGATTGTGTTATGTTGAAGGACCCAGAGCAGTGGTGGTGAACATAGATTGTGATTGTGGTTGAAGGACCCAGAGCAGTGGTGGGGAACATAGATTATCTTATGTTGAAGGACCAAAGCAGTGGTGGTGAACATAAATTATCTTATGTTGAAGGACCAAAGCAGTGGTGGGGAACATAGATTGTGTTATGTTGAAGGACCCAGAGCAGTGGTGGGGAACATAGATTGTGTTATGTTGAAGGACCCAGAGCAGTGGTGGGGAACATAGATTGTGTTATGTTGAAGGACCCAGAGCAGTGGTGGTGAACATAGATTATCTTATGTTGAAGGACCCAGAGCAGTGGTGGTGAACATAGATTGTGATTGTGGTTGAAGGACCCAGAGCAGTGGTGGGGAACATAGATTGTGTTATGTTGAAGGACCCAGAGCAGTGGTGGTGAACATAGATTATCTTATGTTGAAGGACCAAAGCAGTGGTGGGGAACATAGATTGTGTTATGTTGAAGGACCCAGAGCAGTGGTGGGGAACATAGATTGTGTTATGTTGAAGGACCCAGAGCAGTGGTGGTGAACATAGATTATCTTATGTTGAAGGACCCAGAGCAGTGGTGGTGAACATAGATTGTGATTGTGGTTGAAGGACCCAGAGCAGTGGTGGGGAACATAGATTGTGTTATGTTGAAGGACCCAGAGCAGTGGTGGTGAACATAGATTGTGTTATGTTGAAGGACCCAGAGCAGTGGTGGTGAGCATAGATTGTGTTATGTTGAAGGACCCAGAGCAGTGGTGGGGAACATAGATTATCTTATGTTGAAGGACCCAGAGCAGTGGTGGTGAACATAGATTGTGATTGTGGTTGAAGGACCCAGAGCAGTGGTGGTGAACATAGATTGTGTTATGTTGAAGGACCCAGAGCAGTGGTGGTGAACATAGATTATCTTATGTTGAAGGACCAAAGCAGTGGTGGGGAACATAGATTGTGTTATGTTGAAGGACCCAGAGCAGTGGTGGGGAACATAGAATGTGTTATGTTGAAGGACCCAGAGCAGTGGTGGGGAACATAGATTGTGTTATGTTGAAGGACCCAGAGCAGTGGTGGTGAACATAGATTATCTTATGTTGAAGGACCCAGAGCAGTGGTGGTGAACATAGATTGTGATTGTGGTTGAAGGACCCAGAGCAGTGGTGGGGAACATAGATTGTGTTATGTTGAAGGACCCAGAGCAGTGGTGGTGAGCATAGATTGTGTTATGTTGAAGGACCCAGAGCAGTGGTGGTGAACATAGATTGTGGTTGTGGTTGAAGGACCCAGAGCAGTGGTGGGGAACATAGATTATCTTATGTTGAAGGACCAAAGCAGTGGTGGGGAACATAGATTGTGTTATGTTGAAGGACCCAGAGCAGTGGTGGGGAACATAGATTGTGTTATGTTGAAGGACCCAGAGCAGTGGTGGGGAACATAGATTGTGTTATGTTGAAGGACCCAGAGCAGTGGTGGTGAACATAGATTATCTTATGTTGAAGGACCCAGAGCAGTGGTGGTGAACATAGATTGTGATTGTGGTTGAAGGACCCAGAGCAGTGGTGGGGAACATAGATTGTGTTATGTTGAAGGACCCAGAGCAGTGGTGGTGAACATAGATTATCTTATGTTGAAGGACCAAAGCAGTGGTGGTGAACATAGATTGTGATTGTGGTTGAAGGACCCAGAGCAGTGGTGGGGAACATAGATTGTGTTATGTTGAAGGACCCAGAGCAGTGGTGGTGAACATAGATTGTGTTATGTTGAAGGACCCAGAGCAGTGGTGGTGAGCATAGATTGTGTTATGTTGAAGGACCCAGAGCAGTGGTGGTGAACATAGATTGTGATTGTGGTTGAAGGACCCAGAGCAGTGGTGGGGAACATAGATTATCTTATGTTGAAGGACCAAAGCAGTGGTGGTGAACATAAATTATCTTATGTTGAAGGACCAAAGCAGTGGTGGGGAACATAGATTGTGTTATGTTGAAGGACCCAGAGCAGTGGTGGGGAACATAGATTGTGTTATGTTGAAGGACCCAGAGCAGTGGTGGGGAACATAGATTGTGTTATGTTGAAGGACCCAGAGCAGTGGTGGTGAATATAGATTATCTTATGTTGAAGGACCCAGAGCAGTGGTGGTGAACATAGATTGTGATTGTGGTTGAAGGACCCAGAGCAGTGGTGGGGAACATAGATTGTGTTATGTTGAAGGACCCAGAGCAGTGGTGGTGAACATAGATTATCTTATGTTGAAGGACCAAAGCAGTGGTGGGGAACATAGATTGTGTTATGTTGAAGGACCCAGAGCAGTGGTGGTGAGCATAGATTGTGTTATGTTGAAGGACCCAGAGCATTGGTGGTGAACCCAGTGCCAAAAGAGAATGCACACCCACATGCATTGGGGACCTGCCCCAGAAGAGAAGCTGCCTAGTGGGCATGCACGCTGCAGAAAATGAACTTTTCGTTTTCAGTGCACACGTGCACCAGCAAGCTTGTCTTTGGTTATTGGCGTGCATGCATACATGCACGCACGTAGATCAGCTGCACGGCATGCATGCGCACAACGGAAACCGGAAGACCAGCTCTTCCTGTTTTCGGCACTGCCGCATGTTAAAAAAAAACAGCTGAACAGGCGACGCTGCGCGTGCCAGCCAACATGGCTCCGCGTGCCACTTTGGGCATGCATGCCATAGGTTCATTATCACGGACCTAGAGCCCAATTGCTTTATTTTATTTATTTATTAATTTATTTTATTTCATCTTTTTTATTTTATTAATTACTTTATCATGTATTTGTTTTATTGTTTTATTGTTTATTTTATTATCGTTTATTTTATTATTTTTATTTTATTATTTTTATTTTAACATTGCTTATTTTATTATTTTTAATTTTATTTTTATATTTTATTTTATTGTTTATTTTATTATTTTTATTTTTGCTAACTCTCTTACTGCTATATCTCTAGGTGGCTTACAAACTTAAAAGTCCCAATCTCCGCCCCCTCCCCCCCCCCAAAAAAAACACTCAATACAAAAAAAATGTCAAAAATAATCCTGGACATTGTTAACAGCATCAAAAAATAAAAACTGCTTAAAACCCTATTTATTTATCCTCTGTTTTTGGCTCTGAAGGCAAAGTGAGCTTTACAAAGAGTCACGAAGGACAACTACTTATTGAAAAGAATGCAGGCTAGATATATTGTTTGTTTCTTTGTGTACAAATGAAAAACTAAGTGGTATTCACCCATATTTCTTTGCTTACTTTTTGGGGGCAAAGGGTAAGTACTATTAGGAGGGAGATACACTTGGCTGTCATTATGCATCCAAGAAACAGTGGGATGCTTGTAGGCAATTTAATGACCAAAACCTGCTTTTAAAATTGTCTGTACCTCCAGATCTCCCTGAGTTGCCAGAATTTGGGGAATAATTAATAACACAACTAATTAAATGACTGCTATCAGTTGCCTTGTCAATTATCCTGGGCTGCTCAAGAAAGCCTAGTTTTTTCATACTTTTTATGCCATGGCCACAGTGGTGGGTTTCAAATTTTTTTAGAACCTCTTCTGTAGGTGTGGCCTGCTTTGTGGGAGTGGCTTGTTGGCCATGTGACCAGGTGGGAGTGGCTTGCCAGCCATGTGACTGAGTGGGAGTGACTTGGCTGACTAGGTGGGTGTGGCCAACTTATAAAATGTGGTGAAACTCACTTAACAACGCTCTTGCTTGGCAACCAAAATGTTGGCTTAGAAACTCTGGCATTTGAAGCATGCAAGTCTTAAAGCTGTCAAGTTACAAGACCCTTGCACCCCTAACCCTTTAGAAAAAAACCCCCAGGGGTGTTCAAACTTGATAGCTTTAAGACTTGTGGACTTCAACTTCCAGAAGTCCTCCTCTCGCTCTTCATCTTGATGATGTGCGGACGGGTGGTGCGGATGATGTGTGGACCGACCCCTGCATAGCCATAAACATCAGACAGAATGACAAAATAACAGAGTTGAAAGGAACCTTGGAGGTCTTCTAGTCCAACCCCTGGCTCCAGCAGGAGATCCCTAATAACAGAATAACAGCATTGGAAGGGACCTTGTCCAACCTGCTCAACCAGGAAACCCTATAACAGCGATGGCGAACCTTTTTGGCTCGCGTGCCATAAGTGGGGGGAGCGCAGGGGGGGAGTGTGCAGGCGTGCTGCACCCATAATGCAATGTGCAACCCCCTCCCCATTTTTTGCATCCACGCACTACAGGTGCTCCCCTCCATTTTTTGCATGCTCTTTTTGCCCACCCCAGGCTCCAGAGGCTTTATAGGAGCCTGGGGAGGGCGAAAACAGCCTCCGCCGCCCCCCCGGAAGCCCTCTAGAGGCTTCAGGGACCTTCAGGAAGCTTCCCTGAAGCCTGCGGAGCAGTCAAAATGACCCTCCGAGCAAACCAGAAGTCCATTCCCAAACTTCCGGTTTGCCCGGAGGGTCAGTTTTTTGCGCTCCGGGGGCTTCAGGGAAGCTCATGAAGCCTCCGGGGGGCCTCGGGGGGGAAGCGGGGATGGTTCTTTTCGCCCTCCCCAGGCTCATATAAGGCTCTAGAGCCTGGGGAGGGTGAAAAATGGCTTTAAAAAAGGGTGAACTCAGCTGGCCAGCGCGTGCATGCGCGCTGGCCAGCTGACAGGGCAGCGCCTCGCGTGCCCTGACAAATGGCTCTGCGTGCCACCTGTGTAACGCGTGCCATAGGTTCGCCATCACTGCCCTATAACATTTCAGACAAATGGTTGTCCAGTCTCTTCTTAAAAACCTCCAGTGTGAGAGCACCCACAACTTTTGGAGGTCCTGCACCAATTCCTATACCAACCTCCTATAACAGTGATGGCGAACCTTTTCAGCACCGAGTTCCCAAACTGGAACGCTCACGCATGCGTGCTGGCCAGCTGGTCTTCAAGTGCACCAGAGCACCGGAAACCCAAAGACCAAGTGGCCGGTGTGCATGCCGGTGCCGGAAACCAGAAGAGCAACTGGCAATGGCGCCCGTGCCCACAGAGAGGACTCTGCACGCCACCTCTGGCATGTGTGCCGGTGTCAGGCCTGTAGCCATATTCCCTTTTGGATCTTTGGCCTGCCACACTTTCTATTATTCTACTATGCCGTTTCTATTGTGGGAAAATGGGAGGGGGGATGGTACGGAGTTAAATGCTATGTAGCCAAAATAAAATTCCTTTCTAGAAAACCAAGGTCATCCTTTGTCTCTACACCTCTGCACCTGACCAGAACTGGATGGGTGGAACTGCCAGCATGGCAGTGGGAGATTGGACCATGTGATGGGCTTGTGGGCGTGGGGACAAGACCTTGAACTTTCAACTAGGTGGGGAAAACTGGGACGCTTTCAGATTCGGGTTTTCCCAGATGTGCCAACATGGCTCTCTTAGTAAATTGGAACTTTGAGCAATACTTTGCCTTGGACTCTGATTTAATTATGGATGCTATTTGACATTAACCCGAATCTGACATTAACCCGAACCCATCACGGTCCTATACCATTTCAGACAAATGGTTGTCCAGTTAAGCTTCCAGTGTTGGAGCACCCACAATCTCTGGAGGCAAGTTGTTCCACCGATAAATTGTTTTCACACTTACCCACAGGGCAGAGGAATCGGACATGATAGTTGGAGCAGGTCCTATTGCTGAGCTGCTCTTTGTTGAAGCAGTGGAAGCCTTCTTGGGGACTGAAGCGCACAACTTCTCCCACTTCCTTGGGCAGCTCCCACTTAGTAGTCCGGGCTTGGATAGAGAGGGGCCGGGCACAGATGCGCTCGGGGTAGTAGAAACGGATGGCCTCCAATGTCTCGAAATCCCCTTCGCCTCCAGGATGGTCCACATTGAACCAAGAGGTCCATTCTCCTGCAGGTAGAAGAGGAGGAAAAAGATGCCCGTGACTCTTTGCAGCGTGCGGAGGGCTGCTACTCTACAACAGGGCTTTCCACACCAGGCCATCCAGAAAGAGGCCCATTTCACAGATGGGTACATCGAGAAATCAAGAATCCCCATTTATTAGGACACAGATTTCAAGGGATCAAAACAAGGGAGGAAAAATATAGATTCATAATATGCACTGAGAAGGGCAGAAGCGGTAGTTTTCAAATGAGTTTTCTCCACTTCATTTCTGTTTCAAGTTTATATGATGCTCAGTTACCCACAACTTGGGGTGTCTCACGACAACTAAAATATAGAAAATATAATTATAAGCAATGGTGTCGAAAGAAATCAGTTGTTGTATCAATTGTATAAGCTAAGGACTTGTGGTTCAGTCATATATTATGCAAACACAACAATTGTTAACCCAGATTCTTACTGTAAAGGTAGTCCTCAACTTACATTCATTTAGTGACCGTTATAAAAGTCACTGAAAAAATCGACTTATGACCGTTTTTCACTTACAGCCATTGCAGCAGACCACATGTTCAGAATTCAGACACTTGACAATTGTAGTCATGTGGTCACCTGTGGCTTTTTGACAACCAAAGTCAATGGGGAAGCCAGATATACTAACAACCATACTAGTAACTTAACAATGGGAGTAATTCATTTAACAACTGTGACAAGAAGGGTCATAAAATGGGACAAAACTCACCAACTGTCTTCCTTGGCAACATAAATGTTGGGCTCAATTGAGATTGTAAATTGAGGACTACCTGTAATGAATTTTTTCCTAAATGCTAAAACTTCAGCGGTAAAGCTTTTGTTGAAAATAAAGCTTAACCTTTTCATGATTTCAGAGCCATGTTTTATAAGAGGAGAAGGAGAATTGCAAAAAAAAAAAAAAAAAAAACCACCAACCCAGAAAGCTATCAATTCCAATTTTAGAATTATCTATGTTCTTTTCTAGTCTAAGCACAATTAAGAAGGAATCAAAGCAGAATTAAGAAGAACTAAACAAAAGACAGAAGGCAATAGAATGCTGGGGATGAAGTGTAGCTTGCAACACCAGGAGTGTCCACCGGGGAGGTCAAAAAAGTCAAGATGGTGGCCACAACTTCAATCAAAACCCTGCCCCTTTTTTATACGTATGACATCACAAACATTAAAAAGGGGTGGGCCTTTGCTTGCCCAGTCACAGCCACCATATTCACTCTTTGCCATTCTTGTGGGCAGCCCTGTGTATCCTTAGGTCTTTAAATCATGAATTAGCCCTTATATTTTAAAAAAGATGACCCACCGACTGTTTTTTCATCAAGACGTGTCCTGGCTCTTATCCTTTTTTTATGTTTATTCGGTCCTTTTGTCTTGGCTGCCTCAGAGTCATTTTTCATCTGCGGATCTGTGAAGAAAACCACAAGTTCAAATAAAAAATAATATTTTTATACCTTGTGGTTAAGCAGTGGCTTACTGAATAATATACTGTATACCTCACTGGCTCTAGAAAACACTCCTAGACCTACTATATTCTGACTGGGTTTAACCTAGTCAGCTAAACCATCCAGTCCTGGTTGGAAATCCAGCTGCATCATTTATTAAATAGCTTTACAGGTTTTGATTGGCAGATCGGGTAGATGAGTGGCTGTAATCCCCAAATGGAGATGGAATTAAAAGGGAGTTCTCTGAAGGCTCCTTATTCATCCTCAGGATAACAATCAAAGCTGATTATAAGAGAGAGAGTGTGTGTGTGTGTGTGTGTGTGTGTGTGTGTGTGTGTGTGTGTGTGTTTGTTTGTTTGTTTGTTTGTTTCGGGAGGGGATTGTATTATTTATACAATTTATTGGCTGCCAATCTTACTATAGGGTAACTCTTGGTGACTTACAGTCATAAAAATACGTTGATACACATACATTTAAAACAAATTGCCCCCCCCCCCCTTAAGCAGGCTGTCTGCTCCATCAGTGGAATCACGGGAAGACTTGATTTATTAAACCAGAAGGCTCTCTTGCTACCAACCAGAGCTCTCAAGGGATCAATCAGGTAAATTGAAGGCCATAAAACCCAGCCGTTTAAGATTCATTATAACAAAGCACTGCCATTAAAAAATAATAACAGCGCCCACTGGCCAGATTGAAATGGAATTTTACCAGCTGTTATTGAAGAAGATGCTGGATAAGAAGCAGAGAAACTCAGATGCTAATCTCCCCCGCTCAGCCGTGGAAGCTCATTGACTGACTTTGGGCTAGTCTCTCCATCTCAGTCCAAGAGCCAATCAGGTGTAGTGGCAAAAGGGATGTCTTAACGCATGGGCCTGATGGGCACTTGCCCATGTGCCCCATGAGCATAGGGGCCCCATACTAATATGTGTATGTTAACACTTCAATGCACCTTGTATCATATAACTACAGCAACATATTTATTACATTTTACTGCATTATACCGTACTAACATGCAAATATATGTTTCATTTTATCAACCATTTACATTTTTATTCCTGTGAGTAGTTGTCGTAGGGGCCCCAGTACACTGCTTTGGCCGGGGCCCATAATGATGTTAAGATGGCCCTGGAACGTGCTGGGCTAGATAGAATAGAATAGAATAGAATAGAATAGAATAGAATAGAATAGAATAGAATAGAATAGAATAGAATAGAATAGAATAGAATAGAACAACAGAGCTGGAAGGGACCTTAGAGGTCTTCTAGTCCAAACCACTGCTTAGGCAGCAAACCCTACACCACTTCAGACAAATGGCTATCCAACATCTTCTTAAAGACTTCCAGTGTTGGGGCATTCACAACTTCTGGAGGCAAGCTGTTCCACTGATTAATTGTTCTAACTGTCAGGAAATTCTCCTCAGTTCTAAGTTGCTTCTCTCCTTGACCAGTTTCCACAGATTGCTTCTTGTCCTGCCTTCAGGTGCTTTGGAGAATAGGTTGACCCCCTTTCATGGGGCACCCTCTTGGATATCGGAAGATTGCTGTTGTGTCACCCCTAGTTCTTCTTTTCATTAAACTAGACATACCCAGTTCCTTAAACTGTTCTTCATATGTTTTAGCCTCCCATCCCCTAATTATATTTGTTGCTCTTCTCTGACTCTTTCTAGAGTCTCAACATCTTTTTTACATCATGGTGACCCAGCTGCATGCAGACCAAAACTGCATGCAGAATCTAGAAGCGGACCAAAACTGCATGCAGATTCTAGAAGCGGATTCTAGGCTAGAAGCAGATATAATTGCCGCTGCACTGTGACAGCTCATTGGCTGATTTTGGCCCATTCCTCTACTCAGGAGCCATCAGGTGTAGTGGGGAAGAACCTACACTAGAAGCAGGGAGATCCAAGTATTAATCCTTGTGCAGCTATGGAAGCTCATTGGCTGAATTAAGGCCTGTCCTTCTCTCCCAGCACAACTTACCCTAGAGGGTTATTGTGGAGAGGGAGTACATGTCAAACTCAAGGGCTGGGGAAGATCTGGCTTATGGGGTGCTTAGATCTGGCCCGTGGAGCCACCCTGAAAACAGCAAAGGACTGGCCCACAGTGCTTCCTGCCAGCAAAAATGGAGGTTGCGGCTCTCCTGAGAGAGTTGTAGGAGACCATCCCAGCTGAAAACGGAACTCTGGAGTCTGTTTTTGCTGGCAGAGTGCTCGGGCCATCAAAGGCGCCCCTGACACAAGTGATGTCGAGCTGGCCATGCCCACACTGCCCCCCCCCGAGGTCAAACATAACCCTGATGCGGCCTTCAATGAAATTGAGTTTGACACCCCTGCTCTATTTACTCCAGCATCCGATTTCCAACTACAGCCCGCAAAGAGGCTTCTGAAAAACCCATTAGCCTGGCATTTGGGCATCATTTCTGCCATGCTTGTTTTGTAGTGCCATATAAATCGGAAGAAGACTACAATGGCTTATGCAGTTATCTTATGCATATCTCTACCCTTGTCCCCTTCAATACTGTTGGACTACATCAGCTGCCATCACAGAGCCTAATTACAAACTCAAAATGTCCGTTGATGTGACCCAGCTACCATGCACTGTATTGTAACTTTGCAGCAAATTATAATCTATCTTTTTACAAAGACACAACATGCCCACCAGTGGCCTGGCCTAACTGTAGCTTTTGTGTCCCTCTAGCCTATATTTTAAATTTTAAATGTTTAGGGATAGATTTTTTTAGGTTGTTTTAATTTTTAACTATAACTGTACAGCCTATCATATAATTTGTTTTAATGGATATTTATAATTATCTAAGTTTGTATATTGTTTTATTGTGGTCTGTACACCGCCCCGAGTCCCTTTGGGGAGAGGGGACGGTCTATAAATTTAATAAATTAAATTAAATTAATTAAATTAAATATTTGAATAATGTCTTGCTAAAAAAAAAAGAGTTGATAATCTTAATGATAAAGTCTCTGACGAAAATCCAGTTGCTCAAAAAAAGAAAGAAAGAATTATTTTATTTAGATTGACAGGACAGTATCTATTTCATAACACATTAAAATGAAAACTCTGCAGGATGTATTGAAAATTTAAAGGGCTTCGACTTCCGGTTCCGGCGGCTACGGCGACAGGCAGATCGCTGCCTGCTCCAGCTCTCCCGGTGGGCTTCCCCCGCTTCTGGGGGGGCACAAGACGCCTTGGAGGGGCGTCTTGCCGAAGGAACGGCTCGCGGAGGGTCCTGGCGTCGGCGGCGGCTGGCGGGGGCTCCTCCGCTTCGTTCTAGGCATCGGGGAGCAGTTTTGGAGGACGTGCGTGCGCACGCGTCTCGCCCCATGCCGATCGGAGAACACACTTCCGAACGAAGCAGCGGCAGTATGGTGAGAGGCTTCCTTTCTGCATTCCTTCGCTTTTGAATTGATGAACTTTTCAGCACTTTTAAAAAGTTAAACTTTCGGATCCCTGCTAGAGGTGCGGCTAGAGGGAGGGGGATTTCTCCCCCTCCCTCGGACAAGCGGCTTGAAAAGACTTTCCTTCCATCCCCAGAGAGGAGGAGGGGGGAGAGCCAACTAATGATGCCTCACCCCTATAAAAGTGATTTTCATTCGACCTAGCTCCAGAACTAATGGATGAACTGAGAACTTTTTGAACTTTTAAAAATTTTACTATGCCTCTGAGCCCAAAGCTGGCAGGGCAAGATGGCACACTTCCGTTGTCTTCATGAACTGTGAAACCTGACTCCACCTTTAAAATTCAGGCTTCCGGTCTTTGTCTCCGAGTCACCCAGAGGAATTTCTTGTGGCTTGCTACTTTCTGAACTCTTTGGAGAAAAAAAACTTTCATCTACTGCTAGAGTGACTAAAGAAATCCCCATCTGTTTGGATCCTCTGCCTTCTGAATTCGCCTGCCTGCTCTACCTCTCCAGCTGCCCAGTCTCTACTTTGACTGATCTCCTTGCTTCATAAACCATGTCTCCAAAAAGACCACCTCCTGGAAAGCCTGGCTTTGCTACTTCTGCTCCAACGTCTGCAACGTCTAGTCCAGCTACACAGTCAAAGATATCAGAATTGATGCAACCCAAGACTACAGAGATAGACCTCCAACAAATGCTTCAACAAATTTTACAAGGCCAGGAGGAAATTAAGAAACAGTTAAGGGAAATGAAAGATGAAATTAAACAGAATCAAGCCCAAATCTTTAAGAACTCACAGAGACTGGACCTTGTGGAGGGTGGGGTGGCGGAGGCGAGGGGGGGGGTAGAGGCCTTACAGAAGGGGAACAAAGAACTTGACATCCAACAAATGAAAGCAGAGTTTGAAAGAATGTCCTTTTATCTTAGATTTCAAAATGTAATAGAAGCAGATGGGGAAAATATAAGGGACATTATGACTAACATTCTAGCTGAATACATACACAAAGATAAACAGCAGATGGAATGGGAGATAGATCTAGCTTATAGAGTGAATTCAGCATATGCCAGAACACATAATGTACCCAGGGAGGTTCATATTAAATTTCTTAGGAAAACCACAAGAGATGAAATTCTGGGTGTACAAAGGGGGCAAACACTGACATACCACGATAGGGAGATAACCATTCTAAAGCAGATTCCCAAAAAAATTAGGGAAAAAAGGAAAAGTTATTCGCAATTGGCGAATAAATTATACCAGAAGGGGGTGTGGTTTAGATGGTTGATGCCTGAAGGTATGCTGATATTCTGGGAGGAGACAAGAATCAGAATCAACACACCCATAGAGGCACAGGCCTTTATGGAAAAAAACAAAGCGAACCTAGAAAAAACAGATGACACTACAACGGTTATACAGGACACGGGAGGGGCCGGAGCTCTGCCAGCGGGGGGTGAAGGGGCAATACCAAGAAAGCTCAGATCACAAAAATAAATAAGAAAACCACAATGTTATAAACAGACCGAAAGTATTAATGAATTTACAACTAGACTATATATTATAATTATATAAACTGATTGAAAAGTATTTTTTCTAGAATTAATATGCTGATTTTTTTTATGACTATGTAATAAGGTTTGATATTTTGATGTAACCTAGGAGTCTGGAGGGAGGGGGCGTCTGCCATACTTGCAACTGCCAAAATTTGTAACTATTCCACTTACCCTTTTCCGCATAAATGTTTTTAAAAAAACCAATAAAACTTCTTGAAAAAAAAAAAAAAGAAAAGAAAATTTAAAGGGCTTGTTATCGGAAGGTTTTAGCGTAGAAATTATTTATGGAACGTTATTTTTTAAATCCCTGATTTAATTTTTTAAATGGTAAGTGGTGATTTCAGCAAATATATTCTTCATTTAAACTTCACTAACTAAATGGTTGAGGAAAGTTACTTCCATAATTCCATAATTATTTAAAACTGTGTCTCTCTCATGCTGGCTGGGAAATTCTAAGAATTGAAATCCACACATTTTAAAATTGCAAGCTTGAGAAATGCTGCTTTAAAGGCTAAATGTTGGTTCCTTTTGTATTCCTTTCCCAGACATTATTGATTATTAAAAGGAAGAAGGAAAGGACATGACTCCGGTGGCAGGGACACTGTGGAGCAAAGCAACCGAGCACCTGCCCTACACATATCAGACAGCTTTTCACTGCTGTGCAGCCATGCTGGGAATCTTCCGGAATCAGCTAAACCTCATGCTGGGAATCTGAAATTTACCTCACCTTGAAGGTCATACAATTCAGAGATGTAAACTGAGCAAATGTCAGCCGAGGGAAGAAAGAATAAAATAAAATAAAGACCTCTCTAGGAAGAGTAAAGTGTCCAAAAGAAAAAGCAAATGTCTTTTTTTTCCCCCTCAATGTCCTATATTTTTATTTTGCCCTCTCTACTCCTCAGGGAGTTCAGGGAAGTCACAATGGTGGCTGGTACCACATTTAAAAGCTGTTATTTTGTCTTTTTTAGTCTCCCGTGGGTACTGTGGTCCCAACTGCTATTTAAAAAAAACAAAAAAACAGCAAGCTTCAATTCTGATACGATTGTATCTTCCTGCAAAGTAGGAAACAGATGGCTCTTTGGAGAAATGTTTGCAAGACAGATACTTAAATATGTTGCTGTTTCTCAGACAACCATCTGTGCGGAGAGGAATGGACAAGCAAGCATCCCTACGGGGAATGGTCAAAGATCATTCTAGAATTACAAGGCTCAAAAAGGCCCTTGAAGGCCATAGATCAACCTAAGAATTTAGATGCTGATGGCTGTCCAACTCTATTCAGAAAAGGGATCTTCTGGTACTGTTTGATAGGAAGCCAGTTTGGGGTAGTGGTTAAGGTACCAGGCTAAGTCTTACTCAAGGCATGAAGTCAGCTGGGCAACCTTGTGCCAGTCACTCTCACTCAGCCTTAGAAAGGCGGGCAATGGCAAACTGCTTCTAAAATCTTGGCAAGAAAACTGCAGAGACTTATCCAGGCATTTGCCAGGAGTTAACTCTGATCCCCTTGAACACACACACACATGTACAAATGATCCAGCCATGTCCTTCCCTGGTATGATGACATACACATAGTCCTTGACTCACAACCACAATTGGGACCAGGATTTTCATTGCTCAAACTAGGTGGTTGTCCCAAAGGTGCTTTTTTCAAGAGGCAACAGGACTTTCTGGTTTTTCTTTGAAGATGTTTTGCTTCTCATCCAAGAGCTGAAGAAGCTTTGGGACAACCATGACCTGGATGACTGAGAATCTCCATAGATAGACATTAAGCTAGGTGGTTGTTAGTGAGCCGTGCACAATTTTATGACTCCCCCCCCCACACACAGTTAAGCTGTACAGCTGTTCTACAGTTGTTAAGTGACTCCCGCAGTTGTTAAATGCATCCGGCTTCACCCGTTGCTTGTGGGAAGTCCACTGGGAAGGTTGCAAATGACAATGATGTATACTTGAAACACAGAAACTATAGTAAATACATAGTGGTTGCCAGGTGCCCAGATTTTGATCATGGGGATGCTACGACAGTTGTGAGTTCAAGGACTGGTCGCAAGCCTTTTTTTTTTCACTGCCATTTGTAACTTTGAATGGTCTCTAAATAGTTGTAAGACAAGGACAACCTGTACGTTGTATTATACTCAAAATTATACTGAGATAAGAGGAACCTTACAATATACAATAGCAGAGTTGGAAGGGACCTTGGAGGTCTTCTAGTCCAACCCCCTGCCTAGGCAGGAAACACTATACCGTTTCAGACAAATGGCTATCCAACATCTTCTTAAAGACTTCCAGTGTTGGGGCATTCACAACTTCTGGAGGCAATTTCTGTTCCACTGATTAATTGTTCTAACTGTCAGGAAGTTTCTCCTCAGTTCTAAGTTGCTTCTCTCCTTGATTAGTTTCCACCCATTGCTTCTTGTTCTACCCTCAGGTGGCTTGGAGAATAGCTTGACTCCCTCTTCTTTGTGGCAACCCCTGAGATATTGGAACACTGCTATCCTGTCTCCCCTGGTCCTTCTTTCTATTAAACTAGACATACCCAGTTCCTGCAACCGTTCTTCATATGTTTTAGTCTCCAGTCCCCTAATCATCTTTGTTGCTCTTCTCTGCACTCCTTCTAGAATTGTTAACTGGAGGCCCAAAACTTTGGTCTGTTTTACTACGGTATTTCTGGCGAGAGGGGTGGATTAAAGGGAAAAAAGAGAATAGTTTGACTCCCTCTTCTTTGGGGCAACCCCTGAGATATTGGAAGACGGCTATCATGTCTCCCCTAGTCCTTCTTTCTATTAAACTAGACATACCCAGTTCCTGCAACCGTTCCTCATATGTTTTATGTTTAACCTTAGTGGAACAGTCCTTGGATCCATCTAAACTGGCATTCTCTGGCATCACACACTGGTCAAGTGGATAGCAATAGCATTAATATACCGCTTCACAGTGCTATACAGTCCCCTCTAAGCAATTTACAGTATCAGCATATTGCCCCCAATAATCTGGGTCCTGCATCCTCAGGCAGAGGTGGTATTCAGAAGGTTCTGACCAGTTCTGGAAAACCGGTAGTGGAAATTTTGAGTAGTTTGGAGAATCAGTAAATACCACCTCTGACTGGCCCCACCCCCATCTATTCTCTGCCTCCCGAGTCCCAGCTGATTGGGAGGGAATGAGGATTTTGCAATAACCTTCCCCTGGAGTGGGGAGGGAATGGAGATTTTAGAGCATCCTTCCCCTGCCACGCCCACCAAGCCACGCCCACAGAACCGATAGTAAAACAATTTGAATCCCACCACCGTCCTCAGGGATGCATCTGGGAAACTTGCCAACCCAGGTTGGAGGCCAAAAACTCCCTTGAAATGTTGCTTCCCAGCAAGCAATATTTTTAAGGCTTGCTGCCTCTGCGTCAGAAGGCAGCAAACCATCATTGTAAAGAGCATTCATAGCCTGACCCTCTATGAACTTAACCAGACCTCTCCAAATGCTGCCTTTAGCATACCGGCTGATAGCTAAATCCTATCGTTTATCATTTCCTTCTCTGTGTGCTGAGTCTTCTTCCACCATTCTCTCTGTGTTGCTCTTGCTTTGTGTGTGTGTGTGTGTGTGTGTGTGTGTGATATGCTTCCTTTCTTTTGGAGGTAGAAGACAGTCTGTACAGTGCCACCCAATATACCCTGTTTCCCTGAAAATAAAACCTCCCCAGATAATAAGCCCAGTCGGACTTTTGAGTGCATGCATAATCCCTCCCCCGAAAATAAGCCCTCCCTGAAAATATTGCAAGATAGCAGCAGCCATGAGGTGACCACGCTCGCCACCTCCTGCACCTCAAAAATAATAAGACCTCCCCGAAAATAAGGCCAAGCGCTTATTTCGGGGGTGGGTGGGTCAAAAGAATATAAGACCTGTGCAGAGAAGCGTAATGAGAGTGGTATGGAAGAACACGCACAAACCAGCATACAGGGACACCGAATAGTATAAAATATAGTAGTTTACTATGTGGAAATATAGAGGTATTCAGAGTTCAATTTACAGTCCAAGTCATACACGGTTCAGTCAGTCAGTTATCAATATTCTCTGTTTAACACACAAAGCAGCTAACAATAGCAAGACTCAGTAATACAGTATCCGATCAGCGTCTAACAAACAGAGAGCTAACAGTCCTTCTGGCTCCCTCTTATGGCTGCTTGAGGTAACAGCACCCAATCACATTCCAGCAGTACTTAAAGCTACAGTACCACCATCCTGGTTTATATATTGCTAACCCAACTGTTAGCTTACATTACTAACAAGGCCCTGTCTTATTTTTGGGGAAACATGGTATTAACAAGTGGAGCTCTATTCTAGAGAGCATCACTTACAAATCTTGGCAGAATCCAACATCACAAATTACCTGGATTTTATTCAAAGAGAAGGCGGGTGCGTCAGGATCTTTCATAGTTTTATGAATTATTCTGACAAATATAGAACACAATGCAGTTTTACCCTTAGGGTTTCTTTCAGTCCTTAATGGCTGTTTTTGGAAGATGGGCATTGATTAATTAATTAGCTCAGCTCCTCCTACTCCTCCCTTCTGCCCACTGGGCTCACAACATCTGATTCTGCAGAGGGATCCGCGCCTTCTCACCATTTCCTGAAGAGGCCATCAAGACACGCGCTGGCTCCTTCTTTACTCAGACTTAGTGCTCTTTGGATAGAACTCTAAACTAATTTGAAAATCAGAATTTAGTGGGAGTATTTTAAAAGCAAAAATAAGTCTCCTGAGAGAGTGCTAACCCACTGCTGCATAGAAGGTCAAATCAAGAAGGCAAAGAAAATTGAGTTCTGCCAGTTGCATATTGCTGATTTTGATACCAATGATCATTTTTACACAGCTTTTCCTGACAAAGGCATCTCTTCCCTGGTTTTTTTTTTTTTTGGGGGGGGGGGGCAGGGTAGCTGTCAAGCACAAGAAATCAGAAAATCCAGGCAGTTCAAATGAATATAAAGGTTTATTGCAAGCTTAAGGTCTCTACAAAAATCTAAACTACTAACGGTCAAAACAAATTGGTGGTAGAGTCAATGGAATTCAAGGCCGGCTGGAGTTAGATCTTATGTGGGTGCAAAGAAAGTCAAGACTGATGACATGTTTGACTCCACCCTCGGGGTCAGCCTGGTCATCTCCTACACTAGCACTACTGCTACAGAAGTCACATCAGTCTTTCAAGGTAGGCCAGGTTGAGAAACAAACACCAGAGGGATTCCATACATGCTACTTTATTACAGGGTATCTTCAAAGCCTGTCAATTTGCTAAGGACAATATTGTCCAGGGTTATTTTAATAATCTTTCTCACTCTTCCTGCTTTCCTAGGGTTTAGCAATTTTTCACCTCTTCCTTCCAAAAGCCAGAGCTAAATACCTCTGCAACTGGCTAGTTTTAAAGATGAGTTTCTTTTAGAAGGGCATTAGACCCAGATTACTTAGGCAATTTGACTGGTGGTTAAACCAGCTCATCGAAATACCTGCCTGCATTTGCCTGACCCACCACACGTTAAAGAGATTGACTGGTGGTTGTTTTTCCTGTCAGCAGATGACACTCAGGAGGAGAGGGAAAGCCTGAAATATCCACCAATTGTTTCCTTAACATCTTCCACGTTAAAACAGCAAAGGCAACACTACTCATCTGCCGTGATTCTAGGGATAGAAGAGGGATCAGACTTCAGGCAGTGCAATTTATGCCAGCAGTTGTTCTCTGCTTGTCTCATGGATTGGAGCTCAGCCGTTTAAGATGTCATCTGCCTGTGCTTCAAATGCTCCCCTTTGCTTAGCTTTAGTAAACAATCCCCTGCGTTAAAATCATGATGGGAAAGCTTCATGTAAGAACATTAAAAGTGACTGGATCAGATTATGCGTCTCTGTCTGAACTGGGGTCTCCTCTGGACCAGGATGCCTGTGGTTGATTTTCTCCACTACCATATTTAAAATTTGGAACTAAATCACCTGTTCTCATGGAGTGCGCCTCTTACTTTTGCTATTCAGGGACTGACATATGCAAATTGGGAAGTAATCTGTTGAAATGAATAGGGTTCTCTCGCCCTTTGTTTATAATAAATAGATCTATAAATATGGATAGATCCAGTGGTGAAATTCTTTTTATTTTATTTTACTACCGGTTCTGTGGGCATGGCTTGGTGGGCGTGGCAGGGGAAGGATACTGCAAAATCCCCATTCCCTCCCCACTCTGGGACCAGCCAGAGGGGGTATTTACCAGTTCTCCCAACTACTCAAAGTTTCCACTACTGGTTCTCCAGAACCTGTCAGAACCTGCTGGATTTCACCCCTGGATAGTTCTAAAAATAATATAGGAGAGACCTGCATAGAAGAGACCAGGAGATTTGTCCTGTCTAGCAATCTGGGTTCATAGACTGGGCAGAAAAATGCCTTTTCAAAGTTCAGTAAAACATTCCCCTTACCCCACCTCCAATAATTATCTGTCTCTATCAAGACCATGCTTGATCATTCTGTTATTAGATCTTTCTCCACCATAGATAAGGCCAGTCATCATTTCAAGTTAGCTACAACTTGCTTTAAGAGCATATTTGCCTTTTGTCAACACAACAGCTCACTCTCATTATCTCTTTACCGTAGTGTGTTCTGGTCACAAATCATAGGAAGAGACCCTTTCCTTATATAACCTCAAATTCTGATCTCACTAGAAAGGAAGGAAATATTCTCTCTCTCTCTCTCTCTCTCTCTTTCTCTGGATCTTGATAGCATATCATTTAGCAATTGGGGACAATTATCAACTCTCCATTAATTGCAGCTGCATGGTAAATTAGCCTCTTGCAAGCCCAACCTAGGTCACAGCAGGGTTGTTGCTGTTAGGGGGGGGGGGGGAATAGGAGCAAGAGGATGAGGTATGCAGCCTTGGGGACAGAAGACAATGAAATTAATTAAGTCTGTCCTCCTCCCTGTTCTTGAAGATTGTTGCCATTTTAATTCCTAGGTAGCTATGCAAATCTATAAAAAGGCTGTCATGTGATATGGGGAGAGACAGAAAAAAAATATACCTCTCTCTATCCACATACACACAAATACATGCACACATCTAGAGGTACCAATACCTTGAGCCAAGACGCCGATGAAGACAAAAGAAATGAAGACAAGGGCCAGTTTGAGTCCTGTCATTGCTCCAGAAGGTCTTTTTTTCGGGGTGGGGTAGGGGGTCAGAAAGCTTCTCTCTGCACCTCTGGGGAGGGACTTCTAGGCTGAGATCCTGAGCTGAGCTGGAAAGATCCTAGGCTGAGTAGAGCAGCAGGTTTTTATAGTACTCAGCCTTCAGCCTTCATTGGTTGGGAGTCCTTTTTGGATAGACTGCCTGGACGGGAGAAATTAGAGAGACGCAGAACTCAAGAGCACTTCAACCTGAGCAGCACTTGGAAGAATATCAGGGGATTTTTCTGTTATTATTATTGTTTTTGGGAAGGCTTCAACAGAAGCTATTCTAGTGTGGGCTGCTAAAATTGGACAGAAGCTGGAAGGCAATGCAACCACAAATGAGCTAATGTGAAGCGAGGTCATGCAAAAGAGTTCTCCTGATAGAGGTGGCTTTTAAATTGTGTGCGGGGCGGGAGGAGGGAATAGAGACTTTTGGATTCCTTTTGAAGTCGCGGTTAAAACCTGTCATTATACAAACCTGCCCACCAATATTTTTAGTGGGGGTGGTGGGGAACGGAACAGTTTTTGAAAAGTTTGTCTGGGCAGCACAACCTCATTGAGAAAAAGCAGGACAATACATGCGAGTTCTATCCTTATTGTTAAGGTCACACATTAACAGCATCTTGCAAGTCTGAAAGTTTTTCTCCCCTCCTTTCTTTTTACTTTCTGGGAAATTAGGGAGGGTCCCTTCTGAAACGCTTTTCATAAGTCCCCTGACTCTTTCTGTGGACCGAGATAACTTTTAGCGCGAAAGTTGACTAGTCTTCGGCTCTTCCTACATCTTCCAAGGTCATTCCCACATGCTATTAGGCTCATCCTGCTGGACCAACTGGACAGGCAGAGACCATTAGATACAGTGGTGGGCTTCAAAAATTTCAGTAACGGGTTCTCTGTCTGGTTTTTTGGGTGGGCGTGGCCATGGTGGGTGTGGCCTAGTCTGCCTCCTGCACCATGGCGGGGGTGGAGGGCATTTTCACCTTCCACAGGCTCCGGAGGCCTTCCTCGAGGCTCTGGGAGGGTGAAAACTTCCTTCCCCGGGCTCTGGAGGCCGGAAACAGGCCTTCCGAAACTTCCATGAGGCCCATTTTCCCCCTCCTCTAGCCTCCGAGTGGGCCCTGCACTTACCTTGCATTCAAAATGGGCTGCGTGGAGACTCCTGGGAGGGGAGGGGCAAAGTGGGTGGGGCAGGATGGGCGGGCCAGCTAGGGGTGGGATTTGGAGGTTCTCCGAACTGGCCATAACATTAGCTACAGGTTCTCTCGAACCTTTTTTGGCTCACGTGCCACAAGTGGGGGGAGCGCAGGGGGGTCGAGTGCGGGCGTGCGGCACCCATAATGCAACGAGCGACCACCACCCCATGCGCATGCGTGCACAATGCGCGACCACCCCCATTTTTACAATTTTTTTTGCCCTCCCCAGGCTCCAGAGGCTTTATAGGAGCCTGGGGAAGGCGAAAAATAGCTTTTAAAAAGGTGAACTCAGCTGGCCAGCACGCGCATGCGCGCTGGCCAGCTGACAGGGCAGCGCCTCGCGTGCCCTGACAAATGGCTCCGCGTGCCACTTGTGGCACGCGTGCCATAGGTTCACCATCACGGATATAGGCTGTCCCTCAAATAGCACCCACCCCCCTCAACCACTGGACTCATCACTGCTACAGCTATTCGCAGCGTTGATTTTGATTTTCTTCTCCCCACCTCCAAGATGCCCCTCCTTCCATATTTAGTCTCATAATTGTGTCTTCTGAGTCGCAGGTTCTGACTTAGGTTGGCTAATCTGCCTCTCTACAATTGTTCCAGTTGAAGAAAATATGTATAGATCAAGCTTGAATTATTGGTTATACAATACAATACAATAACATAGTTGGAAGGGACCTTGGAGGTCTTCTGGTCCAACCCCCTGCCTAGGCGGGAAACCCTATACCGTTTCAGAGAGATGGCTATCCAACATCTTCTTAAAGACTTCCAGTGTTGGGGCATTCACAATTTCTGGAGGCAACTTCTGTTCCACTGATTAATTGTTCTAACTATCAGGAAATTTCTCCTCAGTTCTAAGTTGCTTCTCTCCTTGATTAGTTTCCACCCATTGCTTCTTGTTCTACCCTCAGGTGCCTTGGAAAATAGTTTGACTACCTTTTCTTTGTGGCAACCCCTGAGATATTGGAACACTGCTATCATGTCTCCCCTAGTCCTTCTTTCTATTAAACTAGACATACCCAGTTCCTGCAACCGTTCCTCATATGTTTTAGTCTCCAGTCCCCTAATAATCTTTGTTGCTCTTCTCTGCACTCTTTCTAGAGTCTCCACATCTTTTCTACATCGTGGTGACCAAAACTGAATTCAGTATTCCAAGTGTGGCCTTACCAAGGCTTTATAAAGTGGTATTAACACTTCACGTGATCTTGATTCTATCCCTCTGTTGATGCAGCCTAAAACTGTGTTGGCTTTTTTGGCAGCTGCTGCACACTGCTGGCTCATATTTAAATGGCTGTCCACTAGGACTCCAAGATCCCTTTCACAGTTACTACTGCTGAGCAAGGTACCACCTATACTGTACCTGTGCATTTCGTTTTTGTTGCCTAAATGTAGAACCTTACTCTTTTCACCATTTAATTTCATTTTATTATATAGTGCCCAATGTTCAAGTTTGTCAAGATCCTTCTGTATCTTAAGCCTATCTTCTGGAGTGTTGGCAGCTTAGTGTCATCTGCAAATTTGATGAGTTCCCCATTTATTCCCTCATCCAAATCATTGATGAAGATGTTGAAGAGTACTGGGCCCAAAACAGAGCCTTAGGGTACTCCACTGCATACTTCCCTCCATGTAGATGCAGTTCCATTGAGGACTACACGTTGAATGCGGTTGATCAGCCAGTTACGAATCCATCTGGTGGTGATGCTGTCTAACCCACATTCTTCTACTTTATCTAGTAGTAGGTTATGGTCTACCTTATCAAATGCCTTATTGAAGTCCAAGTAAATTATATCAACGGCATTCCTCTGGTCCACTATTTTTGTCACTTTGTCAAAGAATGCAATAAGATTAATCTGGCATGATCTGTTTTTGACAAACCCATGTTGGCTTTTGGCTATTACTTTGTTTGCTTCTAGATGTTCACTAATTCGTTGCTTGATTATCTTTTCCAGAATCTTTCCTGGTATTGAGGTCAGGCTGATAGGTCTGTAGTTTCCTGGATCTGTTTTTTTTTCCTTTTTTGAAGATGGGAACCACATCAGCTCTTTTCCAGTCCTCTGGCAGTTCCCCGATGCTCCAGGATCTCTGAAAGATATAGTTCAGTGGTTCTGAGATCTCGTCTGCCAGTTCCTTCAGAACCCTGGGGTGTAATCCATCTGGTCCTGGTAATTTGAACTCATCTAGGGTAGACAGGTGCTCACTTACCATTTTCTTCCCTATTTCAACTTGTGTTCCTAATCTGATTTTTGTGGTGCTGTTTTTGATAGGTTGGACTGTTTTATCCCTTTGTGTAAAGACAGATGCAAAACATGAGTTAAATAGTTCTGCTTTCTCCCTGTTGCTTATCACCTTCTTGCCACTTTCTCCCAGCAACGGACCAATTGTTTCCTTAACTCTTTTCTTGTTTTTAACATGTTGGAAGAAGCTTTATTTAAAAAAATTGGTTCATTGATGCCCTCCGAGCTCGGTTGTTTTCTTGCAAATCTTCCATTACCGGGCTAGGTAACAACATCAACGCCCCTCAAGAAAACTTCCCTGCTATGATGAGATACAGGTAAGTCCTTGACTTACAACCACAAGTGGGATCGGAATTTCTGTTGCTAAGCAAAGCAGTTACACTTGATTTTCCAACTTTTTTTTGGCCACAGCAGTTAAGCAAATCCCTGCACTTATTAAGGGAACGGTCATTAAGCAAATCTGGCTCCCCACCCCCTTTGACTTTGCTTGTTGGAAGCAGGCTGGGACGCTCACAAATGGTAATCATGTGACCCCCGGATGCGGCATAGGTGTTGGTTGCCAAGCATCTAAATTTTGATCACATGATCTGGGGGGGGAAGCTGTGAGGGTCATAAGTGCAAAGAGTGATTGCAAGTCACTTTTTTTCAGTGTTGTTGTAACTTTGGTCGCTAAATGAATGGTTTGTACGTCAAGGACTACTCCAAATTAAAGAGACATGGAGACCCCACGAATCCTTATTCCACCCCTCGCTTATTGTGAACTACTCAAAATTCTCCAAATTCACTTTTTACAATAGCTTCTTGTTCATTATCCCTCAGGAGAATAAGTGTTCTGTTACATCTATTAGTTTTACTATATTCCTCATTCTGGCATGAACTACAAACAGATTTTGCACTAGTCTATTTATTAGGTCCATGCCCCAACTTTCTTATTTGTACAACGCAAGAAAGCACACGTAACACTCGCTCCGACAACAGCCCTTGTAAACACTTGAGGAAAATTTACACCCTCTGGCTCAGTTTTGGCGGCAGCTACTCAAAGCTTGAGCAAGTTGCATCTAGACAAGAATCTTTATTGAATACCAAAATAAGCATTTGGTTGCCTCTGTCTGTGGGAGAATGCAGTTTCTCTCTCATACTCATTTCAATTTAAATCCACTTTTTGAACAGTTTAATGGCTTCTTGCATTGCTCAACTCGACTTGGGGCTGAATGTTTTGTTGGTTGTTGTCTTAATCAGCTTTCCCCACAGTTAAACTTCCAAATGTGTAATTCAGGCAATTCTATACAAAAAGGGCTTTTGTTTTGTCTAAAAAAAAAAACAAGAAGAGAAGAGCTCACATCTGTGATATTTATGTTTTAAAAGCTTGTATTGGGAAAAGTTTACAAATATGACATCAGGAATATTTGTGTTAACAAAGTGTTTCTCTGGGAAATTCCATTACAAACCACGCACATTAAGGTTGTGTACAAAAAATATTTTGATATTTTGGGGAGAGTTACAGATGTAAACAGATGCAAATCATCCCATGGTTGGCCAACTGAGGGACATTTCTGGAAAGCTCTTTAAAACTCCAGATAAATTAGGTCCTTTAGATCAGTGTTTTTCAACCTTGGCAACTTGAAGATGTCTGGACTTCAACTCCCAGAATTCCCCAGCCAGCTGGCTGGGGAATTCTGGGAGTTGAAGTCCAGACATCTTCAAGTTGCCAAGGTTGAAAAACACTGCTTTAGATCACCTATTGGACCTCAGGGACCTCTAAATTCATAATTTTAAATCCCGTGGACCACTAATAAGAGCTGCGTAATGACCGGCTGACTGGGTGTGGCTAGGTGGTCATGTGACTAGGTGGGCATAGCCAACTCGATGTCACTCACGACAAGGGGCACCTCACCAGCCTCTACTCACCCTTCTCCTCCCAGCCACTCCTCGTCTGCCCACCCGGGCTTCTTAGGGCCCCAATAGGAAGCAGTTGTTGGAGCTAAGCAGCCACCATGAGAAAGAGTTGGCAAAACAGCTGGCTCAGTTCAAATTGGATCTGACCGAGGAGGAGGCTCAGCAGAAGCACCTCACTGAGGACTAGGAGTATGGGCTTTCCAAGCAGAGGGAAGACCTGCTGGAGTGCAAGGCCAGGTACCAGCGCCTGGAGGATCATCAGGCTGAGATGGTCAGCCAGTTCCAGACCATGATGCTGTCCCACTGCAACAAGGCCCTCTGGCTCTTCATCACCAGCAGCACTTCCCTCCAGCCTTCGCCCAAAGCGCCGCACCAGGAGGCTGAAGCAGACCCCAAGTCTGAATTTCTTCCCCCCTCTGACTCTCACAAAAAAGACCCCGAAGGGGGAGACTCTCTGCAGCAACACAAGCGTACATTGCATGTATCCGGCCCAGGGGCCGTAGTTTGAGGACCCCTGATCTAATGCAATATAAAAAATGCAAATATTTTCTCGTGGACCACCAGTAGTCCATGGACCACCAGTTGGTGACTGCTGCTTTAGATTATGCCCTATGCACAAGGGTTGGTGATGGTCTTAAAAGAACTATTCTGGAAGCCTAAAAAATATATTTGGAAAAAATTAAAACAATCACTAGATGGAAGCAAAAGTCTTTTTCTATATCTTTACTGCCATCTAGTGGTACAGGTAGACCTGGACTTATGGCTGGTTGCTTAGCGACTGTTGGAAGCTATGGTGGAACACCCAGTGTTATTTACAACACGGATTCAAAGTTCTGATAGCCACACCCACATGTGGTCATGTGATCATAGTATGGGAGCTCGGCAACCAGCCTATGATGTATGGCGTTTTTGCCAGAAACCTGGGTTTACTTACACACAATGGATTTGCTTAATGACCGCTCCATTCACTTAACAACATCTACAAAAAAAGGTCATAAAACTAGTCAGGATCATATGGTGATCCGCTTAACAACCAGCACGATTTACAACCATAATTCTGGCCTCAATTACGGTCATAAGTCAAAGACTACCTGTAGGTCCATTCTAACAGAAGGGAAGGTGGAGGCGGGGAGAGAAAGCTTTAAAAAGGCCAGTTGCAATTGTACCAGTGGTGGGTCCCTACCAGTTCGGACTGGTTGGGCCGAACCGGTAGTGGTTTGGCGACCTGGGTCGCTGGAACCGGCAGCGACCCAAGCCTGCCATACCCCCGAACCAGATCTCTGGTCGTCATCAATAGTGCCGCCATTTTGTTTTTTGGTTCTGCGCATGCGCAGAGCAATTTTTATTGCTCTGCGCATGCGGGCTTGCGTAGCTCGTGACTGCTGGAACCCACCCCTGAATTGTACCCAGCATTGCTCTATCTGTTGTCCTTCCACTTTTTCGATAGATTTCACCTCCTGCTTGATGGTGTGTATACATTAGAAGGGCAGGGAAGAATTTTAATATAAATAAGGATAAATAAATAGAACATTGCTCATCCCTGTCCAACTCCTGCCCCAAACTGTTCCTTAAGGCCTAGCAAACTTGAATGCCACTTCCCAGCACCTTTGCCTCACCTATACATTGAGATCTTTCAATCCAGGGGCGTTAATCTGAAGGCAGGGTGGGGTGAGATATTTAAAATTTGCAAGAGGTGGGCATATTAGCACCTTCCCTGGCAGCCACCCCTGCCTTGATTGCAACGGCCTAGTCCGAGATGGAATGCACAATATTTGAGTGAGACCATCTCGAGAAAACATACCCCTGAAAGTATGACATATAAAATATATTCAGATCAGCTTTTGGCCTTAAATTGCTGAAGACTGCTTTGAGGAGTCAACAGGGAAGAAAGAAGAAAAATTTAAAAATTGAGTGTGCCTTCATTTTAAAAAAAAACTTCTTTCCTAAAAGCACACCACACACACACACACAGACAGACACACAACCTAGACATAAATCAGCTTTCAGCAGATTTAAAAAAAAGAAATTGGTTTGAATTTTAATGGGTTTCATAACAGTTATTTGAAGAGGAATTTATGTGTGTCTCTTTTAATTTACGCTTTCCGGAGGGGTCCTCTTAGATGGCTCAGTTGTCTGAGCATTCCGTTTCTTCCAAATGGTTTTGCCAGATTTTTCACAATGAATTAAACAATACTATTATACATTCCAAAGCCTAGACATGGAACTGATTAATACTGGGGATCTCGTTTTGACATTCAAGAGAAGCAAACCAGGGAATTCTTAGCAGGGCCAAGATATCCAGAAGCCACAAACTGCTGGATGATTCCAAGCTCTACAACAAGGGTGTCCATCCTTGGCAACTTTAAGGACCTGTGGACTTCAACTCCCCAGAATTCCCCATGCTGGCTGGGGGAATTCTGGGAGTTGAAGTCTACAAGCCTTAAAAGCTGCCAAAGTTGGACACCCCTGCTTTACAGAGAAACCACGCACTCTGTGCCAGGGTATTCTGGCAAATTCAGTTCGAATTTTTTCTGCACGTCGTAAGGGAGGAAGCGCCCAGCCACTAAGTGGTGCTTGCCCATAAATCTTGTGGCACATTGCTTTGGAGCCGCCAGTGAGACAAGAACATCGGGGCTGATTCCATCACTGCTGCCCATCTCTACATCCCAACCTGCAAAGAAAGAGCAAAAATCACGACAATTACAGAAACACCGCCTGATCTAAGCTCTAATTATCCAAATATCCCCAGCGGGGAGGGGAGAGGGGTGTATTCTCTATTTCTCCTTCAATGATCCGTTTTCAGAGATTTTTACAGCTTTAATTAAAGGAAACTCTAGATGCTAAAGCTTTGTGGTACTATTCCTAAACCTATACTTTGTGGTACTCGATTCCTAAGAGTCCCATAAAGAGGCATAAGCGCATAAGCGCACTAACGTGCCTTCCATCCCTGTCCTACTGTCCCCATTTATTTGTACTCGTTTCCCTTGTTGGTGTCCATGTTTATACATACAGCACCTGTTATCTTGTACAAGTTTTGACAAACTAAATAAAATAAAATAAAAATATTGGCCTTGGCACATCCCACCGGGGAGCAGACTTCCCAAACCTGAAGGGCAGTCCCAGGATAGAGGATGGAGACTGATTTTATTTATATTTATTTATTTATTTTCTACCTTTTTTTCTTCTTATAAATAATGTAAGGCAGCAAACGTACTTCACTTTCCCCCCATTAGTTTTTCCTCTCAATGGCAACCCTGTGAGGTAGATTGGGCTGAGAGAGAGTGATTGGCCCAAAGTCACTCAGCCAACTTTTATGCCTAAAGCAGGATTAGAATTCAGTCTCCTGGTGATTGGCCCAAAGTCACCCTGCTGGCTTCCATGCCTAAGGCAAGACTAGAACTCACAGCTTCTGGTTTCTAGTAGGATGCCTTAACCCCTAGACCAGTGGTTCCCAACCTTTTTTTGGCCATGTTCCACCTAAGCATCTCTAAAATCCTGATGCCTCCGCCCCTGTGACATATAATTCTTACTTTATTCCAAAAGTGAACTCTACTCATGTCATTAACTTGGTTTAAACAAGATTCAACCCCCCCCCCCTTAAAAATCTAATTGCCCCCCTTTGGGGCGTGGGCCCCACATTGGGAACATACTTATTACTCCTGAAATGAGGGCAAGAAGCAGATCCAAACTCAAACTGAAGAAGAATTTCCCACCCATGAATGTTATCAGGCAGTGGAACAACTTGCCTCTTGGAGTCATGGAAGCTTCATTGCTGGAGATTTGCAAGATATGTTTGGTAGTTGCATGGTTTGTGGATTCTGCCCTGGGCAAAGTTTGGACTAGGAGGCCTCTAAGGTCCCTTTTGACCCCATGATTCTATCTGGCAGCACTAGAACAAATGGGATGAATTGTCTAGGAGGTAGATACCGAAGAGAGATTAGGAAGACCTTGACAGAAACAACTGGTGAACAGTAGAATTGATGATTGCATGGAATGGTTTCTATCTCTTCAGTGGATATTTTCAAATAGAATAGCAGGGATATTGTAGTGCAGTGTTTCTGTTGTGGCCCGCCAGTGGTCAGTAGAGCTGGCAGCAGATTCAGACAGTGAGGAGGTTGGGGAGGAACATGGGCCAGTCCTGGAGTCTGGGGAAGGCTTTGATGAGGACTCTGTGTCAGAGGCAGAGACAGAGCCAGAGCCACATGCCAGTTATCAGCTGCCTTCAGAGTCAGACATCAGTGAGGCAGACGAACAGCTGGAGCCTGTTCCTAGTATGCGTATGTGCAGAGTGGCCAAACGAAGGAAACAGCTAAAGAACAGGGGTCTACTTGGGAGTAAGGCCACAGGTGGATGATGAATGGCCCTCCCAGAGGAAATAAAAGAGGAGCAAAAGGGGAGTGGAGTTTGCAGGAGACAATTAGTTCCCTTAATTGTTTCGTCGGAGACTCCTTGCCAAGTTTTGCAGATATCGGCCTGTCAGCTCTCCAAGTCAGATAAGGTCTGTGACTGTAAATTCTCCCCTGAAAGACTTTGCTGGATGTGAATGAGCAGAATTCACAGTAAATTAATAAAAGGGTTTTTGTCGGGACAAGGAGTTTGCTTCATGCTCTCGGGAAGCCTCGTTCAGAACAGTTTCTCACTCTTGACCACTTCCAGATGTGTGGACTTCAACTCCCAGAATTCCCTGGCCAGCTTGTTTAAAAACAGACCAATGTTTTGTGCTGATGAATGTCACATTTCTTGTTCCATTAATTTAACTTAAATTAAATTAAGTTCTGATTATACCATTGTCAGTGGAAAGAAATTAGGACATTTAGGGGAGGAGAAGTTTATTCCCATTCATGTCTCATCTGCCTGTTTGTTCTTCCACAGAAGAAATTCCTTCCCTTGATGGTGAAAGCAGGTTTCAGGCTACCACACTCTCTAGACACAGCAAAACGTGTCTGAAGATGACATCATGTCTCGTTTTAGGAAAACTGATTCCTTCTTACAGCAAGCTCTGCCGTTCAAAAGAACCGCCTCTTCAGACAGCCACCGCAGGTGCCAACGAGCCAAGCTGGAACTTGGCAAGGGACGGAAGTACGAAGAAGTGGAGAAAGGATTAAAATTAAGATGAGGGAGAATGAAGGAATGTCATGTTTTGAAAGAACAGGGAAGTGGTGATGACAACGCGCGGGGGCGACAGTAACAGAGGCTTCATGTTTGTGAAATTTATCCTCTCAAGCAGCTTTTCTCCTACCTGGTATTCAGATGCGTTCAGACTACTTCTCAGAATCTCTAGCCAGCAGTCAGCATTTTGTCCTAATTTTGTTTAGTTTAGTTTAGGTTTTTTTTTTATGACTACATAACAAATATTCCACCCACAAAGCTTTAAGGAATGCATGGAATCAGCATGGAAGGGACGTTCTAATCCAGTGATGGCTAACCTTTTCCTCCTCGTGTGCCGAAATTGCGCACACGTGCTCACACCCATAATGCAATGCACCACTCCCCCCCTGCGCATGTGTGTGACCCATCGTGCCCTCTTGTGGACCTTGGGATTGTAAATGAAGTTGAAGGGAGTGGGTTATTTCCATTTTATAAAAGTAACTGCTGAAACATATTTGATGAAAGGAAACAGTGGTGGCATTGAAGGTAGTGTAGATATAAATGGTGTCGATTTGATTCATCTGGGATCCTCTTAAGTTCTTCAACATCTATCAACTGACTTTAGCGAATACGGCAAAACTGAAATTCCATGTGCAGGAGTCGTCTACCATCAGTTATCAAACATTGGGGACGTATGATATTTATCTTTAGGTCTTAGTCACCTCCAGTTTGGATTATTACAATGAGGGCTACCCTTGAAGACTAGCAGCTGGTCCAGAAGCAGTGGCTCAAACATTTAGGGATACCTGCTGGTTTTTCATTGCAATTCAAGTTGCCAGTTGTCACCTTTAAAACTCTTTATTGTTTAGGATCTGGTTACTTGCAGGACCAGCTTCAGCGGTGGTTTGGAGCCAACCTGGTAGACGTCTCCCAATAACATAAGCTTTGAAATTGTTTTCTTTTCATAAAATAAATAAGACCTGGTTGTTTTAGCAGAACTTCAGGTTCTGAAGAGTTATTTTGTTCCAGCAGGACATTAAAAGGGTATAAGAATTCAGTATGTTCCTTGATGCTGAATGATTTATATTAATATACTAACTGATAACCCGGTGTTGCCCGGGTATTTATTTATAGGGGGAAAATGTCCGGACCAAACGTAATTTCTAATATTGGATTTTTCCCCTTACTAGAGGGAGCCCCCTTGTGGAGTACTGTGAAGCCATTACCATAGCAACTCCACTGCACTGTACAGTAGTACAGCAGTACAGTAGAAGCCATTTAAAGGCACAACAGGCTGTATCTTAACAGAACACACACCCCGAGGGTGTCTCACCCCCACAGCATTTGTCTCTAGAGAGTAAGTCATCTGTGTACCAAGTTTGGTTGAAATTGCTCGAGGCGTTGCAGAGCCCCATCCCCTCTATTATCTAATGACCAGCAAATGGCTGCCCTTTCACAACATCAAAAGCCGATTCCAAGGATAGTGGCTGCCTCCCTCTACCAAAGAGGAAGGCCAGCCCAATGCAAATAGAATAGAATAGAATAGAATAACAGAGTTGGAAGGGACCTTGGAGGTCTTCTACTCCAACCCTCCTGTTCAGGCAGGAAACCCTACGCTACTTCAGCCAAATGGTTATCCAATCTCTTAAAAACTTCCAGTGTTGGAGCATTTAGAACTTCTGGAGGCAAGTGGTTCCACTGATTAACTGTCAGGAAATTTCTCCTTGCTTCTCTCCCTGATTAGTTTCCACCCATTGCTCCTTGTCCTACCCTCAGGTGCTTTGGAGACTAGCTTGGCTCCCTCTTCTTGGTGGCAGCCCCTGAGATATTGGAACCCTGCTATCATGTCTCCCCTAGTCCTTATTTTCATTAAACTAGACATACCCAGTGTCAGCAACCATTCTGTATATGTTTTAGCTTCCAGTCCCCTAATCTTCTTTGTTGCTCTTCTCTGCACTCTTTCTAGTGGCGACCAAAACTGGATGCAGTATTCCAAGTGTGGGCAGGGGAGCAAGGGGAGATCGGAGCGCTCATCTACACACCTGATGGGACATCCAGGCTGACAAGAGGAATCCGAATTTGTTTGAGAGTTGCCAAGATTGTGCAGTAGGGCTCCGACAGTTCCCCCAGGCTGTCCTCTACGCCAAGCATGGCGTCAACTACCAGGTTGTATGCATCACTGATTAGCTGAACCTGCCAGAAGCAAAGGGAAAAATTGCATTCAATGCCATGTTAGCTTTCCAAGGGTTTCCTTATTATTTCCAAAATGAAACAAGCTTACTCAGAATTCATCAGGCAGGTTTTTTTTTTAAATGCACCCTGTTTTATATTTAGCCCTTTGCACAGGAAGCTTAATATCTGTTTCTGTTTGTTTCTTATCTTTACATTAGCTACGTGACAGATAAATTCTGATATTACTGTTTAGCCTTCATCAGATTTAATTGGCTCAGGGGTATCACCACCAAGCTAAACCTGAATCTCTCTCTTGGGCTGTGGGTATTCATACATGTACTATTGCATTGTAACATCTCCCATGGAAGGGAGACTGTGACAGCTCATTACCCCAAATAACTTGAATTCTTCGGCATTGATGGGAAGATCTGAAGACAAAATGTAACTTGACCAAATGCATCCACAAAGGGCAGGAAATATTCATTCATCTCTGAATGAAAAGAACACCTGTGATTCCTGATTATCTAGGATCGTTCTGTGTCTACTGTTTTTCAACTTTGGCAACTTTAAGATGTATAGACTTCAATTCCCAGAATTCCCCAGCCAGCTGGCTGGGGAATTCTGGGAATTGAAGTCTATACATCTTAAAGTTGCCCAGGTTGAGAAACACGGATGTAGATCCTTCATATTACTTAGCTCAAACAGCCTCACATGCGGAAAAACCTGGTCGTTGTCCTCTGCTTCAAACTCTTGGAGGAAAATTGGACATAAATCTAATGAACAGGGAAATGCATAATAACCAAACTAGCTTGTCAATGAGTGAAACCAGTGTGTTAGATTAAATGGCATAGATATTTAGCAGAAGCTCTCTTTGGATAAGAGGAAAAACAGAGCAAATGTTTTGCATGGCCCTCGTCTTATTTTTGCCATTAGAGGTTTCAGTTGTAAGCTTTTCCTGAAGATTTTGTATTCTCACAAAACGTTTTGTTTTTCACTTGACTTCTGGGTGGCTTCTATACCGCAAGATTGACGAAAAGAACTTCCATTTCATGAGGTGAAGTCAAATTGCAAAGCCAAAACCTTTCAAAAAATTATTTCCTCCCCCTCCCCCTTCTCTGCCTCTATCCATATTGAAATTAGGGAAACTTTAGAATCCAGCAATCATTTAGAGGATAATGCTTTTGGAAAGCTTCAACCGAAAGCCAGGCCAAACCCATTTCTCCTGAAGTTTCTTTCCAAGAAGGCAGTAGCAGCAGCATCTGTATTAGAAAACGTGATCCGAAGAAGCTGGTTGGACTCTGATTTGTTTGAAAGATGAAATAGAAGCATTGAGTTGAAAGCCGCATAAAATTGTTGGTTTGTTTAGAAAATGTATAGCACTTCCCACTCACTCTAAGTGACTCTGGGAAGCTTACAAAAAATAAAATCCCAGTATACAACCATAAAAACAATAACCTGCCATCCCGAGGTGGCAGAGGTGGCGCAGTGGTTAGAGTGCAGTACTGCAGGCTACTTCAGCTGACTGCTAGATGAAGTTCGGCAGTTCAAATCTCACCAGGCTGAGTGTTGACTCAGCCTTCCATCCTTCTGAGGTGGGTAAAATGAGGACCCAGATTGTTGGGGGCAATAGGCTGACTCTAGAAACCGCTTACAGAGGGCTGTAAAAGCACTATGAAACGGTATATAAGTCTAAGTGCTAGTGCTATCCCCATGGTGACAGCAGTCAATCAAACAAGCCACTTGATGGGCTCCATCCCACTCTGGGTTACCCATTGTTATGGATGTAACCCTAGGCTTGGCTTGGCAATGTATATAAGCTATGATTGTAACAAATGTATCTGTTACTTTAAATGTTCAAGAGATGTAATTGGTTTGTTACCTCAAGCAGCCATAAGAGGGAGCCAGAATGACTGTTAGCTCTCTGTTTGTTAGACGCTAATCGGTGTATTGTGAGGTATTGTGGTTTGCTACTGTTAGCTGTTTCATTTGCTAGACTGACTATTTGATAACTGCATGACTGAACCGTGTATGACTTGGACTGTAAATTGAACTCTGAATACCTCTATATTTCCACATAGTAAACTACTATATTTTATACTATTCAGTGTCCCTGTATGCTGGTTTGTGCGTGTTCTTGCCTACCACTCTCACTACACTTCTCTGCACACTTGCTCTCCTAACGGGGAGCTTACTTAATACCCAGGCAAAAATTTTCAACAGAGTGCCATATTTGCACAGAGATACAGAGAAATGATAAGGATTTCCTTAGCCCTTTTTGGTGGTTTTTGATGCATAATAAAATTTTAGGCCCTATCTAAATGGACATGATTTTACCAATTATTGCAAACAATCAATAAGCATCAGAAAAAAAACAATAGCTTGCAAAATAATATATAAGAGAATGAATGGAATGTTTATAACATAGATATATATCTGTGTCAGTGGTGAAATCTAATTTTTTTTACTACCAGGTCTGTGGGTGTGGCTTGTTGGGCGTGGCTTGTTGGGGGTGTCATGTGACTGGGTGTGGGTGGCTATAGTCATGTAACCGGGGGATCAAAAGACAGAAACTCACAATGTCCTGCTGGATCAGGGTTGGACTAGGTGACCTCCAGGTCCCTTCCAGTCCTGGATTATCCTCTGAAGCTAGTGCCAGGATTGTAGTCCTTCCTCCCTTTCCTTTTTCCCTCCTTCCCTCCCTCCATCCCTCCCTCCCTTTCTCTTTCTTTCTTTCTTTCTTTCTTTCTTTCTTTCTTTCTCAGCACCCCCCCCCCCCCCGTTTTTGACCTAGCAGGCCTCAGAGAAGCCTGCTGGGAGCAAAAACGGACCTCCGCCACCCCCCGTTTTTGGCCTAGCAGGCTGCTGGGAGCAAAAACGGACCCCACCCCACCCCCTTGTTTCCCGAGAACCTGTAGTAAAAAAAATGCTTTAAAAGTTTTTTTTTAAAAAAAAGTTCTGAAGCTCAGCTGTGCAACGTGCGATTTTCCTTTTTTCAGTATTTTTTACTACCGCTTCTGCGAACCAGTAGCATTTTTTACTACTGCTTCGGCCGAACCAGCCCGAACTCATAGCATTTCACCCCGATCTGTGTGTATTTTTTAAAAGGAAAAAAAAAACGTTTTAAACACATCAATCCAACATTAAAACTAAGAGTGAGTGGGCGGTCATATAAATTTTCTAAATATGTAAATGAAAATAAAAGTTAAGGGATAAATCATATAACTCACAAACGTATACAGGGAGATAGGCTCAGGTATCACAAATACCCCTTAAAAATGGATGTGTTTCGATTTTTCACTTTTCAGTAGCATAAATATTGACCGTGCTGCCTTAACCGCAGCGCAGAATAAAGGAATCAGTCAAGCTAACGTAATAACCCTGAATTAATAGCAGAAAGAGAAAAGATAAGAAAGCAACTGCTATACATCCTCAGGTCTGGATATCTCTCACAAAAGGCATCCATTTCTTCAAAGAATGCAGAGCAATTAACCAATTATCTACTGAGCAATAGAATACAAAGCTTACTCAGAGCAAAATAAGTCATGAAAATTCTCTACTGTTGCTAAAATCCCATACAATTTGTATAATATTCATTTGTTTCCAGTACATTCTTCCTCTTTTTATTGGTCCCATAAAATTCATGCGAAGTAGAGGCCTGCTAACATCAAGAAGGCTCTCTATAATGGTCCTTTCCCCACCAGATCTGGACCAATGATGACCTACAGTTAAGACCAACTTGGGCACAAAAATAACATGGTGTAAAATAGATATATGGAATTAAAATGATCTCCAAGTCAGAGATAATTCTACTATCAAGAAATATTGATAGAGGTCACTGGAGGTCACTGGAGACCCGTGTTAGGGCCATGGATGAGCCTAACTGACTACCCAGACCAGACTAACTGACTGCCCAGACCAGACTAAGACTAAGAACAGCTGGGCTTAAAAAGGCCACCTCCCATTCACTAAGGAACCCACATCTGTAACATCTGTAACTACATCTACTTTTAACCACCTTGGAATGTCCCCCATTTGCTCCACTTTGGGAATATTTGAACATTTCCCCCCCGCCCTCTTTCCAAGTACTATCTGGATACTAAAGCCTCCAGCTTTAGTATCCCATTAAGACCTTAGCCCTCCGGCTATTGACTTTTACTACCTGCACCCTTACCCAATTGGGCTTTAATATTCTATCAATTTATTCAAGGTTAGACCTGCTCCGCCTGCGGGAGGCCCCTCTCTCGCAGGTATGGCCCTTGGCTCTTACAAGGGCCTGCCTTGATGACGGGTTTGTGAACCCCGAGAGGTGGAAGAAACGGAAGCTGAGGGGATTTTTAGTCAAATGTTTTACATTGTTTTTAGGGGGTTCCAGGGAGGGGGGGTGGGTGGGTCAGACCAGGAGCGATGTGAGAGCCGGGCCTCCAGGTGTGGTCGCGAACAGAAGGGGCGGAAGGGAGGAGGAGGGGCAGATACGAGGACAGCTTAAGAACCTACAGTCGGTTGGGAGACCGTGGTTGCTGGTTACACTCGGTCGCTTGTACCAACCCCCGCGTTCTAGGTGGTCAAGAGTTACAGACCCAAGGCCTGAGGCTGCTGTTATGCAATGCGAGGTCCGTTGTTAACAAGGCCCCCCTCATTCACGATCTAATTTTAGAGGGGGAGCCGGACCTCGCGGGAATAACGGAGACCTGGTTGGGCCACGAGGGAGGTCTTCCCCTCGTCGAAATGTGCCCACCAGGCTACCGAGCATTTCACCAGCCCCGGGCCCAGGGAAGGGGCGGTGGGGTGGCAGCAATTATTCGGGAGGACTTAGAGCCGAGGGAGTCTACTGTGCCACAGACGTCCGGATGTGAATCCCTTGTTGTGAAATGGGGGCCTGGGAGACAGTTGGGCCTGCTGATAGTATACCTGGCTCCTCGCTATACATCAGCGGCCCTGCCTGAACTCCTCGAGCTGATCGCATCGGTGGCGGTTGAGACCCCCAAACTTTTAGTGATGGGGAATTTTAACCTGCCATCGATGGGAGAAGCATCAGAGGGGGTTTGGGAGTTCATAGCTTCCATGACAGCCATGGACCTGACTCAAATGATTCAGGGCCCGACACACGAGGGAGGACACACTCTGGACCTTGTTTTTGTCTCTGGCCAGTGGCTGAGTGATCTGGGAGGAGGGGACTTAACCATCACTCCCCTGTCATGGTCAGATCACTCACTCCTCCGTCTTGACTTCCCTGGTGCTACCTCCCGCTGCGGGGAGGCGGAACCGGAAAGTTCCAGATGGTTCCGCCCCAGGCGCCTGATGGAACCTGATAGGTTCCAGACGGAGCTTGGGCCACCTCCTGTAACCTTGACCCGCCCCCGGGTAGAGGACCTGGTAGTTGCGTGGAATAATGCAACTACCGGGGCCTTGAACCGGGTGGCGCCTTTGCGGCCTCTCCGGCGGCAACGATCCACCCTAGCCCCTTGGTTTACCGAGGAGCTAAGGGTGATGAAGTGCCGCAAGAGACGTCTAGAGAGTCGTTGGAGTCATTTAAGGACGTACCTTGTGGCATTGAGAGTGGCCAAACGCCAATATTGTGCCACTCTCATTGCATCCGCGGAGAACCGCCCTGCCGCCCTGTTTCGGGTGTCCCGCTCCCTCTTGTTTCAGAGGCCGCGGGAGGCCCCCCTACAGGGCAGGGCAGAGGAATTTGGTAAATATCTGCAGGATAAAATCGCTCAAATCCGGAGAGATTGGGTTCCTGTCAGTGATCCAATGGAGACGTCCATGGCGAGTCTTGAGGTATCGATCTGGGAGGAGTTTGACTTGGTTGCCATCGAGGATTTGGACAGATTGCGTGGACGACTGCGACCCACCACATGTTTATTGGACCCGTGCCCCTCCTGGCTTGTACTGGCATCCTGGGAGGTTACACGAGACTGGCTCCTGGGCCTAGTGAATGCTTCGCTGAGCGAGGGGTCTCTCCCGGCCGCCTTGAAAGAGGCGGTGGTGAGACCCTTGCTCAAGAAGCCTTCTCTGGACCCTTTGGAGCTGGCCAATTATCGTCCTGTCTCCAACCTTCCCTTTTTGGCGAAGGTTGTAGAGAGTGTGGTGGCCTACCAGTTTCCACGACATCTGGAGGAAAATGATTATCTAGACCCGCGCCAGTCCGGCTTCCGCCCCGGTCACAGCACGGAGACGGCCTTGGTCGCGTTGGTGGATGATCTCTGGAGGGCCAGAGACAGAGGTTGTTCCTCTATCCTGGTCCTATTAGACCTCTCGGCGGCTTTTGATACCATCGACCATGGTATCCTGCTGCGCCGGCTGGAGGGGCTGGGGGTCCGGGGCACCATTTTGCGGTGGTTCGGCTCCTACCTTTCTGACCGGACGCAGCGTGTGTTGGCAGGAGAAGAGAGGTTGACCCTACGCCCCCTTACTTGTGGGGTGCCACAGGGGTTGGTCCTCTCGCCACTCCTCTTCAATACATATATGAAGCCGCTGGGTGAGATCATCCGTGGTTTCGGGGTGGGATACCATCTGTACGCTGATGATACTCAGCTGTACTTTTCCACCCCGAACCACCCCAACGAGGCCATCGAAGTGATGTCCCGGTGTGTGGAAGCCGTATGGATCTGGATGGATGACAACCGACTCAAGCTCAACCCCTCCAAGACGGAGTGGCTGTGGGTACCAGCTCCCCGGTTCAGCCAATTAATTCCATCATTGGCCATTGGGGGCATTCAACTTGCCCCCGTGGAGCGGGCGCGCAATTTGGGCGTCCTCCTGGATGCCCGGCTGTCCATGGATGACCATGTGACAGCCGTGGCAAGGGGGGCGTTCCACCAGGTTCGCCTGGTGCGTCAATTGCGCCCCCTACTGGACCGGGACGCCTTACGCACAGTCACTCATGTGCTGGTGACGTCTCGCTTGGACTACTGTAACGCTGTCTACATGGGGCTTCCCTTGAAATGCACCCGGAGGCTACAGTTGGTCCAGAACGCAGCCGCGCGGGTAATTATGGGGAGTACTAGGTACTCCCATGTGACACCGTTCCTGCGCGAGCTGCACTGGCTTCCTGTGGTCTATCGGGTGCGTTTCAAGGTTTTGATAACAATCTTTAAAGCGCTCCATGGCTCAGGACCTAGTTACTTGCGGGATCGTATTCTGCCCCATACATCCCTGCGACCAATCCGCTCGCACAGAGAGGGCCTCCTCCAGGTGCCGTCCACAAGACAGTGTCGGGGGGCGGCGCCTAGGAGTAGAGCCTTCTCTGTGGCGGGCCCAGCCCTGTGGAATGACCTCCCCCCGGATATTAGGAATACCTCTGACCTCCGCTCCTTTCGTATTAAGCTTAAGACCCACCTATTCCAAGCAGCTGGCCTGGCTCAACTTTGATCTAACCATATCGCTCCTGACGGGCTTTTACTGGGTATTTTAATTATATTTAATTATCTAGGGGTTTTTAAAGACTGTATTTTAATTGTTTTATTTATCAGCCGACCTCCTCCTTGTGTATGTCTCGGTATATGTCTCTGTTATATGTTTGTTTTGTCCATATTTATTTCATATGTTTCATTGTACGCCGCCCCGAGTCCTTCGGGAGAGGGTGCGGCTAAGAAATAAATATTTATTATTATTATTATTATTATTATTATTATTATTATTATTATTATTATTCAACTTTAAGAAGAATTAGGTATATATCATTAGATCATGCTACAGAATCATTATAGGTCGTCCTCATTTAGCAACTACAATTGGCACTGGCCACTCGATCATTAAGCAAAGGACTCACAAAGAGAATCACAACTGTGCTTAATGTCTATTTCAATTTCAATTTCAATTTATTTGTGCTTCTAGACCGCCCCCTCTCCCAGAAGGGACTCGGGGCGGTGTACAGTCCATATAGAATATCACAAAAATACAATAAAAAAAAATTAAATATGTACAGTTTGGAGGAGGTTAAAATGCAATTAAAAGAACTGTACAAAACTGAATAAATATAATTTTTTTAGAATCCCTAAAACAAACTATAGATTATATTCTCAGTCATCCAGGTCATAGGCAGTGGTGGCATTCATTTTTTTTTTACTACCAATTCTGCTTGGTGGGCGTGATGTGGCTTGGTGGGCGTGGCAGGGGAAGGTTACTGCAAAATCCCCATTCCCTCCCAATCAGCTGGGACTGGGAGACAGAGAATAGATGGAATAGAATAGGTGATATTTACCGGTTCTCCAAACTACTCAAAGTTTCTGCTACCAGTTCTCCAGAACTGGTCAGAACTTGCTGAGTACCACCTCTGGAACTCATAGGATGTCTAAAAGGTCCTTTTTCAAAAGGCAACAGGCAACTGCTTCAAGAGCTCTCAGGGAGACTGCTAACAACTAGATGACTGCAAAGAAATATGATCTTTCCAAGCCCCTCTCCATCTTGACAGAACTAATCCAGAAGTGGGTTGCTCCTGGTTTAGCCCGGTTCGGCCGAATTGGTAGTAGAATTCAGGTCTGGGTCGCAGAACCGGCAGAGACCCAGGCCTGCCATGCCCCCGAACCACTTCTGTTAGATATTAGCATAAACCGCTGTAAGTCTCCACTCAGGTCCGCCACTAGGGCGGGAACAAGGGGTTGTTCTGATTGGACGGGAGGTGTACCCGATTCCTATAAAAGGGGAGCTACTCGACCCCAAGTCAAGCTGGATCACTACTACTACTAAATAAAGAGCTGTTGTTGTCACTATCGTCTGGAGTCTGTTCTCTCGTTGCCCGGATCTAACAACTTCCTTCACTGCTGCTGGGCTGTGGCAGGTCCAGAGTCCTTCTGGCAAGCTGAAGGGAATTTTCGGCGGCCCCCAGACATCCACCATTGCTGGGAAGCGGCTGGCTGGCAAAGAAACCTCCCAGCCACTCCTCTTTGAGAGCCACTTTGCAAAGCGGCTCTCAGAGGCAGCAGCTGGCCACAAGCTGGCAAAAAGTCTTCTGGTATCGCACCATGTTCTTTGCACATGTGCACCCTTTGGACTTGCAAGGGGTGCGCATGTACAAAGAACAAGGCAGCAACATTGGAGTACTTTTCATCGGGCTGCGGACAGCCGAAGATTTGTGGTTTTTTTCACCGGCATCTCCTCTGTTCACCGTAGAACGGTGTGAGCAGAAGGGGAGACAGGCCCTCTAGCATGCCCCCCCTCTTCCCGGGTGATGAGAGCGACCGCCATTAGGCATTATCAGAAATATTAAAGCCTTTTTCTAATTCCTCAAAAACATTTGCAACTGCCTTTGCTAAGAAAGTAATTCAAATATAATCCAAGCATGTATAATTTAAATCACAGGCCACATATCCCATCCCTCGCCTGCCCAGCCCCCCCCCCCCAAAAGACCGCCAAAGTTCTGCCAGCTTATCATTGTTAATAGGGTAAAATGATATGCTTATTAAATGTAGAGAAAGAAATGTTGAGAATGATTTAATCGGATGACTTACTGGGAACCCAGAATAATCATAATAACTAGATTATCTGTGTTTATCCTTTAATACTTCTAAAACTAATTCTGGAGATGAAAGCTAAGCGTTCTCTTGAAATCCCTTTTCAAGTATTTCTTCCATATTGCCATTTCAGAGTGTGCTCTGCACTATAGATTCAATGATGCAGAAATATGCATCGAAACATTAACGATGGCATCATACGTATGATTGCACTGAGGTGGGCACTATACTTTGGGGAAATCAAATATGTGCAATCAGCGCTAAAATATAACCAAAACACTCTCGAGTCAAGCTCAAATTCAAATCACATGAAAACTGTAGACAGAGGTGGTATGGGACTCCCTGACTGGGAGCTTTATTATAAAGCAGCAGCGTTAACATGGATCAGGGACTGGATTAATTTAAAAAATAAAAGAGTATTAACACTAAAGGGCCACGATATGCATACGGGATGACATTTCTTCTTATGGGAGGAGGGAAAAAAGAAAGAAAAATATTTTCATAGACACCACATTAGAGATGCACTGATACAGGTCTGGAGTAAAATTAGGGAAAAACACGACATGAAAATACTGACATGGCTTTCCACTATGGAAGCCAGGACACATCCCAATATACTAGATCTATCTAAAATGGTTAGATACAGAGAAATTTTAGACATTCAGAGGAATCTGAAAACAAATCAGGAATTAAAGGAGCAAAATATAAATATAGATTGGTGGCCATATCTTCAATTACAATCGAGGTACAAAAAAGATATAAAAGAATATGGAATCTTTACAGAATTACAACAAATAGATATAATTTTAACAGGCCCGAAAGATAAATTTATAATAAAAATGTACAAATATTTATTAGAAATAACATTGGAAGAAGAAGTAGTTAAAGGATGCATGATAGTGTGGGCCAAAAATTTTGGACACAATATATAGTAGATCTAGTGGATTGGGAAAGAATTTGGAAAACAAATGATAAATTAACAAGATCAGTAGCATACAAAGAAAACATGTACAAAATGTTCTATCGTTGGCATTTACCACCAATGAGATTGCCCAAAGTGTATGTGAACATGAATCCAATCTGCTGGAAGTGCAAAAAAATGCGAGGGACTTTCTATCATATATGGTGGACTTGTCCGGAAACCCAAAAGTATTGGATTAAAATTTGGAAATGGATACAACAAATTACAGAGGAACAAACAGAATATAAACCGGAACTCTTTCTGCTGGCAATAACCAAGGGGAACTATAGAAAGAAAATTAAATACAGACTAATACACCTGTATGACTACAGCCAGAACAACGTTTGCCCAATGTTGGAAACAAAGTAATATTCCCCCAGATGAATTAGTGATTCAGAAAATTCTAGGTTGCGCAGAAATGGACAAGTTCACATTAAATTTAAAGGACAAAGAAGAATCTGAATACTATGAAATTTGGGACAATTGGTATAAATGGTTGCAGGAATAACAGGAATAAAGTTAATTCAGCCAAGAAACAATAGAGAAATGTATAGAACTGTGGATGAATGTATATAAATATAGAAGTGATATAAGATTGATATATACAGGCATGATGACACAACAATGTTAATGTGATAATTGTAAGATGTTATAGAGGGGAAAAAACAGTGAACATTTGATCAATAAAAAAGAAAACTGTAGACAGAAGTGGAAATGATGGCTTAGGATATATAACTAAGACAATGAGCTCCTACTATACACAGAAAGAGGGAAACGTTCTGTACCTCCCCAATCTGGTGCTCTTCAATGTCTTACTTGCGTAGCTTTCACCTACAGAAGGGGTGTCCAAACTTGGGAACTTTAAGACTTGTGGACTTCAACTCCCAAAATTCCCCAGCCAGCATGGCTGGCCGGGGAATTCTGGGAGTTGAAAGTTCCCAAGTTTGGACACCCCTGACCTACAGGATTATGGGAACTGTAGGCAAACACATCCAGACGACAAAAGCTGGTGAGATATCCATCCTTCCTAACCTCCTTCTAAACAGAAGGGTAGCTAACTACTGTTCTGTTGAAAAAGAGATCTAGATCATTTCATAGGTAGTCCTTGACTTTTGTCACTTGTCAATTGTGGGGCCCACAATTGAGCCCCACATTTTTGTTGCTGAGCAAGACAATTATTAACTGAGTTTTGTCCCGTTTTACGACCTTTCTTGCCGCACTTCACTTGTTCAGTGAATCGCTGCAGTTGTTAAGTTAGTAAAACGGTTGCTAAGTGAATCTGGCTTCCCCATGGACTTCGCTTGTCAGGTCTCGAAAGGTGATCGTGTGATCACGGCACATTGCAACGGTCATAAATATGAGCCAGTTGCCAAACATCCGAATTTTGATCACATCACCCCCAGCGATGCTGGCATAGTGGTGTGAAAAATAGTCATACGTCGCCTTTGTGCATTGCTGTTGTAACTCTGAATGATCCCTAAACAAATTATTGTAAGTGGAAGACTTCCTTGCTGAGATGCTAAAATGTAAGTCTCTGCCTGCATAGTTCTGAAGGTGGGATGGAAACATTAATACGTGTGAAAGCTGGAAATAAAAGGATTTTTACTGTAATCGGCTTCCTTCCCTAAATGCGATTAAGCATCTCGACTTACCTCTGCTGGCAGGTAGGAAAGGAAAGGAATGTCGATCTTTTCACACTGCGTGGTGAAATCTCTGTAGAGAGGATTAGACGACTTTTTGGGGTAAAATATGGTCGGCTCATATTCCTGGAACAGAAAACAGGAGATGACTGCAGGTAAGCATCAAGGGCAATCACTTCCCTCATTATAACCACAGCTAATGGGACTGTATTTAATCCCAGAAATCATTCAAATTAAATTTCAAGAAGCAGGACATGGAAGGCAACATAGGTGAGGAAATAATGAAAGAAGAGTTACAAACTGCTATTGGGAAATTCCTCATGAGATTTTCTTGATGAATTATGAGGTTAATTAACTGGATAGCAATTCAAAGCAGCTTTGTAAGAAATCCTGGACATTATGCTCACTCCAGGAGTTGAAACTTCTAAGAAATTTAGGATATTTTCAAGGTTCAGGATGCTATTGTTTTCAGCAGTCCTCTGTAAGGGTACCCGAATTACAAAACATAATGAGTCAGAATCCTGTCCTTGAGAAAGCATCAAGATTTCAGTTAAGTAATCAGAAAATTGAAATCCACTCTAGTTTGGCAAAAGTTTGTACAAATGTATTTGACCATATCTATTCAGACATGGAACGGTGAGAAACTGGATTGACAGATTTCAAATATCAAAGACATTTAGTGCTCCCAAAAAAGAAATTCATTCTCTCTAGGTTGTCTGAAAGAGATATAATAACTGTTTATCTATCAACAAAGCCTTGTGTTGATGGATGAGTTTATCAATACTCTGATGATAGAAATGTACAGTATATTAATAATGCCAGCCCAGGTAGGTGGTAGTATATAAATCAGGGTATCTCAACCTTAGCAAGTTTAGGACTAGTGGACATCAAGAATTTCAGCATTCCTTAGTTAGCCATGATGGCTAGGGTATTCTGGGAGTTGAATTCTATTTGTTTTAAAGTGTTGAAAGAAATGTCCTTCCGGGTTCAGTTCCAAGTGGGGAAAAAGACATTGGAAAAGGAAGGGTGCTTGGAAAGATGGTTTTAATGGTGGACAGGATCACATGGCTTGAGCTCCTGAACAGAAAAGGGGGGGGTCACATGCATCCAGATGTTGGGTGAAGAAGAAAAGAGAGAGCGAGATGCTGAAAGTTCCTGGTTTTATGCCCTCTCTGGCCTTTGATCTTGTATTCTGATTGGTTGTCAGACTCCTATGGAGCCATGCAGGGGCAAGTCTGTAGGCTATGTTTGAGTCCAGGTTTGATTGAGCATTGCTTCTTCCAGGTGCCCTGTGGTGAGATGGGTAAAGATGGGTACTATCATGCCGTAATCCCATCACCTGGGGTTTAAGGGAGGGATCTTTGTTATGTACAATAGACTGGCTCAGGCCTTTTAATGGCCCATTGACAAAAGTGGGGGGCTACTAAGAATAAATCTGTTTCCTGCCTAAAAACATGTTCCTCCATTTCTTGTCCAGGGAAATATAATATTCTGCCTTGTTCAATATTTCCCAGGATATTTCATTTTTCTAGGAGAGGGGGTGGGTTTTAACTTCCTACAAAAGTAACCAAGGTTGGGAAACACTGATCTAAATGGTAATCTCCAGGGGTGGGCTTCAAAAATTCCACCAATGGGTTCTCTGCCAGGTTGCTGGCTGGGCGTGGCCATGCTGGCCGTGGCCTAGTCGACCTCCTACACCATGGCGAGGGGGGGGGTTCCCCCTTCCCCAGGCTCCGGAGGCTTTCCTCGAGCCTTTGCAAGGGCGAAAACTGCCTCCCCCGGGCTCCGGAGGCCTCCCAGAGGAACTTCCAGGAGGCCCGTTTTTCCTCCTCCCCAAGCTTTTTGGATGCAAAGTAAGTGCATGGGCCATGCACTTACCTCGCATCCAAAACAGGCCGCATGGAGACTCATGGGAGGAGAGGGGGCGGGGGGGCAGGGCCAGCCAGGGGTGGGAACCGGCCATAACGTTAGCTATGGGTTTTCCCGAACCCGGGCGAACCTGTAGCAGCCCACCTCTGGTAATCTCATAAATGTAAGCAGGGTAAGGTTTAGTTAATACTTGGAGGAAGAGTAGTGAGAGGGGATCACAGCAAAAACAAATTTTACTTTGATACTATTTTACATTGGTTTCTGTGTGTATTTTTTTTTCTTTGTGTCACATTAAAAAATTTGTAATTGGTGGCATGGGAGAGGTTCAGAAGGTCATTTCCAGGACTTTTATCAGTTACATAAGACTCTGAACATCTCATGTTAGTTTAATCCAATGATCAGAAATCTCTGTGATCGATTCTGAAATATATCTGGGTCCTTAATGCAGAGAAGAAGACCTCTTAGCCTCAGAAAATAAGATTTTGTAAAGACATTTAAAGCTAGGATGTTGGTGATGTGCTTCAGAAATGCTGTAATCCCAATTTTGTAAAGCTGTCCATTTAAGATATATTTTTAAATCTTGTGCAGGATGGCAGGAACATTTGTTTAATACTTGTCCTTATTAAACAAATCCAATTTTGCACTTCTGGAGTTACTCAATGTATGGGAACACAACGATCTTTTCAATTGCCAAATCACCGAATTATGTGATACAATTCTTGTGGAGCCCTGAAGCTCCAAAGATGTGCCAATATGACATCTCAAATAAAATGGAGCTTTAAGGAATTGCTGGCCGCGGAGTCTTTTTTTGTTGGGGGAGTGGGGGGTGTTACTTGGAACCCTGACATCTTGGCTTAATAGCAACTGTACAAATGTAGTTTTTAAGGAAAAATATATACGATTAAAATGAATGTATCATGTTTGGTGGCCCTGAATACAGAATATGGATACCAAGATAGTAGCAATCCTGCTAATGGGTGAGAAATGTTTGCCATTGGGCAAGTTACAAAGTTTGCTATAGCAGTTCAGAAAGCCTTGGACAAGTTTTCTCGGTGGCATTGTTGCCTTTAAGGCAGATATCTGGAGATAAAGGATTTTGGAGGGAGTCTTGATTGGAAAAATCTGCATTTAAAAAGCTCAAGTTAGTGGGGCAGAAACTTGGCCAAGGGAACCGTTTGCAAATAGTCTACAAAGGGGATAGCCAATCTATCAATTCCCTGAGTTTGTGCAAGGCAAAATGTCAGAGTTTGTTCATAGATCAGAATAGACATGGCAACAGGTCAGCCAATGGGGACTGTTTGGAAACTAAAAACAGTATTTGCTGTGCGAGCAACAAGGAGACAGGGCGTAGCTTAGCCCTGTAGCTCTGAGTCTGTGCAGAGTTCAAAATTAGTCTGCTGCTCTGAACTGAAACTAAAACTGTTCTCTCCTCTAATTGTGTTTTGCTTGTATTTACTACCACGTTGGAAAACTTGCTTTTGGTATTGTACTTCAGGTGTTATATTATATATATAAAGAGAAGTTAATGAATCCTGCTGAATCAGTTACCTGTGTATGCTTTCTGGATGTGATTGCTGCTGCAAACTCTGACACAAGACTTATGCTCTTTGGCATCAGCCATTCATTCACTGGTCTACTGATGAAAGAACCAGGCTAGAAACCAGGAGACTGTGAGTTCTAGTACCACCTCAGGCAAGAAATCTATCTGGCTGCCTTTGAGCCAATCACAAGGAGACTGTGAATTCCAGTCCTGCCTTGGGCATGAAAGCCGGTTGGGTGACTTTGGGCCAATCACCAGGAGACTGTGAGTTCTAGTTCTGTCTTAGGCATGAAAACCAACTGGATGACCTTGGCCAATCACTCTCTTTCAGACCCACCTTGCAGGGTAGTTGTCAGGAGGACAGTATTAGGTCTGTTCATCGGACTTTGAGTTTTTTATAAATATAGTAAAGGCAAGATATAAATGATCCAAAGGTGGCCCAACCCCCACAGCATTCAGAGTTAGTTAGATACTTACAAATACACGCAAATGCCGGGCACATGCCAGGCCGATGGCCCCATTCTGTTCACAACCACAGATCACCAATAGTGTCGGCTGCTTCTTTGAGAGAGACTGCCTGGGGAAAACCTGTAACAAAAAATATCTAGCAAGTGAACGTGGAAAAGCAAAAAATGAATAAATAAGATTGTTCAGGTTTACGGTGTTGCTAAAAATAAAGCTTAGATCAGGAAGAAAGCAGAATTCCAACACAGTTCCCAGCACACAAACTACACAATATATTTCTTCAACTTAGCGGATGAAAGAAGTTCATGAAATTGATAAAAAGTCTCCCGGCGTCGTTGGGAATCAGGAAGTATAACAAATTGAAATAGGCAATTAAATAAATGATGATACCCAGCTTTACAGTCTCCAGTCCTGGCTAAACAGATGATGCTATTGCAGGGGTGAAATGCTACCGGTTTGGGCCAGTTCATCTGAACCGGTAGTAAAAAATGCTAAAAAAAAGTTTTTAAAAAGTTCCGACAATCGCGCAGCACAGTTGATTGTCACCCAGCTGGTCGTCGGAATTTTTTTTTTTTACTTTTTAAAGTAAAAAAGTGAACAGGTAGTTAAAAATGCTTTAAAAAGTTTTTTTTAAAAAGCTGGCCGTGCCCACGCAGTCACATGACCCACCAAGCCACGCCTAGCCACGCCCACATAACCGGTAGGGGGAGGAAATTGAATTTCACCACTGTGCTTTTGCAATGCTGACTGGATACCAGGTAATCCTCAACTTATAACCATTCATTTATTGACCATTTGAAGTTACAATGGCACTAAAAAAAAGTGACTTATGACTGTTTTTCACACTGAACAACCATTGCAGCCTCCGTGCAGTTACGTGAATAAAATTCGGATGCTTGGCTTGACTTACGACCACAACCGAGCCCCACATTTCGGTTGCCAAGTGAGACGTTTGTTACATTTGTTTTGCCCCCATTTTACAACCTTCCTTGCCACAGTTGTTAAGTGAATCACTGCAGTTGTGAAGTTACTAACAGTGACTCTTGCTTCCCTATTGACTTTGCTTGTCAGAGGGTCGCAAAAAGTGACCGCGTGACCCTGGGACTCGGCAAACATCATAAATAAATGCCAGCTGCCAAGCGACTGGATTTTGATCACATGACCACGTTGCAACAGTCGTAAGAATGAAAAATAGTAATTCGTCACTTTCTTCAATGGGGTTGTGACTCTGAATGGTCACTAAATGAATGATTGTAAGTAGAGGACTACCTGCAGCAGTTTCCCAATACATCTCCCCCCCGCCCTGAAAAAAGGTTACAGGGATGAAGTCCAGCCATTTTTTTTCTGATTTTTTAAAACAGATTTGTGTAGTGATGTTGTCTTCCCTTCCCTTCCATTGGTTTCCCAACCGCTGACCTAAATATTTGTACTTTGCAATGGACATTGAGCGCTGTGGGGTTGCAGCTAAATATCTGCTTAAATCATGTCATCTATATTATTTTTTATTGGTCTCATGACTGTCTTCCTAGAAATCATGCTCCAAATATCTCAATTTGTCTTGCTGTGTGTTGCAATCCACGGGAGCTATTCATGCTTAAATTGAGTTGGCTTCTGTTGCGGATATGTAAACTGACAATTTTGCCAATGCTACGTATCCTCCAATTTCGTTCTCCCAGTTTCTATGTCCCGTGCAGGGGGGGGGGGGGGAGAAGCATCGCCATTCTCTAAGGCTACAGATTTCCCTGCCTCTCCCTCCAAAATCCAATAACCCCTACTTTGCTAGGCTTCAAGAGATGATTAAAAACAGAGGTTTTAAAAAGTCCTTTAAGTTAGAGACGGCGCCTTCTTTTGGATTGGCTGCATTATGATTTTACTTTTAATGATTACTGATGGCTATAAACATTCTTCGCAGTGTTTTGTGCTTCAGATTGTAACCTACTGAAAGTCTCTATATTGCAGTAGGTTAAACAAGCAGACATACGAAGGGGCAGGGCCTTCATCTCATTGCTGTGACCCACATCTTGCCTTTTTGGACCACTACTCCTAAAGAGGAAAATCCCGCAACAGTTACGTTTGAAAATGGGGTAGATCAACCTAGAGCCGTGATGGTGAACCTAAGGCACATGTGCTGGAAGTGGCACACAGAGACATCTCTCTGAGCACACCAGCCGTCGCCTGTTGCTCTTCTGGGTTCTGGCGTGCTGGTCTTTGCATGCATGGAAGCACCGGAAATCAGAAGAGCAGCGGGTGACCGAGCTTCCGGTTTCTGACGCGCACATGGAACTCACCAGCTGGTTTTCGTACGCGCAGGAGCGCCGGAAATTGGGAAACCAGAGCTGAGCTTCTGGTTTCCAGCACATACATGCGCGCCAGCCAGCCAGTTTTTCCACGCACGTGTGCGCCAGAAACTGGAAGACCAGGTGACCAGTGCGCATGCATGCACTGGAAACTGGAAGCTCAGCTTCCCGGCATGCATATGTGTGCTGGGGAGCTGTTCTTCCAGTTTCTGGTGCTCCTGCCTGCATGCACCAGTGAACTGCTCTTCCAGATTCCGGCGGGTGCCCTCCCGTTTCGGTGCCAAAAAAGTTCGCCAATACAGGTCTAGGGTAGTGTTTCTGCAACTTGTCAATGCCAAGCTGCGGAATTCTGGGAGTTGACGTCCACATGTCTTAAAAGTTGCTAAATTTGAGGAAGGACTAGTCTAGGAATTACCAATGCGTCTCTGTGACAGCAGTGGTTGGGTGTGGTTTGGGATTTAGTTGATCGCTTCAAGCCCTCTCACTTCTAGTCATGTGACCAAAAATAGTAAATGCAGCCTAAACCTTGCTTTCCCGGTGAACCAGGGGTCGGTTCCTGCCAGATCTAACCTCTTCTATAGAAGAGGTTCCACAAATCTACAGTGCCGTTTAGAACCGGTTCCAGCTCTCTACCCCCTGCCCGTCTGCACATCATCAAGATGAAGAGCGAGAGGGGGAATTCTGGGAGTTGAAGTCCACAAATCTTAAAGCTGTTAAGTTGGAACACCCCTGGGTTTTTTTTTCTAAAGGGTTAGGGGTGCAAGATCTTGTAACTTGACAGCTTTAAGACTTGCATGCTTCAAATGCCAGAGTTTCTGAGCCAACATTTTGGTTGCTAAGCAAGAGCGTTGTTAAGTGAGTTTCACCACATTTTACAAGTTGGCCACTCCCACCCGGTCACATGGTCAGCAAGCCATGCCCACCCAGTCACATGGCCAGCAAGCCACTCCCACAAAGCAGGCCACACCTACCGGAGGTTCTAAAACATTTTGAAACCCACCACTGCGGTGAACATACATTGCACAAGCACACACTACACTGATGCTACACCTGCCTTGATTAGATCCTCACATACAGGCAAGGTGTATGCATAAACCTTGATTAGATCCTAGAAAGAAAAGTGTAGGCACACGATTGCACCAGCTTTCTCATGCAGGGGAAACTGGAGTCACCTCTTTATGGCTGCGGCCACCACTGCTGCTAAAAGGTTCAGAAAAAATTCAAGAAGCCTGTTTTGTGCACCTGTTTTAGAATCTCTATTAGTCATTGAAAATCCTTTTTAATGTGTTCTTTGTTTGCTTTATGAAATTGAGGAAAATGCAGTTGCAGTCTGTGTTTCCTCCAGTCCCCAGATTATTTTTAGAACATTTTATCCAAGGGGATAAGGAACATGGCACAGAGCAAACTTTTGCAAGGGAACATAGATTCAGAACTAGGAGGATACACAGGTTGCCCTCAACTTACAACCACTTGTTTTGTGGTCATTCAATGTTACAACAGCATTTTTTTAAAAAAGTGACTTACAACCCGTTTTCACGCTGACAACCACTGCGGCATTCCCATAGACTTGTGATCAAAATTTGGGCGCTGGGTCAGGGGTGGGCTTCAAAAATTCTCTGCCCCGTTGCTGTGTGGGTGTGACCATGCTGGGCATGGCCTAGCTGGCCTCCTGCACCACAGCGGGGAGGGGGGGGTGTTGCCCTTCCCAGGCTCCAGAGGCTTTCTTTGAGTGTCTAGAAAGGCGAAAATTGCTTCCCCCGGGCTCCGGAGACTCTCCGGAGGCCGGAAACAGACCTGTTTCTGGACTTCCGGAATATCCAGTAGGCCTGCTTTCTCCCCTCCCCAAGTCTCCACGGGGGGCCTGCAATTACCTGGCATGATGAACGGGCCGCGACAGCAGAAGTGGTTCCTCCCGGTTTGGACCAGTTTGGACGAGTAGGTAGTAATTCAGCTGGCCATGCCCCCGAACCGGTTCTATCGGCAGCACCATTGGTGCTGCTATCTTGTTTTTTTGCTTCTGTGCATGCGCAGAAGCTTTTTTTACCTACTGCACAAGCATGCATGTGCGTGCGCAAATTGCACACATGCCCAAAGCACATCCCTGAGTGAATTGACAGTAGAAGAAGCCGGACCCCACCCCTGGAGACTCCTGGGAGGGGCGGGGTGGGAGGGGTCAGCCAGGGGTGGCATTTGGGAGGTCGCCGAACTGGGCAGAATCCTAGCTAGAGGATTCCCCGAACCCATGCAAATTCCCAGCAGCCCACTTCTGCGCTGGGAAATGGCATGTATGTACAATGGTTGTATCCTGGAGATATGATTGTTATTGGCAACGTTCCCAGACAACTTCCAACCAGCAAAGTCAACGGGGGAAGACTTATTTGCTTAATGATCTCATGATTTACTTAACAATTACTGTGATTCATTTAACAACCTTGGCAAAAAAAAAAGGTTGTAAAATCAGGCACAGCTTTCTTAACAACCGCCTTGCTTGGCAATAGAAATTCTGGCCCCAACGGTGTTTGTGTAAGTCAAGCTCTACCTATAAAGAAGTAAAAATTGATATCCACAGAAAAATCCAAATATTCTGTTTTATCTGCATGCAGTCACTTTTTTTCTTCAACCTAACACTATTTCCTCAATGACCCTGACCTGAAATCACTGTTGCTGTTTCCTTGATCGGTGCTTCTCAATCTTACCTCCCCCTTAAAATATGTGGACTTCAGCTTCCAGGAAGGAAGTTGACCGGCTGGCTGGGGAATTCTGAGGGTTGAAGTCAACCCATCTTATAGTTTCTGAAGTAGGGAAAGTCTGACTTAGATCCAGCTGATCAGCTATACGTACTGCCAGGGCAGCCAACTGAGATTCCTTGAAGCAGTTTCTTGATAATGAGGTTCCTTACATTGTATTTACAATACAATACAATAGCAGAGTTGGAAAGGACCTTGGAAGTCTTCTAGTCCAACCCCCTGCCTAGGCAGGAAACCCTATGCTGTTTCAGACAAATGGCTATCCAACATCTTCTTAAAGACTTCCAGTGTTGGGGCATTCACAACTTCTGGAGGCAAGCTGTTCCACTGATTAATTGTTCTAACTGCCAGGAAGTTTCTCCTCAGTTCTAAGTTGCTTCTCTCCTTGATTAGTTTCCACCCATTGCTTCTTGTTCTACCCTCAGGTGCCTTGGAGAATAGTTTGATTCCCTCTTCTTTGTGGCAACCCCTGAGATAATGGAACACTGCTATCATGTCTCCCCTAGTCCTTCTTTCTATTAAACTAGACATACCCAGTTCCTGCAACCCTTCTTCATATATTTTAGTCTCCAGTCCCCTAGTCATCTTTGTTGCTCTTCTCTGCACTCTTTCCAGAGTCTCCACATCTTTTCTACATCGTGGAAACTGAATGCAGTATTCCAAGTGTGGCCTTACCAAGGCATCATAAAGTGGTATTAATCCTTCACGTGATCTTGATTCTATCCCTCTGTTTATGCAGCCTAGAACTGTGTTGGGTTTTTTGGCAGCTGCTGCACACTGCTGGCTCATATTTAAATGGTTGTCCACTAGGACTCCAAGGTCCCTTTCACAGTTACTACTGTTGAGCAAGGTACCACCTATTCTGTACCTGTACATTTCGTTTTTGTTGCCTAAATGTAGAAACTTACTCTTCCAGATTTGATAATCTGGAAAACTTTCATTGGCTATCGGGGATGCTATGAACTCACCTTGGTCACTGCCATGGCAGATGCATGACCCCAGATCTCAATTAATTGCTGATGGCCAAATTTAAACTCTTCCAGCAGCTCCTTCTCAATAGCTGTGGCTTCCGCTCTGCTGCAGAAGAAAGAAGGGTAGGGGGAATGACAGTTACATTTCTCGACATGCAAGTGAAAATTCCACTTGCATATTGTTTCAAAAGCTGGGCTGTAATCAAAGCGCTGATGAATTTCCTACCAAATTACCTGACTGAATGCCCACATTCAGAGATAGTTTACTTCTAAATTCCAGATGCAAGAACAAACAATAGGCAGTAACTAGACCAGTGATGGCTCACCTTTGTGTTGCCACGTACCGTAAGCGTGCGCCCACACATGTAGTGTAATGCACGTGCAACACCTCCCTGTGATTACACACACGTGTGCGCAACTGCCCTGCATGCACCCCATCCCGTGCTCCCCCTGCATGTGTGACCCCCATGAATGCACGTGAGACCCCTGTGGGCGAGACCCCCATGCATCCTGACATGTGCGTCCCATCCCTATGCATGCACGCATGGGTTCCACATGCAACCCCCTGTGCATGCATGGCAGAGACCTGAAAACCAGCTGGCCAGAGGGAGGTGCACGCACATGCGTGGCGGGGATGAGCTGGGGCGACGGCTCACATGCCCACAGAGAGGGCTCTGCGTGCCATAGGTTCGCCATCACGGAACTAGACTGACTCATATTTATGACGGTTGCAGTGTGCCGGGGTTATGTGAGCACCTTTTCATGACCTTCTGACGAGCAAAGTCAATGGGGAAGCTAGATTTACTTAACAACCAAGCTACTAGTTTGAGAACTGCAGTGATTTACTTAACAACTGTGGCAAAAAAAGGTTGTTAAAGGGGGCAAAATTCCCTGTTTTGCTTAGCAAGAGAAGTGTTGGGCTCAATTGTGATTGTAAGTTGAGGACTACCTGCATAACCTATTTCTACGCCAGCTCTCCAGATGTCCACATACGAGACTGTAGGACAGGGGTGTCCAAACTTGGGAACTTTAAGACTTGTGGACTTCAACTCCCAGAATTCCCCAGCCACTGGCTGGGGAATTCTGGGAGTTGAAGTCCACAAGTCTTAAAGTTCTCAAGTTTGGACACCCCTGCTGTAGGAAGTTAGCACCCACCTCTCTCCTAGGAAAATGAAATATTTCAAGAAATATTCAAAGGGCAGAATATTTCCCCTAAAGGGGAGGAAGAAACTCAGACTCAGAAGGTTAATGGACCATTAAGGCCTGAGCCAGCTCATTTCCAACACAAAATAGGATTAGCCCTCTAGTACCCATCTCGCTACATGGCACCTGGAAAGATTACATCAGCCAGCAAGGCTCAACCAAACCTGGGAGACAGACACCCTAAAAAGTTAGCTAAGACCCCCCTGGGAGTCTGACCACCAATCAGGATACATTTCTTACACAGGAACAGGAAGCTCCAAGGCGGGGCCCAAGAGAGGGTATAAAACTGAGGCTCTCTCAGCATCTCTGCCCATTTTTCTTCCAGATCTTCAAGGCATGTGATCTTCCTTCCACCCTCACCCTCCCAGGACCTCAATCCGTGTGGTCCTGTCCACCATTAAAACCATCTTTCCAAGCAGCCTCCATGTTTCCAGTGTCTTTTCCCCCACTTGGAACTGAACCCAGAAGGAGATTTCTTCCAACAAGACTATATAATTTTGTTCGGTGAATGTTAAAATAACACAGCTGAAAACTCTCCCCCCCCCCCTTATTAAAGCAGTTGGGCATTCACCGCTGTGTGAAAATAATGCAGCAATGGCTGTCCTCCTATGTACATGCCCTCAATCTGTCACGTTTCTTTGTTCAACCTGTACAGACTGACCTTTTAATTAGGCTTGCACATTTAGGCATTAAGAAGTGTTTGGCTGCGTATGTGTGTATGAATATATTATACATATATTCATTTCAATTGCACAAGCCAAAATCAGGTCATCTGGCTTCCAGACAATAATGGGTACAGACTGTTCCCCTCACCCCATTTATCTCCCTTTACCTCTGGGCTTTCCATGCTGGAATGAGAGAAACCACAGACAGGAATCGGTACATGGCAAAAATGGAGACAATACTCCAATTGTTCTACTGCTGGCTTACAGTTCTCAAAAGCCCTGGAAGGCGGTGTAAGGGCCGGGGTGAGGGATGGAAAGAATTGTTCACGTATGTCAGTTCATTCAACCCGAGGGAACAAAAAGGAGAGAGAAAGGTCATATTACTGACCACCATTGTCGGTAGTTAAAAGGAAAAGTGGAGTGAGGTGGGTCTGGAGGAAGCCTTGAGGGTCAGCTCCAGATATTCTAATCTTTGGGAACAGACAGCATAGCAGTTAAATAAATGCAAGCTATTGGATGTAAGGATCTAATGGAAACCTGGGAGTGAAGATTACTTCATTGATCTCAAATTATGACCCACCCACCCACCCACCCACCCCCAAGCTGGCTGCATTTGCTTTCCTTCCAGAACTCGTAGGAGAAACCTTTGGCTCTAATTCCATCCATATGCATAGATTGGTAATTCTTAATCTTGGCAACTTTAAGATGTGCGGACTTCAACTCCTAGAGTTCCCCAGACAGCTGGCTGGGGAATTCTGGGAGTTGAAGTCTGCACATCAACTTCTGGGAGTTGATGCCAAAAAAGTCAAAAAATATTGGACAAAAATACATATGTGGTTGGAGAAGATGATACAATAGAACATTGATTTGAAACCTGAAATATTCTTGCTGGGGATTTTACCAGGAACTTATAGTAAAGAAAATATATATCTGATTATTCATATATTAACTGCAGCTAGAATTGTATTTGCACAAAAGTGAAGAGATTCCTAGGATGAGAATGAGATTAGGAAAATATTAGAATGTGCAGAAATGAATAGGTTAATACTTGCAATTAAAGAGAAGGAACAAACAGAATATTACATTATATGGGAACTATTCTACCAGTGGCTAGAGAATAAATATGAAAGTAAGAAATAAAAGTAGATTAGTGAAGTATGGAAAATATATCAATAGAATTAAATAAGTTAAGATGAGGACTGTTAGAGTATTATATATGTTATGTATAGCAATATTAAGTTAAGAATAGACAAATAATGAATATGGCTGCAAATTTTAATTGTTATTGCACAAGACATTTGTAGCCAGGCAACACACTGTTTAATGGAAGATGGATTGTTTGTATTAAAATAAAATAAAATATTTTTTAAAAAATTCTGGGAGTTGAAGTCCACACATCTGCACATCAAAGAAGCGAAACACAATCATATATCTTCCCTATGGGAGATTGGGAGGGGGGGAGAGGACTGAGAAATTTCTCAAGGAGGACACCACAAGTTTCAAAAAGAGGCCAAGACAGAGGTCAAAGACTGTGAGAGGAAGAGACAAGCCCACCATGCCAGAGGTAGGAGCCTACTAACCTGAAGACAAGTGCTGGTATTAAGTGGTAACATAGTGGTGATGGTGGAAGAGCAAGGGGACTGAAGTGGATGGAATTATTATTATTATTATTATTATTCACACTTATAGACCGCCCCCTCTCCCGGAATGAAGCAGAGAAGAGAATAGGCATGTGCTGAGGGTGCTGATTTGCATTTGAGGTAATTTATGTAGAAAAGCAGCTATTCAGGAATAAGTTAACCAAACCTTCAGAAATCAGAAAGGCCCGATCCTAAAAACCTGGGTATATTCCGGTGCCTGGGGTGCATTAAGGGCCCTGCTTGTTTATTGCTTCTTCTCCCCTAAACTTCACCCCTTCCCCACTTCCATCCCACAATCTCTCGTAAGTCTACACTATAGTAGTTTTCATGAAGTTCCCATTCAGAACCGTAAAAAGTGGTGCTGTCAGTTTTCAGCCATCATGGTTTCAGGGAGCTCTAATTGTCATGGTATGTGGGAAAGACCTTGGGAGTTGGAGAAAGAGATGATGCCCAGGGAATGAACAGATAAGAGTGGAGAAGTCCTCAGCTGCACAATGAGCAGAGAAAGAAGCTCAGAAAGAATCTCTCTAACAATCTGTGGAAACACTCAATCATCCAGGTTATTGGGGTTTTTTTTCCTTGAAAACATTTCACTTCTCATTCAGGAAACATTTTGCTTGAGTTCTAACTTAACTGAAGAAGCTTCTTAGATGAGAAGGGAAACGCTTTCAAGGGAAAAATAAAGTGCTGTATTTTTCGGAGTATAAGACGCACCTTTCCCCCCCTCCCCCAAAGTGGGTAAATATTTAGGTGCATCTTATAGACGGAATAGGGACGTTTTTGGCCTCCTGAACCCTCCAAGGCCCCCAGAAGCACTCTGCAGTGCTCCGCACATTCCATTGTTACCAAAAACGGGCCCTTTTGGGGGCTCCCAAGCACTCCGTGCATCGCGTTTTCACCCTCCCCGGCCCCCAGAAGCACTCTGCAAGCCAAAAATGGGTGTGTTTTTGGTGAAAATGGGATATGCGGAACACTGCAGTGTGCTTCTGGGGGCCGGGGAGGGCGACAACACGACACACGGAGGCCAAAAACTATTTTTTTTCTTGTTTTCCTCCTGTAAATTTAGATGTGTCTTATAGTCCCAAAAATACAGGTAAGTCCAGTTGCCTTTTGAAAAGCATCTTTGGGACAATCCTCCCTAACTTATCAGGTTGTGAAAAGTGTCAGTGGGAGATTTGCACTTTTAGACTTGCAAGTTTCCGTTAATAGAGCCTTACAATATATTAGAATTACCTCAGCTGGTTATGTTTCTTGTCTGGTCTACCTTGGAAGGCTGACACCAATGGCTTCAACATCGGGGGAAGGAGGACTTGCAGACCTATAATTGCCAGTTGCTCAACGCAACCTTGCAGCTACATTTGCAGAACTGGGTTTTGAGCAAAGTTGGTTTGTTTTGTTTGCGAATTAGTGGATATATGCTGTAGGAAGTGCATTAATATTAAAGAATTGAATGAAAACGATACGTGCATGCATGTGTGAGAATGGAGTCACAGAAGGCGCACACATCCTCCTCCTCCCTCCCCCCATTTCTTTCCACCTACACAGTTGTTCCGTAAAGGCCAACTGAGGTGGCAAGAAAGGGGCAGAGCATCAGATGAAAACCATGCATCTCCTCCTCCTTCTTCTTAGCTATTTTCTGATGACCAACTGAGCAGAGTAACTGATTGACTGATTAACTGACTGATAGATTAATTATGTGCCATCAAGTCAGTGCAACTCTTAGCAACCGCACAGAGAGGTTTTCCCCGTGACAAATCTATCCCTAAGGTGGCCGCTTAAGTCTCTCAAAGGTGCTCCCATCGCCACTGCAACCGAGTCTGTTCAATTGCTGCTGGACATCTTCTTATCTTTCCTTCCACCTTTCACAACATTAAGATATTAGAGCAGAAAAAGAAATTGGTCCCCCCCCCCCACTCTCTAAGCATCAGGTCTGTTGCTAGAGGAACAGAAGATGAAATCTTCACTCAGGTGGTACAAATTGTGCAGTCCAGGTGACAAGCCAGAGACCCCTAAGCAGTAGGATTTTTAAGAAATGGTAGTCATGGATGCTCCTTCTCTGCTATTTAGCTGAATGAGAGGAGCAGTGGTGGGTTGCCAATTTTTTTTACTACCGGTTTGGGTGTGCGCCTGCGCACAACGCTTCTGTGCATGTACAGAAGCGGGTGGGCGGGGCAACCCACCGCCGCTACTACTGGTTCGTCCTATCTGGGCCAAACTGGGAGCAGCCCACCTCTGGAGAGGAGGTAGAGGAGATGCTGGGGGTTGGTTAAAGACTGCAGAGTTTACTGTGGTTATTACTTCTGTGCCTGAGGCAGAACAAATTATTTATTTACTGCATTTATAACCTGTTCGCTCTCGGAAAAACCAGCCTGCAGCAATTTGATGTGACATTTCCTGGAGATTATATGCTAACCAGGGAATCTGTACACTGCCTGCATTATGGACAAAATATAGCAGAGATATATGCGCGTCCATCAAGGCTTCCTAGAGGAATAGAAGCAGGGGTGGGCTGTTGGGGGTTGACAGAGGTTTAGAAGAACCTCTAGCTAAGATTCTGTGCAGTTCGGAGAACCCCCAAATCCCACTCCTGGCTGACCCCACCTACCCCTCCTCACCCATCCCAGGAATTCTCACGCGGCCTGTTTTAGATGCAGGTAAGTGCCGGGCATGCAAGGGGCATAGCGGAAGTTTGGGGAGCCCGGAAATGGGCCTGTTTCCAGCCTCCACAGGGCCTTCGGAGCTTGGGGAGCCCATTTTCCCCCTCGTGGCGATTCAAGGAAAGTCTCCGGAGCCTGGGGAGAGCAAAATGCCCCCCCCCCCCGCTGTGGTGCAGGAGGTTGACTAGGCCACACCCACCATGGCCACGTCCACCCAGCAACTGGACAGAAAACCCTTTGCTAAACATATTGAAGCCCACCCCTGGACAGAAGTTAACTGGGAAGTACAGGTAGTCCTCGACTTACAACCACAACTAAGACGGGATTTCCCTTGCTAAGCAATGTGCTTGTTAAGTGAGCTGCACCTGATTTTGCAATCTTTTTTGCCACAGTTGTTAGGTAAGTCACACGGCTGTTAAGCAAATCCAGCTTCCCCACTGATTTTACTCATCGGACGCTTGCCAGGACTCCCTGTATAAATGGGGCATAGGATCCTTCCCTTAGTGTCCAGGGTACCTGCGAGACCACCTACTGCCACCTGTAGCCTCCCACCGTCCAGTACAATCCCACAGAGTTGGCCTCCTCAGGGTGCCGTCGGCCAGACAGTGTGGGCTGGTGACCCTCAGGGGGAGAGCCTTCTCTGTGGGAGCGCCTTCCCTCTGGAATGAGCTTCTCCCAGAGCTTCGCATAATCCCCGACCTCCGGTCCTTCCGACGCGCCCTAAAAAGTTGGCTTTTCCAGCAAGCCGGCCTGGCCTGAACAGAATAAAATAAATGATTAATTTAATTGTTAATTTCAATCTAATTTTTAAATTTTTATTGTTAATATTCATTGGGTTTGTTTTTGGATACTTTATTTAATTCCTTTTTTAACTTTTGTAATATGTGTTTTTTTGTTTGTTTAATGTTGTACACCGCCCTGTGTCCTTTGGGAGAAGGGCGGCATATAAACAAACAAACAAACAAACAAACAGGTGTGGCTATGAGATCCCACATCAAACTGTAGATCAGGGGTTCCCAACCCCAGGTCCGTGCACCAGCATTGGTCCACGGTCCACCAGGAACCAGGTCATGCAAGCAAGCAAAGCTCCATCCAGGCAGTAGAAAAAAAACCACCCACACCCCAGTCGGCAGAAAAACTACTTTGTACAGAACCAGTTCCTGACACCTGAACGGTTGAGGGCCACTGCTGTAGCTCACATTATGACTGGCTGTAAGCTGAGGGCATGTACTGGTCCAATATCTGATTTTTTGTTTCATATAAACAATGCTGCGCTTCAATGGTTAGATGGTCTAGACCCATGATGGTGAACCTATGGCACTCGTGAGCCCTCTCTGCGGGCACGCCAGCCGTCACCCCAGCCCAGCTCCACTGCGCATGCACACACGCCTCCCATCCGCCAGCTGGTCTTCAGGTCTCTGCTGAGCATGTGCAGGGGGGTGGGGCCTTCCCCAATCTCTGCAGCTTCCCCCCCCCCAGCGCGCCCTACCTTTCTCTCCCCCAGTGCACCCTGGCTTTCTTCCGCATTTCTGCCTCCCGCGCCTTCCCTGAACTCTGCAGGTTCCACCCTCCACAGGTGCCTCTCCGTGGCAGAAATGGAGGAGAACGCTAGAGGGGGAGAAACTGCGGAGATTGGGGAAGATACGCGTTGCAGAAATGCAGGAGAAAGCCAGGGAGCGCCGGGGGGAGAAACTGCGGAGATTGGGGAAGCCAAAACAGGGCGTGGGGACCCTGCACGAGCCCCCCCCCCCCCCATGCCCCATTTTGGGCCTGAAAAGCGGGGAGGAAAGGGTGCATGTATGGGGAACATGTCTGTATGTGCCGGGCGCGGGGCGCATGCACCGGGGGTGCTTGCATTGCATTTTGGGGATTGAGGCACGCATGTATGCATTTGCAGGCGCGTTGGGCACTCAACACTAAAAACATTAACCATCACTGGCCTAGACATTGGTAATTGAACACAGATACTTCCAACATTTATATTTTATTGTGTTTTATTAATCTAGGAGGAATCTAGCTAGTCCATGTGTAATATGCCATACGCTAAATAAAATAAATAGAAATATGTTACGCATAATTTCTTAACTACTCCTCAATATTTCTCCCCTTGTCTCGCTCCCAAACCTTTGCCAAACAGTCTTGTGAACTACTTATGTAATATCAGTGTTCCAAAGGACTGTGGAATGGCAGGGTTTCAATATCTCTGGGGCTGCCACAAAGAAGAAAGGGTCAACGTATTTTCCAAAGCACCTGAGGGTAGAACAAGAAGCAAAGGATTGAAACTAATCAAGGAGAGAAGCAATCTAGAACTAAAGAGAAATTTCAATGGCTTGCCACCAGAAGTTGTAAGTATTCCAACACTTGAAGTTTTTAAAAAGAGATTGGACAACCACTTTTCTGAATTAGTATAGGGCTGTGATGACTAACTTGGGGCATGCAGAGCCCTCTCTGTGGGCACATGCGCCATCACCAGCTGCCCTTCTGGTTTCCAGTGTGTGCATGTGCTCCAGCCAGCTGGTCTTCGCGCACACCAGAACCCCAAAGACCAGCAGGCTGGTGCTCTAGCGAGCGCAGAGACCAGCTGGCCAGCATGCATGTGCATGCCGGAAACTCAAAAACCAGCTACTGGTCCTCCGGCATGCGTGTTCCAATTTGGGCACTTGATGCCGAAAAGATTTGCCATCAATGGTATAAGGTTCCTGCCTGAGCAGAGGATTGGACTAGAAGACCTCCAAGGTCTCTTCCAACTCTGTTATTCTATTATTTCAATTAATTTCAATTTCAATTTATTTTATTATCTCCTCTCTATGCCTACAAGGGGTCTTCTGTGACTCTTACATTCCCAAATACATTACTGTCACAATTTTGCCCTTATGATTGTCTTTTTAATTTGCACATCTGTTGAACAGATTTCTTATTCAGGAAATATCAGTTCCTTTGTCATGACCCTTAGGAGTTTAATACGTAAAAGAGTGGGTACAGAGGTGGTATTCAGCAGGTTCTGACCAGTTCTGGACAACCGGTAGTGGAAATTTTTGAGTAGTTTGGAGTACCAGTAAATATGACCTCTGGCTGGCCACGCCCCCATCTATTCTCTGCCTCATGAGTCCCAGCTGATCGGGAGGGAATGGGGATTTTACAGTAACCTTCCCCTGCCACGCCCACCAAGCCATGCCCACCAAGCCACACCCATGGAACCAGCAGCAAACATCCCCATGGTCATGTGACCAAAATTCAGGTGCTTGGCAATTGGCATGTATTTACAGTGGTTGCCATGTCTTGAGAGATCATGTGATCACCATTTATGACCTTTCCAGCCAGCTTCTGACAAGCGAAGTGAATGGGAGAAGCTGGATTTGCTTAACGTTCACAAGATTCACTTAACACCACTATGACAAAAAAGATGGTAAAATCAGCTGTGAGTCACTTAACAACTGCCTCGCTTATCCACAGAAACTCTGATCCCAATTGGGACTGTGTGAATGAAAGGCTACTTGCATTAATGTTCATTTTTACATCACCTTTCCTTATCTGACTTTAATTCCCATAATCCACAGTCTACGCAATTGGAAAAGAATCGTTTGCACTCTTCTGTCTCACCCAGAGCTGTCTTAATAGCATTATGGGCCCTGGGCAAAGTGTATTGGGTCCCCTGCGACAGCAACTCATAGGAATAAAAATGTAAATGATGGATAAAATCAAACATACTTATTTCATTGGCACTTCCAGCCAAATCGGTGTTGAAACATTAAAAACACGCTGCGCAGCAACAACTAATCAACATAGTAAACATTTCAGCAATACACGAGGCTTGAAAAACACAATAATACTCAGTAAGCTTTACAGTTTACAAGCCGGCCTGGCCTGTTAATGTTAATTTTAATTTTAACTTATTTTAAATGTATTGTTTCTTTTTTAAAAAATCGGTTTGGTCTTTTGGGAAATGGATTTAATCTTTTTTTTTAACTTTTGTGATGTGTGTTTTTAATGTTGTACGCCGCCCTGAGTCCTTTTGGAGAAGGGCGGCATATAAATCCAAATAAACCTAAAAAAAATAAAAATAAACAGTTGCTGTATTTATATGATGCCATGTGCATTGAAGGGTTAAAATACACAGATTAGTACGGGGCCCCTATGCTCTTGGGGCCCCGGACAAGTGCCCATCAGGCCCATGCGTTAAGATATCCCTAACTTCCAGATACTTCCCCCCCCTTTTTTTTTTTCTTTCTGAAAGAGACTCCCCAAAAACAAGCTTTCCAACTTGATGGATCCTTTGGATCTGTTGCTACAGTAACGGGGAAACAGGAGGATTTTGTTCAAGAGAACTAATCTGATTCAAACAATAGAGCAGCAGTGCACAAGCAGATCCTGGTAACTTCTCTTTGCCCTAAAGCCTCTGTAACTCGGGATATCTACTGCTCATCATAATGATAACACTTCATTCTTATTTATTTTTTTTTAAAGAAACTTCCACCGCAATACCTCCTTCCCCGAGCCCTAGAAACTATTTTGTAGATTGTGAGTATGTACCGAGTGGATTTCCCACTCCCACACACCCATTTTGGAGCAAAAGCAGGGAATCCTATCTTATAAATTACCCTAAAAATAATCTTCCTCACGCTTTGTGGTTTGCCTTTTTGCTCAACACGATTCAGTGGCATAGAGTTCTTTAGAGTGTGCTGTGCCCTCTTGCAAACAACAGTCCTGCAAAGACCCTAAAGATAAAGGTTCCCCTCGCACAAGTGTGCTAGTCGTTCCTGACTCTAGGGGGCGGTGCTCATCTCTGTTTCAAAGCCGAAAAGCCAGCGCTGTCCGAAGACATCTCCTTGGTCATGTGGCCGGCATGACTAAACAACAAAGGCTCACGGACCGCTGTTACCTTCCCACCAAAGTGGTCCCTATTTTTCTACTTGCATTTTTACATGCTTTCGAACTGCTAGGTTGGCAGAAGCTGGGACAAGCAACGGGAGCTCACTCAGTTAAGCGGCGCTAGGGATTCAAACCGCTGAACTGCCAACCTTTCTCATCGACAACCTCAGCGTCTTAGCCACTGAGCCACCACGTCCCTTTGGAAAGAACCTAGAGATTTCTAAATGCATGAAAGTGCATTTCCCTATTCTATATAAATGCATGTGCTTTGGGGGCATCCATCCTTTTTCTCCTGCCTTGAAAGAGCTTTTCTTTTCGATTTTTTCCCCCCTCGCTACAGGCTTTTCTTTTTCCCGGTTCGAAACCTCTTATTCTGGGAAATCCATGGAAAACTAAAATTCTAGCCAGCAGAAAAATGAAAACTATAAGCTTGGATTCAGAAGGACGCCCGCCTTCGCCAGCAACCAAACCGTTAAGCATTGGGAAGGATATGCCCCCCCTTCCTTGCCCACCTCACCACCCACATTTCACTCATGAACGCGGCTCCCTGATGGTCACTATGGTGATCGGTGGCAAGGGGGTACGCCAAGCTATTCACACAACTCTCCTGTCAAATGGCAAAGAGGGGGGAACGATTTGGGTTGCCATCCCTGCTACAGGAAATGGGGGAAGGGGTGTTAAAACCCCCACCTCCTCTTCTCACTGCTGGTTTTTTTTAATAGAGGATTTGGGAATGTGCTTGTGGACCTAAGCAGAGAGAGAGAGAGAGAGAAAACTTGCCACAGCGGCTGCTGCATCCTTTGGCTCTGCGCCGTGCGTTGCTCGTGAGCGTGCAGCCAAAATGCGTCTCAGGTGTGCAAAAGAGACTGAAGCGGTTTATTTTTAGTCCGCATCCTTCCTTTCTATTCTGCAGAGCCTAGTTAGGTGGGGGACGGGCCCCAAACTCAACAACTAACTTAGGGGCTACGTAGGCATCTCCCCCCCCCCCCGGTCCTACTCGAAAATGTTAGTCACTGCACAATAATGACATTGGCAGCATCAACTGCATGGGGGGAGGGAGGGAGTTGGGGGGGTTGGGAAAAGAAGGGGTCAAAACTGATGCTATCATATTTTACTGATCTGCTCATTTGTATTGGAGGAGCTAGCAATGATTTCGCTCTTCGTTCATCTCAGCCACTGCACTATCCCCCTCGCTCAGCAGCCTCCCCCCCAAATAACATTCCCCCCCTATGCAAGTAGGGTGCAACGTTCACATGGGCTGGATTTCCCTCTTTGGTCCAACCCTTGTTTCCATCAGTGGCAACTCAATAACCCAGGTGGGTGTCTGAACGCCCCTTCCTAGCTAGGATTCTCCCCGGCTGGCTTTGCCTGGGACAATTAGCATCCAAACTTAAGATCGTTCCTTTCAACTCAGGAAAAAAAGGGGGGGCACAGGGGTGACTCACCTCTGCCTCCCATCCCAGCAGGCACAGGAGCCTTGCTGGGAGGGGAAACATGGCAATGGTTGACCCCCTTTCAGCACACAGTCACTTACCTAAGATAATGAAGGGGTTGGATCGCCTTTTTGCTGTGAGTCGAATTGTAAGAGGGTTTCTCCATGGCAGGAAGGGAGGGGAGAGAGTCTGCCTTTCCAAGTTTACACCTGGGGGACCCTTGCTCCCCCCACCCCCAAAAAAGACGCTCGGCAGCTCCCTCCTTTCTCTCCTCTAGGGCTGACAGAAGATGGAGAGAAGTAATGAGAAGAGATTAAATGAAATGGGCAGCGGTAACAATTTCTCCCCGGCTGGCAGTTTCGCCAATGTGGGCACCCCAGAAGCACGGTGGCGCTTGATTGGCTGGCTCTTCTAAAGAACAGAAATCAAAGAGTGGGGGGGGGGGAGAGAAAGCTTTGCAGTCACCCAATGGAAAAGCACAGCTGGGGGGGGGGAGTGGTTAACTCTTTCTGTTCTCAAAAGTGGGGGGGGATTAGGGTGCCTTATCTTCTCCACCCTGTGTCTCAGGCTGGCAAGGAATAGCAGATGCCCAGGAGACTTCTAGTTTATGGGGTGGTCTTGGAAAGTTGTCCAGGTTTTTCAGACCATAACTTTTTGTGTGTGATGAAAATAAGACCAATCGCCACTCAGACCATTATATTGGATCCTACGTTGCCTAGGTTTTTTTTTTAATAATATTTTTTTTATTTTTGAATAAACACAAACAGACAAAACACAACAAACACCACAAAAATATCTTCCATGACAAATTATAAAGAGTGTGTCAATTGGTTACAAAGAGCTTTCGTGCATCCCTTCCACAGTCATCACCTATAATTCATATCAAATTATATGTTTTAAATCAAATATATTTATATATATTACTATCATCACACCTCAATCTTCATACGACTATGATTGTTTTTACGTCCCTTTATATAAAATGTTCCAAAATTTAAAGCAAAACCACATGGTGGCATTCCGTTATCTATTTTCAATATCATCCAGCAACGTTACATCTTTATGACACTTTTCTAAATAAAAATTAATTATGTTTAATAACAAAGTTTCTAGACCTCCTTTCTTAATCACTGTTTACAATTTATATCCAATTTCCCTTTTAACATGTCAATACAAATATTACATTATTATCAATACCAATCATTTATTTAACAATATCCATCATCATTTCATTTTTATTTTTTATTTTGGTCTTAGTTTAACTAGGTTTCCTTGGTAACCCAAATGGCATTTTGAGACATAAAGAATCGATAGTATTTTTTAAGTGACTGGGGGGGCATCCTGATCGACTGCAACAAGAACCTAGGAAATGATTTGAATTTCACCGTAAGGTGGCAGATGTGCTGCAAGACGAGTCTAATGGAAACATTGACCTCCCCAAATGGAAAATTTTGATGTTTTACTTTACCTGGTTTAAACTTATTTATAGTGACAAAGGCAAAATGTTTGAGTGTGACACATTCCACATAGACAATCTAATTAAATAACCTTGCTGCCGGCGGTTACAACCCGCGTGCAATGCGCACCAGACGCACACTCTGCGCGCATGCGCCGTTCAATGTAAATTGCTCTTCGTGCACATGCAGAGCAATTTACAGTGAACTGTGCATGCGCAGGTTTAAGGTTTAAGGTTTATTCAATTTATAGACCGCCCCCTCTCCCCGTAGGGACTCGGGGCGGTGTACAGACCGTTTATGTTCAAAACAACAAAACATAACATAAGACATCAGACACAACAACGCACACATACCGTCTGTGTATAAAACCCAAAACCAATTTAAATAATTAAAAACAATTCTAAAACCAGTTTAAAACCCCAATTTAAAATTTAAAAAGCCATCCAGGAAGGTTAGTAATAGATGTTCCCTGTAAATACAATTACAATTACATTTAGGCCAGGCCGGCTAATCGAAACAGGTGGGTCTTGAGTTTCTTACGGAAGGAGCGGAGATCCGAGGTGGTTCTAATATCGGGGGGGAGGTCGTTCCAGAGGGTTGGGCCCATCACAGAGAAGGCCCTATTCCTAGGCACCGCCCGCCCGCACTGTTTAGCGGAAGGTACCCGGAGGAGACCCTCTCTGTGAGAGCGGATTGGTCGCAGGGATGTATGGGGTAGAATGCGATCCTGCAGGTAACTAGGTCCCGAGCCATGGAGCGCTTTGAAGATGACAATCAACACCTTGAAACGCACCCGAAAAGCCACAGGCAGCCAGTGCAGCTCACGCAAGAAAGGTGTTACATGGGAGTACCTAGTACCTAGTGCACATGCAGAGCAATTTACAGTGAACTGTGCATGCGCAGTCACTAAAATCCCAAAATGGCATCAGCCAAGCGTCAACGAGGGAACCGGTTCGGTGGCATGGCGGGCGTGGGTCGCTGCTGGTTCTGCGACCCAGGCCTGAATTCCACTACCGGTCAACTGAACCGGGCCGAACCGGCAGCAACCCAGTGTATTGTCCTTCTGTTCTTATGCCACTGTATTGTTAATAAATTGGAATAAGTAAACAGACATTCTTTTTTTAACATCAACCTTTGTTATTATTGTTCTTGCTTCTGCTGCTGAGTTTTTAACCAACTCGTTGCTTAGTCAGAAGGTTCAAGAAAAAAGAATGATGTAACATTACAACAGTGAGTAAAACAGAGAAGCCAAGCAGAGAAAAAGATTCGGGTCACCCACCCACAGTCACCAACTGCAAAAATCATCAAACAGAGATATTACTACAGATAATCCTCAACTATTGACCATTATTGATCCCAGAATTACAGTTGTGAAGTCTTTGAAGTTGTTAAGAAGAGGCATCGTGTTACCTGATCCATTTTTATTTTTTTTTGGTCTTTCTTTTGCTGTGGTCGTTAAATGCAATCGGCCATAAAGATGAGTCTGCTGTAAAATGCCCCAAATGCAATGACCATGGATGATGGTAGGGTGGGTGGGAATGTGGCCGTCTGTATAAATGTTCTTCAGTCTGTATAAATCTGGAGGAAAATGAAGATGAGAAAATGGTCCATAATTCACCTGGCCTAACTATGCGACACCTAAGCATTTTTTTTTATTTTCCTCTAATTTGGTTCCCGTGCAAATTATCTGCTAGTAACAGGTGGTAAACTTTTTTCTCCATTTCCACCATCCACAGGTATCCCTTATGTCAGGGGTGTCCAAACTTGGGAACTTTGTGTTCTTTCCACTTAAAGTGCTTATCGTTTTTTTCTTTCCTTCTTTCTTTCCTTCCTTTCTTTCTTTCTCTTTCTTTTTTTTCAAGTTTTAAATTTTTTATAAATGTATCATAGATTTGATTTGAACAGTGTGACATCTGGGTGTCACACATTCTAATACAAATAAAACTAACAAACCTAATCATAATTATTATTCAAGCCACTTACATATTTCTAGTAAATAATACACATTTGTCTTAGATTACAATCTGTCCCTGTTCAGTTATTCCACATTTTCTCTTATTATTACTTCATTTTATTATATAAAAATGCATACATTGAGATTCCCCCTTCTCTTATTTCTATCACCTATTCTAGCTTTTAATCATATCATCCTTCATTAAAAAACTTTTCCTCACCTACCTAAAAAAAGAGAGAAAAGCGAAATGTGTGTGAAAGAGGGAGAAGCAAATCGGAACAGCAAATCAGAACAGCAAAAACAGAAAAAAGAGGGAGAAGCAAAGCAGAACAGCAAGAAGCAATGGGTGGAAACTAATCAAGGAGAGAAGCAACTTAGAACTGAGGAGAAACTTCCTGACAGAACAATTAATCAGTGGAACAGCTTGCCTCCAGAAGTTGTGAATGCCCCAACACTGGAAGTCTTTAAGAAGATGTTGGATAGCCATTTGTCTGAAACAGCATAGGGTTTCCTGCCTAGGCAGGGGGTTGGACTAGAAGACTTCCAAGGTCCTTTCCAACTCTGCTATTGTATTGTATTGTAAATACAATGTAAGGAACCTCATTATCAAGAAACTGCTTCAAGGAATCTCAGTTGGCTGCCCTGGCAGTACGTATAGCTGATCAGCTGGATCTAAGTCAGACTTTCCCTACTTCAGAAACTATAAGATGGGTTGACTTCAACCCTCAGAATTCCCCAGCCAGCCGGTCAACTTCCTTCCTGGAAGCTGAAGTCCACATATTTTAAGGGGGAGGTAAGATTGAGAAGCACCGATCAAGGAAACAGCAACAGTGATTTCAGGTCAGGGTCATTGAGGAAATAGTGTTAGGTTGAAGAAAAAAAGTGACTGCATGCAGATAAAACAGAATATTTGGCTTTTCTGTGGATATCAATTTTTACTTCTTTATAGGTAGAGCTTGACTTACACAACCACCGTTGGGGCCAGAATTTCTATTGCCAAGCAAAAATGCATACATTGAGATTCCCCCTTCTCTTATTTCTATCACCTATTCTAGCTTTTAATCATATCATCCTTCATTAAAAAACTTTTCCTCACCTACCTAAAAAAAGAGAGAAAAGCGAAATGTGTGTGAAAGAGGGAGAAGCAAATCGGAACAGCAAATCAGAACAGCAAAAACAGAAAAAAGAGGGAGAAGCAAAGCAGAACAGCAAGAAGCAATGGGTGGAAACTAATCAAGGAGAGAAGCAACTTAGAACTGAGGAGAAACTTTCTGACAGTTAGAACAATTAATCAGTGGAACAAATTGCCTCCAGAAGTTGTGAATGCCCCAACACTGGAAATCTTTAAGAAGATGTTGGATAGCCATTTGTCTGAAACAGTATAGGGTTTCCTGCCTAGGCAGGGGGTTGGACTAGAAGACCTCCAAGGTCCCTTCCAATTCTGCTATTGTATTGTATTGTAAATACAGTAAAAGAAATCATCCTTCCATCGTCTCTTGCCCACCGCAATATTACTTTCTTGAACAAAAATGTATTTTTAAGGACCAACCTGCCTCAAAAGACAATCTGCAAAGATAAAAAAGGTTGAATGGCATCATAGGTCCAATCAGATCTATGCCCATCAGAGCTGCACATGTTCTTGCTTCAAAATACGTGGCTTACCTTTTTCCCATGCTCAAAACATACAGCAGGGGGGTCTTCATAAATTAGGGCTCTTCTTTAGCAATATACATTTGCTTTTATTCCAAACTGAGAAATCTGGTTCTTCGCTTCTCTAAAATTCAATGAATGGAGGAGTCAGGGGGGGGGGGGATTGCCAGGCAGTTCTTACAACAGGTTGCCAGCTAGGACTTTAAAAAGGAGGTGGACTTCCTAAAAATAGAAAGGTGAAGGTAATCAACAGCACTGCAGGATTTTATTCAGAAATATCTCAATTCTGTCTGTACGAGCAACGCTTGGAAACAGCGTTCTTTCCAGCTGAGTCCCTCCCAGCTCAGAGAAGAGACACAGACTATGAGTCGCTACTCATGGAGAAAGAATTGTGAATGGAGAGTGACTCCTGGTGGAAGGAAAAAAGATGATTTGCACACGAGGAAAGCTTTAGAAATGATTTCTTCGAAGGGGTCGGGATGTGTGCACTTCAGCTTCCAGAATTCCCCAGTCAACCACCCCACTCTTGCTATCTGTTGTAAGTAGGCAGTTTGCAAAAGGTCTCAGAATATACACGGATGCAGGGGGGCGGGGGGGGGGAATCTCCCCACAAAATCTTTCATTCATCGTTCTTTATCAGAGTCTTTCTCTGCATCAAAGCTATTTTAGTAATCGGCCTTTACGGTGGCAAAACTGTTGCAATCTGTGCCTATTTTGGCCACCTCTCCCTGTGTCTGCAGGAAACAAAGAGGGTGTGTGCAAATCAGCCACCTGTGTGGCTGGAGTCAGACAGGACAACCAATACAAGCTACCTTACCAAGATCACAAACAACAAACAAAGATCTTAAGTGATTACACCAGAGGTAGTATTCTGCCAGTTCGGACCAGTTTGCCCGAATCGGTAGCTGAAATCGCGGCTGGCCTCGCCCACCCACCCTGGCCCTATGGCAACGATGGCTAACCTTTTCCTCTTCGCATGCCAAAATTGTGCGCATGTGTGTGCCCACACCCACAATTCAATGCACCTGCCCCCCTGCAAATGTGCGCATGATCTCCCCCATGGCCTACTCGGCCTCCTGCACTACCAGGGGGGGTTGTTTTTGCCCTCCCCAGGCTGCGGAGGCTCCGGGAGAGCCAAAACAGCCTCCCCTGGGCTCCGGAGACCGGAAACAGGCCCATTTCCAGACTTCCGGAACTTCTGGGAGGCTCGGTTTTTGCCCTCCCCGGGCTCTGGAGGCTTTCCTTGAGCCTCTGAGATAGCGAAAACAGCCTCCCCTGGGCTCTGGAGGCCCTCCCTGAAGTCCACTGGCACCAAAAATGGAGCGCGAGGGGAGCGCCCACCCCATGCTCCCCCTGTGCATGTGCGCGCAACCCCCACACATGCACGAGCATCTCCCGCATACGCAGCAGAGACCTGAAAATCAGCTGGCCGGCAGGAAGCGCACATGCACGGTGGAGCTGAGCTGGGCAACGGTTTGCATGCCCGCAGAGAGGGCTCTGTGTGCCACTTGTGGCACGTGTGCCATAGGTTCAACATGACGGCTCTATGGCCTCCCATTTAGGCACTTTTTTTAGCCAAAGCTCATGCGCAAAAAGCTGAGCGCATGTGCGAGCACGCTCACATTTGCAAACCAGTAGGGGAGGTAAGGGAAAACACCACCCCTGGATTACACATGTAAGAAGGTAAAGTTTTCCTTCTTCTTCAACATGGGTGAGTTAAATGTAGTGACAGCCATCCTCAAGAAATTGGAGTTTCTGCATTTATTCCATAACCTATAAATAGACAAGCTGCTTTCTATTATCTTGACTTAACTGTCTAAAATACATACTTGTTGGAGCCTGTTCTGATCTTTAATGCATTAAATAATATGCCGTGCTGTAATTATTATTTTTCTTTGGTTTTTTAAAAAATTATTATTATTATTCTCAGATTAGATTCCTTGATGCTGATGTACACGAGCAAGAACCATCCAAGGCAGCGGTGGGGATTCACATAACTTTACCACCAGTTCACAAATGTGTGCATGCTCATGTCGCATGTGTGCCTTCCACACATGCGTGGGGCCTTCCGTGTATTTGCTTTGCTAGCATATGTGGCGTGCACACATGTGTGCGGCATCAAAAACGAGGCTACAAAGGACGTTTTGGAGCCTACCCGCAGTTCACCGTTATCACTTCGGCCGAACCAGTCCGAACCGGCTGAATACCGTGTCTGATCCAGCATCACCACATGTGAAGAACAATCTACATCTGTACCAAAAGGTATAGGATTAGCTCACATTTAGCTTAGATTTTCTCTATCTTCACCAGTGGTGGGTTTCAAATTTTTTTAGAACCTCTTCTGTAGGTGTGGCCTGCTTTGTGGGAGTGGCTTGCCGGCCATGTGACCAGGTAGGAGTGGCTTGCCAGCCATGGGACTGGGTGGGTGTGGCCAACTTGTAAAATGTGGTGAAACTCACTTAACAACGCTCTTGCTTAGCAACCAAAATGTTGGCTCAGAAACTCTGGCATTTGAAGCACGCAAGTCTTAAAGCTGTCAAGTTACAAGACCCTTGCACCCCTAACCCTTTAGGGAAAAAAACCCCAGGGGTGTTCAAGCTTGACAGCTTTAAGACTTGTGGACTTCAACTCCCAGAATTCCTCCTCTCGCTCTTCATCTTGATGATGTGCGGATGGGCGGGGGGAGGGAGCTGGAACCAGTTCTAAACGGCACTGTAGATTTGTGGAACCCCTTCTATAGAAGAGGTTAGAACTGGCAGGAACCCATCCCTGATCTTCACATATTGTGCTAACCCATCATGTACCTTCTTTGGTTTCCAAACAAGATTGTATTGTACTGTACATCTTAGTGTTGCATGTGGATTCAGATCCATTATGGTTTGCCTAATATGTCCTTGGCGAAAAGAAATCATAGTTTTGCCTAACCCATGAACCCTAACCATTCCTTCAGTCTGTGAGAGTTGACACTTTGAATTAGAAAAAGGTGTGGAAAGTATTCCCACATCCTGAATTCAGGAATGGCTTTTCAAGCTCTCTAATCCAGGAATGGCAAGAAAATTCTGCACACAGCGAGTCCAACCAAACTCTGGAGTGCTTTTGGATATCAAGTCTAAGTTGACTCCCAGCAATCACGTACAGCCGTTGCGAAGTTTTCTTGTAAAGTAAATTATGACATATGTCACCTGTTGTTGTGTATCTTAGGCAGGGGTGGGCTGCTGGGGGTTCGCAGGGGTTCGGGAGAACCTCTAGCTAAGATTCTGTGCAGTTCGGAGAAGCCACCAAATCCCACTCCTGGCTGGCCCCGCCCACCCCGTCCCTCCCAGGAGTCACCATGCAGCCTGTTTTGGATGCCGGTAAGTGCAGGATGCATATAGAGGGAGGGCAAAAAATGAACCTACTGGAAGTTTGGGAAGGCCAGAAATGGGCCTGTTTCCAAAAGCCTTCAGAGCCTGGGGAGGGCAACTAGGCCAGGAGGCTGACTAGGCCATGCCCACTGTGGCCATGCTCACCATGCAACCGGACAGAGAACCCCTTGCTAACATTTTTGAAGCCCACCCCTGACCTGAGATTGTATCTACCTAACTTATAAGAACTGCTAAGGATCTGATGATTTTTCCTTGTGTCCTGATACATAAAACCATAGAACTCAAAGAGGGTGTACTTTCTTTTTCATATGACAGTAGATAGATAATTTATTACCAATATGTCCTTCAGAACTCCCAGTAGTGCATCCACTGCTCCTGTAATCAATTTCCATTCTCCCTTGCTGTTGGTTATCCTCTTCTTTCCTTCCTTTTTCCCAATAGAATAAACTTCTCCAGAGACCTAAATCTTTTCATAATGTGTCTGAAGTAGAACAATTTTGTGTCTGGTCATTTGTGCCTGTAAATGAGAACTCTCAAATTGATTTGTTCAATGTTTTGTTTTCATGGCTATCGAGGAAACGTCTCCAACACCAAAGTTCAAAAGTGTCCACGCTTTTCCTAAAAATATAGAATAACAAAGTTGGAAGGAATCTTGGAGGTCTTCTAGTCCAACTCCGTGCTCAGTCAGGAAATCCTATACCATTTCAGACAAATGGTTGTCCGATCTCTTCTTAAAAACTTCCAGTTTTGGAGAATTTGCAACTTGTGGAGGCAAGTTGTTCCACTGGTTAATTGTTCTGTCAGGAAATTTCTCCTTAGGTCTAGGTTGCTTCTCTCCATGATTAGTTCCCATCCATTGCTTCTTCTCCTGCCCTCAGGTGCTTTGGAGAATAGGTTGACCTCCATTTCTTTGTGGAACCCCTGAGATATTGGAACATTGCTATCATGTCACCCCCTAGTCCTTCTTTTCATTAAACTAAGGATACGATTAATCCCAGTCCAATGCAACCTGCCCAGTCCAGACTTTGCTGAAGAAATCTCTGACCACTATCAAAACCAAATTGTTAAAATACTCAGATTGAACAGCCAAGAAGCAGAAGTAGAACGAGATAAAGATTTTAGAGAGGAATATGGGAGACAAGTCAAAAAGGAAAAAAAGCATAGCAATTAAAGTATTGAAGCGGGAAAGAGATGATGGATAGATGATTTTACATTTTTGTTGTTGTTTTGGTTTGATTTGCTTTTCCTCTCTCTCTCCTTTCTTTTTCTTTTTTGTAGGTAAGGTGACATGATTAGAAGTTAGGTAGTATAGAAAGAAAATGTTTTTTTAACAAAGGGTGACATGATTAAAAGTTAGAATAAGAGACAGAAATAAGAGAAAAGGGGAATATTAGTGTATGCACTTTTATATACTAAAATAAGAGCAATAATAAGAGAAAACATGGAATACTTGAATAATGACTAGTTTGCAACTTTATATAAATATGTATTAGCAATAGCACTTAGACTTATGTACCACTTCACAGTGCTTTCCAGCCCTCTCTAAGCGGTTTACAGAGTCAGCCTATTGCCCCCAACAATCTGAGTCCTCATTTTACCCACCTTAGAGGGATAGAAGACTGAGTCAACCTTGAGCCTGGTGACATTCGATCTGCCAAATCGCAGGCAGCCGTCAGTCAGCGGAAGTTGCCTGCAGTACTGCAGTCTAACCACTGCGCCACTGCGGTTTATGGCACACATTGAAATGAAATTTCGATGCACTGTTCTTAAAAGAAGGAACGCCCTCAACCAAACAATGTCACCATCCCAAGGATAAGTACATATAATAATATAATAGCAGCAGAATCCAAAAATGCCAACTTGTACCGAAACCTATATATAAAAAAATCACAGTCCATTTTGAGTACGTATATTGTGAAAAAAAGAGTCTTGAGAGTTAACAAGATAGATACTATATGCTATAAAGCTATTACAGAATCTAATTGTTCAGCTGGCAGTCAGCAGAAGTCGCTTGCAGTACTGTACTCTAACCAGTCCGTCACCATGGATCTTATTACTAATAGAAATATATAAGTTGGTTGAAAGTGATAACTAGGTCTAATGCTATTAGTTTTATTTGTATTAGAATGTGTGACACCCAGGTGCCACACTGTTCATGTCTGTAAAAAAATAAAAAATAAAAACTTTTTTTTAAAAAAAACCAATTGTTTCAAATTTGATGATTAGGGGACTGGAGGCTAAAACATGTGAAGAACAGTTGCAGGAACTGGGTATGTCTAGTTTAATGAAAAGAAGGACCAGCATTGTTCCCATATCTCAGGGGTTGCCACAAAAAAGAGGGAGCATTGTTCCCATATCTCAGGGGTTGCCACAAAAAAGAGGGAGTCAAACTATTCTCCAAGGCACCTGAGGGTAGAAGAAGAAGCAATGGATGGAAACTAATCAAGGAGAGAAGCAACTTAGAACTGAGGAGAAATTTCCTGACAGTTAGAACAATTGATCAGTGGAACAGCTTGCCTCCAGAAGTTATGAATGCTCCAACACAGGAAGTCTTTAAGAAGATGTTGGATAGCCATTTGTCTGAAACGGTGTAGGGCTTCCTGCCTAGGCAGGTGGTTGGACTAGAACAGAGGTGTCCAAACTTGGCAACTTTAAGACTTGTGGACTTCAACTCCCAGAATTCCCCAACCAGCTGGCTGGGGAATTCTGGGAGTTGAAGTCCACAAGTCTTAAAGTTGCCAAGTTTGGACACCCCTGGACTAGAAGACCTCCAAGATCCCTTCCAACTCTGCTATTGTATTGTATTGTATATTTCCTTACAGCACATGCCCTCAAATAATTAAAAAATGGGCCCAAAGCATCTCCTCAGCTCTAATCCACTGAATTTTGCCAGTAAACTCTGGCACTAAATCTCTCTCTGTGTTAACAATTCCACCAAGTGTACTACGTCAGTGCAGGATTTCTTTGAAAGAAATATCCTAGTTTCAGAGGTCTCGTGGGTGTAAGTATATTCAAAAGCATTGGATAACATCTGCTGAATCTCTCAGAAGGCAGTCTTTGAAGTAAAGAGAAATCATGCAGAAAAGATAAGGGCATCATGACAAATTCCAGATGTCGCCCTCATATAACTGGGTCCCCATATATTTGTACAAAGTGCCCTTTCATCTTCCCTTTCATTAGTGAAGCACAGCAGGAACACTGCATGTCTTAACAAGCTACTTTAGTAAAAGGAAAAAGAAGCCAAAGAATGAGCATTGGGGAATACAATCTGCTTTGAGGGTAAAGTAGAATGAGGCACTGGTGAAATAAAGATAAGCAATGAGGCACCAGGGAGGAGGAAGAAGGAACTGCTCAGGAACCAGCTGAGCTTCTACTTGGTATTGCTGAGCCCCATAATTTCAATAGTCCCATTACAGAATAACAGAGCTGGAAGGAAACCTGGAGGTCATCTAGTCCAGCTGTCACCATGGACCACTGTTGGTCAGCGAGAAAATTTTGATAGTTCACAGAAAGATTATTTGCATTTTTATATTGCATTAGATCAGGGGTTCTCAAACTACGGCCCCTGGGCTGGATACATTCTACGAACGCTTGTGTTGCTGCAGAGAGTCTCCCCCTTTGGAGTCTTTTTGTGAGGGTCAGAGAGGGGAAGAAATTCTGACTGGGGGTCTGCTTCAGCCTCCTGGTGCGGGGGGGCTTTGGGCAAAGGCTGGAGGGAAGTGCCGCTGGTGGTGGAGAGCCGGTGGGCCTTGTTCCAGTGGGACTGCATCATGGCCTGGAACTGGCTGGCCATTTCAGCCCGCTGAGCTTCCAGGCACTGGCACCTGGTCTTCCACTCCTACAGGTCTTCCCTCTGCTTGGAAAGCCTATGTTCGTAGTCCTCAGTGAGGTGCTTCTGCTGAGCCTCCTTCTCGGTCAGACCCAATTTGAACTGAGCCCGCTGTTTTGCCAACTCGTGGTGGCTGCTTAGCTCCAACAACTGCTTCATGCTTAGCTTAAGAGAAAGAAGGACTAGGGGAGACATGATAGCATTGTTCCAATATCTCAGGGGTTGCCACAAAGAAGAGGGAGTCAAACTATTCTCCAAGCCACCTGAGGGTAGAACAAGAAGCAATGGGTGGAAACTAATCAAGGAGAGAAGCAACTTAGAACTGAGGAGAAATTTCCTGACAGTGAGAACAATTAATCAGTGGAACAGCTTGCCTCCAGAAGTTGTGATTGCCCCAACACTGGAAGTCTTTAAGAAGATGTTGGATAGCCATTTGTCTGAAACGGTATAGGGTTTCCTGCCTAGGCAGGGGGTTAGACTAGAAGACCTCCAAGGTCCCTTCCAACTCTACTATTGTATTGTATTGTATTGTATTGATCCTGTCATGATTGTATGATAAATACACGTAAATATGAATGTATTTGGTCCTGCACTAGAGACGGAATAGCACTTGGTTTAACTAACAAAATACTGGCAAGCACATACCGAAGACGCACACATTGGCTAGACAAGGAATAATTGATCAAGGAGAGATTCAACCTAGAAAGAAGGAGAAATTTTATGACAGTGAGAACAATCAACCAATGGAAAAGTTTGCCCTCAGAAGTTGTGGGTGCTTCAAGCGGGAATCTTTCAAGAAGAGACTGGACTGCCATCTGTCAGAAATGGGGTCTCCAGCTTGGGTGGTGGGTTGGACTAGATGACCTACAAGGTCCCTTCCAACCAGGGGTGGGATCCTACTTGTTTAACAACCGGTTTGCTGACTGCGCGTTTTGCACGCAGATGCTCACTTCACTCGCTAAAGGTTAAAGGTTATGCGGGAAATGTAGCATATAGAAAGATAGACAGGACATTTGTTTTTACAGAGTTTGTGTGGCCCTTAGTCTCCAAGATCACTGTAAAATAAGTATTTAAGTGGCCAAATTTGGAGACTTTTGATCTTGCCTGAGATAACTCTGCTGTAACCAAAACCCTATTCTGGGTTGTTATGCAAAACCATGTTAGAGGCATTCTGCCATAATTAAAAGGGTAGCAACCAAGTGCCGTTGATGGGGAAATCCACCTCCTTGCTTGTATTTAAACAAAGGAAATACTATTTCCCCCTGGGTTGTGTCTCTGCAAACAGGAGACACTCCCCCCACTCCCCCAATCAGCAGGAAAAGTGAACTGTCCTTCCAAGTGTACAAAAACTTGGAAAAAGCTACACGCCATATCCCGAATGCTGCAGAAAAGCCAGAATTCATTTGACAATGATAACATAGCGGGTTATTGGATTCCCGCTGATTAGAATCTCAGTGTTTTTAGATCCATTTCCCAAGCATGGATTCTGCTTTGCACAGGAATGATTGTAATACACTGATCTTATCTGTTTCTCTGTGTTTTTGGAAGGCTGTTAAAATATCGGCAGTAATATGCCTCTGCTGACCATCCTGCGATCAGAAGTGGGCTTCACACAATTTATTATTATTATTTATTTTATTTGATTTCTAGACCGCCCCCTCTCCCCAAAGGGACTCGGGGCGGTGTACAGGTACCAAATTAAAAAACCATACAAATAATAATAAATATAATTAAAATCGAATTAAACTTTAAACTTTAAATTTAACAACCAGTTTGCCCAGAATCGAAAATGTATGCATGCGCCCTTGTACACATGCATGCTGCGTCAAAAGCACAGTGATTATATAGGACGGGATAGCCCCCGAGGCGGGTGCCGCTGGCTGTAACTACCGGTTCACCTGAACAGGTGCGAACCGGCTCAATCCCACCCCTGCCTGAGATGCTATCCCAGTGTTGTCCCCTTTTGAAGAAGGACAAGACTTTAAAACTGTGCTTGTGTTAGTTGCAGATACAGCCCGTCACAGTGGTGGGTTACAACCGGTACGCCCTGGTATGGGCGTATCGGTGCCTGTCGGGGGCACCAGGTACTGTTCCGGTACGATGCTCCGGAAGGCCCACACGCCCGCGCTCCTTACTGGTATTTGAGGTTTTCAGGGCTTCCGCGCATGGAGCGTATAGAGCCAGAGCGACACTCCACCAAGCAGCTGGAGCATCACGGGCGGGAAGTATGCATGCACGTATGCGCGCATTCATGTGGTGGGCGCCTGGCCCTGTTGCACCGTACCAGTTGCACCGGGATCCGGAACCCACCAGTGGCCCGTCACTAGTGAGCAATACAGCCACTGTTGGTATACAGGTAGTCCTCGACTTAAAACCACAATTGAGCCCCAAATTTGTGTTGCTAAGTGAAACATTTGTTGAGTTTTGCCCCATTTTATGACCTTTCTTGCCACAGCTGTTAAGTGAACCATTGCAGTTCTTAAGTTAACAACATTGTTAAGCGAACCCGGCTTCCCTATTGACTTGGCTTGTCAGAAGGTCGCAAAAGGGGATCATGTGACCCTGGGACACTGCAACCGTCATAAATATGAACTAATTGCCAAGCACCTGAATTTTGATCACATGACCAAGGAGATGCTGCAACTGTCATAAGTGTGAAAAACGGTCATAAGTCCTTTTTTCAGGGATGTTGTAACTTTGAATGGTCTCTAAATAAACTGTTGTAAGTTGAGGACTACTTGTACATAGCTATTTGAATTAATTTCAATTGGAGTTTCCCAGCATAATATCTTCCAGATGCATGGGGACTAAACCTGACTGGGAATTCTGGAAGTTGCATGGCGGAGCAACTGGTACCAGGCTTGAAAAGATTATACTGCTCCTGAGCTAGATTCACACATGTTGCTAAGTCACAAGCTTGTTCACCCATTTATTGCTGTATATATGATTTATGCCTGTCTTGTATAGGCTGCAACACTCTGGATGACCACTAAAGGCCAGCAGAGTGATACAGAAAATTCTAATTTGTTGCTGTGCTGCCCTCTAATGGCAATCAATATAGAATCCTTGATGTTCTCTGAGTTTGGTTGTTTTCTGACAGACATTTTATTACTCAACTAATATATATTTGCAACCAGGGACGTGCGGTCAGGTGAGGCAGGGGAGGCAGAGCCTCACCGCTCTCATCATGAAAATAAAAAAAGGGGGAAAAGGGAAAAGGCGCTGAGGAGCCTTCTGCACACGTGGTCCAGGAATGAGACCACGTGTGCAGGAGGCTCCTCTAGCCTCAGCCTCCCTCCTGCACACGTGGTCCCATTCCCCACCTTCCTGAGTCAACATGAAGGGGACCGCGGAGCGCGCTCCATGGTCCTCTTCATGTTGACTCAGGAGTCAGGAAGGAGGGGAATGGGACCACGTGTGCAGGAGGCTGAGGCAGCTTCAGCCTCCGGCACACGTGGTCCCATTCTCCGCCTTCCTGAGTCAACATGAAGGGGACCGCGGCTCACGCTGATGACATCACCAGCCTCACCAGCCATAAACCTCACCGCACGTCACTGTTTGCAACCTAGATTTTAAGACCCTGCATTTTACATTGCAGATCAATGTTTCTCAGCTTTGGCAGTTTTAAGAGCTGCCAAGGTTGAGAAACATTGTCATAGACAGAGAGTCAAGTTCTTTAAATAAAATTTTAATCAAATTCTAAGTTTTATATTTATATTGCCATTTTGGATTTGCAGGACCTGGAATGTGGAATAGCAACTTGCGTCTCTAAACCTTTAAGGATGATCAAGCACACAACTTTCTAGTTCTCACACACAAGCCAATCAGGAATGTTTGAAGGTGTGATCCAAAATGCAGAGTTGACTCAAAACATGCAAATTGATTTCTGCTGTTAAAGTATAACCAGCCTTTTCATATTGTTGCTGAGAAGGATAAAAGAGCAACACAACAGAGAGAAAAATCTAGATTTCTATGAAGGGAATCACACACCTTGCCTTTTCAAAAGCTTAATTGGTTGAAATTCATTTTAATTGGGTGATGCTGAATTGGGCACCTGTATACATTTAGTAAAGTATAGTTTTTTAAAAATCTGCAAGCAAGATCCTTCCTTTTTCCCCATCCTATCTTCAACTCAGGGGTGGGTTCCTATCAGTTCTAATCTCTTCTATAGAAGAGGTTCCACAAATCTACAGTGTCGTTTAGAACCGGTTCCAGCTCTCTCACCCCACATCATCAAGATGAAGAGCGAGAGGAGGAATTCTGGGAGTTGAAGTCCATAAGTCTTAAAGCTGTCAAGTTTGAACACCCCTGGGGTTTTTTCCCCTAAAGGGTTAAGGGTGCAAGGGTCTTGTAACTTGACAGCTTTAAGACTTGCACACTTCAATGCCAGAGTTCCTAAGCCAACATTTTGGTTGCTAAGCAAGAGTGTTGTTAAGTGAGTTTCACCACATTTTACAAGTTGGCCACACCCACCCAGTCACAAGGCCAGTAAGTGACTCCCACCTGGTCACATGGCCAGCAAGCCACTCCCACCCAGTCACATGGCCAGCAAGCCACTCCCACAAAGCAGGCCACACCTACAGAAGAGGTTTAAATTTTTTTTGAAACCTACCACTGCTTCAACCAGAAGACTCAAGTCTGTACTGTACTCACACATGACTTGTGAAGGGTTGTATATATCTGACATAGCATGTTATGTGAATCAGGCCATAACAGCTGCACTTAGATTAATAGATTCCCATTGTTAATTATAGAATAGAATAACAGAGTTGGAAGGTATCTTGGAGGTCTTCTAGTCCAACCCCCTGCCTAGGCAGGACACCCTATACCGTTTCAGACAGATGGCTATCCAACATCTTCTTAAAGACTTCCAGTGTTGGGGCATTCACAACTTTGGGAGGCAAGCTGTTCCACTGATTAATTGTTCTAACTGTCAGGAAATTTAGTCGTAAATTGCTTCTCTTCTTAATTAGTTTTCACCAGTGGTGAGTTACGACCGGTACCGGTGCCTGCCGGGAGCACCAGGTACCGGTACGGTACGGTCCTCCAGAGTGTCCATTTGCCCACCCGTTCTCCTTACCAGTATTAACTATGTCTCTACAGATAACTATGTCTCTACAGAAATAGAGCACAACAATAATGAGAACTATCTTGAATGCATTTGGGTCAATATTAAAGGTTGTGGGGGAAATGACATTGCCATAGGTCTATACTACAGGCCACCCAACCAAGCAGAGGAAGAAGATGAACTTTTTGCTAGTCAGCTAACTAAGGTATGTAGGAAGCACACCACAATAGTAATGGGAGATTTTAACTACCCTGACATAAACTGGGAAACAAACTCTGCACCAAGTAGAAGATCCAACAGGTTCCTAACAAACCTAGCAGACAACTTTGTTTTCCAAAAAGTAGAGAAGGAAACAAGGGGATCAGCCATACTGGACTTAATTCTCACTAACAGAGAGGAAATGATAGAAGGTGTTGAAGCCATAGGAACCCTGGGGGCAAGTGACCATGCAATATTGGAATTCAACATTATCCAAACACAAGTAGTAGAACAAAGTCAAACTAGAGTCTTGGACTTTAAGAAAGCTAATTTCAATAAACTTAGAGAGAGCTTGGGAAAAATTCCATGGATGAGAATCCTCAAGGGGAAAACAACTCAAGAAGCTTGGGAAATTTTGAAAAATGAGATTAGAAAAGCCCAGTCTAACACAATACCAATGAAGAAGAAAAACAACAGCTCCCAAAAGAAACCAGCATGGCTGCATAAACAACTATCTGACAAACTGAAAGACAAAAAAAGTAAGTATAAAAAGTGGAAGGAGGGGGACATAACTAAGGCAGAATATCAGCAAATAGCCCGAGCCTGTAAAGATGAAGTGAGGAAAGCTAAGGCTCACAATGAAGAAAGGCTTGCCACAAAAGTAAAAATTAACAAAAAAAGCTTCTTCCAACATGTTAAAAACAAGAAAAAAGTTAAGGAAACAATTGGTCCATTGCTAGGAGAAAGTGGCAAGAAGGTGACAAGCAACAGGGAGAAAGCAGAACTATTTAACTCATGTTTTGCATCTGTCTTTACACAAAGGGATAAAACAGTCCAACCTATCAAAAGCAGCACCACAAAATTAGGAACACAAATTGAAATAGGGAAGAAAATGGTAAGTGAGCACCTGTCTACCCTAGATGAGTTCAAATCACCAGGACCGGATGGATTACACCCCAGAGTTCTGAAGGAACTAGCAGACGAGATCTCAGAACCACTGAATTATATCTTTCAGAGATCCTGGAACACCGGGGAACTACCAGAGGACTGGAAAAGAGCTGATGTGGTTCCCATCTTCAAAAAAGGGAAAAAATTAGATCCAGGAAACTACAGACCTATCAGCCTAACCTCAATACCAGGAAAGATTCTGGAAAAAATAATCAAGCAACGAATTTGCGAACACCTAGAAGCAAACAAAGTAATAGCCAAAAGCCAACATGGATTTGTCAAAAACAGATCATGCCAGACTAATCTTATTGCATTCTTTGATAATGTGACAAAATTAGTGGACCAGAGGAATGCTGTTGATATAGTTTACTTGGACTTCAGTAAGGCTTTTGATAAGGTAGACCATAACCTACTACTAGATAAAGTAGAAGAATGTGGGTTAGACAGCATCACCACCAGATGGATTGGTAACTGGCTGACCAACCGCACTCAACGTGTAGTTCTCAATGGAACTGCATCTACATGGAGGGAAGTATGCAGTGGAGTACCCCAAGGCTCTGTTTTAGGCCCAGTACTCTTCAACATCTTCATCAATGATTTGGATGAGGGAATAAATGGGGAACTCATCAAATTTGCAGATGATACCAAGCTGGCAGGAATAGCCAACACTCCAGAAGATAGGCTTAAGATACAGAAGGATCTTGACAAACTTGAACATTGGGCACTATCTAATAAAATGAAATTCAATGGTGAAAAGAGTAAGGTTCTACATTTAGGCAACAAAAACGGAATGCACAGGTACAGTATAGGTGATACCTTACTCAGTAGTAGTAACTGTGAAAGGGATCTTGGAGTCCTAGTGGACAACCATTTAAATATGAGCCAGCAGTGTGCAGCAGCTGCCAAAAAAGCCAACACAGTTCTAGGCTGCATCAACAGAGGGATAGAATCAAGATCACGTGAAGTGTTAATTCCACTTTATAATGCCTTGGTAAGGCCACACTTGGAATACTGCATTCAGTTCTGGTCGCCACGATGTAAAAAAGATGTGGAGACTCTAGAAAGAGTGCAGAGAAGAGCAACAAAGATGATTAGGGGACTGGAGACTAAAACATATGAAGAACGGTTGCAGGAACTGGGTATGTTTAGCTTAAGAGAAAGAAGGACTAGGGGAGACATGATAGCATTATTCCAATATCTCAGAGGTTGCCACAAAGAAGAGGGAGTCAAACTATTCTCCAAAGCACCTGAGGGTAGAACAAGAAGCAATGGGTGGAAACTAATCAAGGAGAGAAGCAACTTAGAACTGAGGAGAAATTTCCTGACAGTGAGAACAATTAATCAGTGGAACAGCTTGCCTCCAGAAGTTGTGAATGCCCCAACACTGGAAGTCTTTAAGAAGATGTTGGATAGCTATTTGTCTGAAACGGTATAGGGTTTCCTGCCTAGGCAGGGGGTTGGACTAGAAGACCTCCAAGGTCCCTTCCAACTCTACTATTGTATTGTATTGTATTTGAGGTTTTCGGGGCTTCCACGCATATGCATGGAGCGTACAGCGCCTGCGTGACACTCCGCCAAAGCAGCTGGAGCATCGAGGGGGAAGTACACATGCATGCGTGCTGCGCGCGTTCATGTGGTGGACACCCGGCCCCATTGCACCATACCTGTTGCATCGGGATCTGGAACCCACCACTGATTTCCACCCATTGATTCTTGTCCTGCCCTCAGGTGCTTTGGAGAATAGCTTGACTCCCTCTTCTTTGTGGCAACCCCTGAGATATTGGAAGACTGCTATCATGTCTCCCCTAGTCCTTCTTTCTATTAAGCTAGACATACCCAGTTCCTGCAACTGTTCTTCATAAGTTTTAGTCTCCAGTCCCCTAATCCTCTTTGTTGCTCTTCTCTGAACTCTTTCTAGAGTCTCCACATCTTTTCTACATCATGGCAACCAAAACTGAATGCAGAGTGCTATCTAATTTGGGGGAAATGGTACAAACGGCTAGATGATAGAAATAGGAAATAAGAATCTAAAAAATATAGTTTGGATTATAGAAGAAGTAGGAATTAGTGAGAAGAAGGTAGGAAAAGTAGGATTTACAGAAGTAGAAAAAGGTATTTATTAGTAGATGAGCAATAAAGACTATCTGATACAAATAACCAAAGATAGACTGATAAGCAAAACAGTTAAGAAATAATAGGATGATAAGTGTAAAAATGTATAGAGATGGATTGAGAGGGGGGGGGGGGAATGTTTGTAAAAATGCACCAATAAAATACCTGCTGTAAGAAGCAACGGGAAGTTCCAATGTTACTTGTAAGTGTTGTGTATATCTTGGTCAATGTGTATAATTGTTTATAATAATAAAAAAGAACATAGAATAGCAGAGTTGGAAGGGACCTTGGAGATCTTCTAGTCCAACCCCCTGCTAGAGCAGGAGACCCTTGACCTCGTAAATACAGTAGACTGTTCCATTGTATTTAAGACTGTGTTTATACAACACAAGTTTCCTGCACAGTGCAAGGATGATCTGCAAGATCCCTTCTAATCTGCAGGTTGATAAACACATTTTTTTCCATGAGATAAGGCCAACTCAATCCATTTTCTTGATTTGCACAACACGTTGCACAACCATAAGCCACCACCAAGGCTGACTTCATCCCATTCAGTAAACTCAAATGTATTTGGCTGACTTTGTGAACAACCATCCAGCACTGAGTTTACAAGCATTGTTACAAGTCTACTGAATAAATTGAGTTGGCTGAGCTCATGCAATACAACACTGCCTTTGCATAACACAGAAACTTCCCAAGCATACTTTAGCCCAGGGTGTTCTGGAAATCCAGCCTGGGTGGTTAATTTATGGTTTTGTGCTGTTGAAAGCTAAGAAATTGCACTTGTTAGCATGGTGAAGCTTATCAAGCAGAGAGTGCCACAAAGAAGCAAACCATCATTTAACCCAGCATGGTAGAAAAATGCAGCAGGAGTAACACCTCCCCCCCCCCCCTCTTATTAACCAGAATCCCTCTACCGCTTCAATATAGAGCGGCTGAAAAACACTCCCAGGTGTTCCAGCTTCCAACACCTGCTGCAAATTATGAGACAGATGCTTCTCCTGTTAAAATTTGAAAGGGTGGAGTTGCTGGCACAATGAAGCTGGAGCCTTGCCCCAGGCCTTGCCCTACTTTTAAGCAGGGAACAGGCAGCTGTAGCTTTCCAAGCTCCTCTCAAGATAAGACAGCAAGAACTATATTTTGGCAACATCAGGAGGAAAGAGAGTCCAAAACATCATGTAGTTCAGTTTTTGGCTTCAGGAGCTTTGAGAATTTAGCTGCTAGGGTTATAAACCATGATTGATGGCTTTGTCACAAAGCCGTGTTTGTCACAAAGCGGTGGTTCGGGAGAACCTCTACCTAAGATTCTGTGCAGTTCAAAGAACCCCCAAATCCCACTCCTGGATGGCCCCGCCCATCCCTCTCCTCCCATAAATCCCACATGGCATGTTTTGGATGCAGGTAAGTTCAGGGTGCACACGGAGGCTCGGGGAGGGCGAAAAACGGGCCTACCGGAAGTTCGGGAAGGCTGGAAACGAACCATTTCCGGCCTCCAGAGGACTTCCGGAGCCTGGGGAGGCCATTTTCCCCCTCCGGGAGGCTCGAAGAAAGCCTCCGGAGCCCAGGAAAGGCAAAAACACCGCCCCCACCATGGTAGAGGCTGACTAGGCCACGCCCACCATGCCCATGCCCACCTAGCAACTGGGCAGAGAACCCCTTGCTAAAATCTTTGAAGCCCACCCCTGGCTTTGTGTGTAGGCTCCATAATGGATTATTGAATAAGCCCTGGTTAAGTAAATCAGGTATGGTAGGTGGATAGAACTTAAATACAGGCAGTTCTTGACTTGCAACCATTTGTTTGGGGACTGCTCAAAGTTACAACACTACTGAAAAATAGACTTACAACTGGTTCTTGCGCTTATGGTGATTGCCGCATCCCTATGGTCAGTCAGGTGATGAAAATTCAGGTGCTTGGCAACTGGCACGTATTTACAATATTTGTAGATTCCCAGAGTTATGGGATCGCTATGGTGGGGCAGAAGTTAGCAGTATTGCTGGGTAACTCTGCCGACTGCCAGCAGCTCGATTCTCACCAGGCTCCAGGTTGACTCAGTCTTCCATCCTTCCGAGGTGGGTAAAATGAAGACCCAGATTGCTGGGGGACGATATGCTGACTCTGTATATCTTAGGGCTGTAAAGCACTGCGAAGCGGTATAGAAGTCTAAGTGCTCTTGCCATTTGTGACCTTCCCAACTGACTTCCAACAAGCGAAGTTAATGGGGGAAGCCAGATTTCCTCAACAGCTGAATGATTCGCTGAAGTGTGGCAAAAAAGCTTGCAAAATCCAGTGTGATTCACTTAACATCCTCGTTTAGCAAATGAAATTCTAGTTCAGGGTTGACGAACCTTTTCAGCACCTAGTGCAGAAACAACAGCGTGCAGGGGGGAGGGGATCACTAGAAACCGGAAGAGCAGCTCCCCGGCACGCACACGCGGGAGTGCCAGAAACAGGAAGAGCAGTTCCCCAGCGTGCGCATGCATGCCGGTCACCTGGTCTTCCGGTTTCTTGATGCATGCGCATACGTGAAGACCAGCTGGCCAGCACGCATACGCCCGCCGGAAACTGGAAGCTCAGCTTCCCGGTGCGGGCATGAGCCCCAGGGAGCCATTCTACCAGTTTCCGGCACTCCCACACACGCAAAGACCAGCTGGCGTGCCGGAACCCGGAAGGGGCAATGGCTGGCGTGCCGAGAGAGATGGCTCCGTGTGCCACTTCTGGCGCACGTGCATAGGCTTACCATCATGGTTCTAGTTCCACTTGTGATTGTAAGTCAGGATTACCCGTGTAGCAAATGTGCTTGTGTGATTGCTACCAGCAGTGCTTTTGTGCTCAGTCGTGGGTGTTAACATTTCCATTGAAACTTAAAGGTAAAAGGCTGTGTGTTGTGATTTTCATAATTTGACTCAAATGGAGCCGTGTGTTTGGTGTTTTGCTTATCGTGTTGTCATGAACGCAGACTGTTTTGATACAGCTTTGCTCAGCTGCTCCGCTCTCACAGAATGAAATTGCCTGAATGGCAAAAAGGCTGCACAGTTGCACTCTCCTCTACCCCATACAAAACAACCTCTCTGCTGTTTGTGGGAGCTGTCAAAAAAACAACAGCAGGTTGGCAGCTGCAACTACACAACGCAAGTGGCACCCTCCTTTTTTAGGGCACAGATTAAAAGAATTGGGACTTTGCATACCTGCAACAGGCCACTTTATTTCTTAAAAATAGATCCTCGCATACTTCCTGTTTGTTTGCTCCATTTTGGATCCCTCAGGAAAACAAACCCCACACAAATGAACACAGGTGTTGTTGTTGTTTTGCTTTGGAAGCCCTTTTATTTAAATTCAAATATTGCAGGTTCACATTTTGTCCATCAGTCCTACCGCTATTTCTAAGATAAGGACAGCATGCGTTCTGCATTGGCTTCTCTGCCAGAGAAATGTACGTAGCTCTATCTATGTCGTTACAGAAGAGCAGGTCCAGTTTTTTTTGTTTTGTTTAAAAGAAAGAACATTGATTATTAAAATAGAGGGAAGCTGTGTTAAAAATACAGACTTTTAAAGAGATTTAAATACCTTCATTCACAAAATGCACCCCTGGGCAAGTCAAATGCCAGAGACTATTCATACAGAAACATTGTCCACAGTCAAAAGCTTTGTGACATCCTGAAAGTCTAAACTTTCTAATAAAAGTGTGCGCAAATTAACTCTTATCTCTTGACTGACATATCAGCTGGAAAGCAATAGAAGATAAAATATTTGTAGCTCAGGGTTGAACTGTGGGATCCTTGGTGCTCTCTGAGCTTGGTGGTTTTCTTACAGACGTTTCATTACCATACTAGGTAACATCATCAATGCATGGATACTGTTATCTAGCATGGTAATAAAATGTCTGCAAGAAAACCACCAAGCTCAGAGAGCACAGCACTGATGATGTTACCTAGCATGGTAATGAAATGTCTGCAAGAAAACCACCAAGCTCAGAGACCACCAAAGACCCCACAGCTGATAATCCCAATGAAACCAGAGATAGGCTTGATCAAAGGAGCATGCCTGTAGACCAAATACTCCCAAAAATATGGTGTCCTCCAGCACAGTTCCCATCATCCCTGCCTGCAGTGATGAGAATTGTAGTTAATAATCCCTGGAAGGCCCCAGATGGAGAAAGATGCACTTTATATCAAATAGCCTCTTGCACCAGGATAATATTCTTGGTGAAGGAAGCTTTCTCTCTTAAAAGTGAAGCCTCTTAAAAAGCAAACAAGTGTGCATATATTGGCCCAACGGTTCTGATCCAAATGCATCCAGAGAACTCTTAAAATCAATTGCTTAGGAGTTCTGAATAGATGGCATGTTTGCAAAGCTAGGAAAGTTTCAGAAAGCATGACATGTTCAGCTTAACATGTTATGTAAATGCAATCTCTATCTCCACAGGCAAAAAGCTAGAATAGGAAGAAAATTCATTTCTGCTAAGAAAGCTAGCATGGCAAAGAAATCATTTCTTTTTTTCCCCAGCACATAAAAAATTAAGGCAACTATCCAATGTTTGAAAAAGCAATAATGTTTAAATATATTAGTTCCCTAAGTATCTAGTCCCTAAGACCTTTCTGTAGTATGCAGGTACCTAGACTTAAAAGCTTTATTTTGGTCATGATCCCTTGATCCGTTGTATAGCAGCAGGGGAAAAAAAGAATATTAAGCCCTATCAAACTGAGGAGGGGCCAGAGGAGAAAAATAGGACTTCTGAAAGCTTTTTTCAAGCTCCTAGTTAGAAAATACCCCCATCCTTGCAACATGAAGTCTGTACATAGCTATGGATGTAGCTTGAGTAACAGTGACCCTTGCAGAATCAAATCTTCAAAATGATGAAGACCGATAGCTACACATTGTTAGTTTTCCAGTATAAAAACATTAAAATTCTAATCCAGCATCACCCCTGTGATATCAATAAGTAGCTAGCTTCTGAAAAAATGGCCAATCATTTACTCGCAGAAATATTCAATATAACTGAATATCAGACAATGGAGAGAGGTTTCATCTGGGTTCAAACTCCTTTTTGTAACAGCAGATCAAGGATGAATTAAACCAATGTTTCTCAAGCTTAGTGACTTTAAGATTCCTGGACTTCAATTCCCAGAATTCCTCAGCCAGCCAAGCTGGCTGGGGAATTCTGGGAGTTGAAGTCCAAACATCTTAAAAGATGCCAAGGTTGAGAAATTCTGAATTAAAGCACAAAACATTTTGAAACTGAAGTGCCATAAGTAAAAAAAAAGATCCTAACTAGCATCTACTTTCTATAGTTCATCACCTTGGATTAAAAATCTGATAAGAGATTCCAAAGAGGGAAGGAATGAAGGCGACAATGAAAAAATGCCAAAGGTCTAGACAGAATTATGGAAATATTCTGGAAAGAATAGCATTAGTATGCTCACTAAACTAGTTTAAGGTCATCAGGGTTATCCAACCTTGGCCACTTTAAGACTTGTGGACTTCAACTCCCAGAATTCCCCAGCCATGGAATTCCTCATGTTGGCTGGGGAATTCTGGGAGTTGAAGTCTACAAAACTTAACATGGCCAACGTTGGACACCTTTGAAGGTAATGAAGCTTCTACTCTCCGTTGGGCAAATTACCAATCCTCCTTTTTTCATATTCCAGTTTTATACCTTTTGCACCATGTCCTCCAGTCTAGATTATAAGACTACAATTTATGGTTTTCCCAAGCAGCACAGGATTTTTCCTGTTGAGCTGGCTTGAGAACTGTGGGGTTTCATATCCCAATAGTCATCAGGCTGGTGGAGGTAGCATATCCGTTTCTCTTGAATAGCATAGAAATGTTTATCAAGGAAAAATTTCAGTGCTTGAATTAAAAGCCTATCAATATAGGGCCTCAGTGGCGCAGTGCTTTAGAGTGCAGTACTGCAGGCTACCTCTGCTGATCACTGACTGCCAGCAATTAGGCAGATCGAATCTCACCAGGCTCCAGGTTGACTCAGCCTTCCATCCTTCCCAGATGGGTAAAATGAGGACCCATAGTTGGGGGGCAATATGCTGAATCTGTAAACCGCTTAGAGCAGGGGTGTCAAACTCAAGGCCCGTGGGCCGGATCCAGCCCACAGGGTGCTTAGATCTGGCCTGTGAGGCCGCCCTGGAAACAGTGAAGGACCGACTTGCGATACTTCTGCCAGCAAAAACGGAGCTCGGGAGGATTGCGAGTGGCCCTCCCGAGCTGATTTTGCTGGCAGACGGTTGCAGGAGGTCATCACAGCCGAAAACGGAACTTGGGAGCCCATTTTCGCTGGAAGAGCACTCGCCACCACACCCGATATGAGTGACGTTGAGCTGGCCACACCCACCTTGTCCACACACCCCTGCGCCCTCATAACCCTGATAGCGGCCCTCAATGAAATCGAGTTTGACACCCCTGGCTTAAGAAGCCTGTAAAGCCTTGTGAAGTGGTATATAAGTCTAAGTCAGTGTTTCTCAAACTTGGCGACTTTAAGTCCTGTGGACTTCAACTCCCAGAATTCCCCAGCCAGCTATGCTGGCTGGGGGATTCTGGGAGTTGAAGTCCACAGGACTTAAAGTCGCCAAGTTTGAGAAACACTGGTCTAAGTGCTATTGCTATTATGGATGTGAAAGCATAATTGGAAATGTGGGGAAATGAAAGTACCTTATTTCAGCACTTGTTATTGATCCATCCAGCCTGGTATCAACTATTCTGATTGGTTGGAAATTAAAAAGGGGAAATTCTGCGCAGAACTAGATGGGAACTGAGGAAAACGTCTGCTTGTTGGGAAGGTGGTTTTATTTTTCTTTCAATGTCTCCCAATGTTACTTGGAGGAAGCAGGCTAAGGCTCCAGGTGAGGTGGGGCATTACAGGTAGTCCTCGACTTACAACGGTTCATTTGGTGACCGTTCAAAGTCACAGCAGCACTGAAAAATGTGTTTTATGCCCGTTTTTCACACTTATCACCACTGGAGCATCGCCTTGGTCACGCCATCAAAATTCGCACCCTTGGCAAGGAGCTCCTATTTATGATGCTTGCCGTGTCCCAGGGTCATGTGATCACCTTTTACGACCTTCTGACAAGCGAAGTCAACGGGGAAGCCAGATTCACTTTACAACTGTGTTACTAACTTAACAACTATAGTGATTTACTTAACGACGGTGGCCAAAAAGGTCGTAAAATGGGGCAAAATTCACACTCGTTTAGCAACAGAAATGTGGGGCTCAGTTGTGGTTATAAGTCGAGGACTACCTGTATACAAACCCCACCAAATCCAATACCATCGAATTTCACTAGGGTTAATGCAAGCCATACAAGCCAGATGTAGAGGCATCGGGAAGATTCCAGTGATCTCTGGCTTGTTCAACAAACCATGTTTAAAAAAAAATTCAAGCTCGGCATTGCGACCAACTACAGTTGTAAAATATGATGTCCAGGTTTTGGAAATGGCTTCCTTTTTCTGGACCTACCAGGTTAAATTTTGCAACCCACTCCCACGTGCACATGTATCATTTAAATAGATCGTTCAGGATAGTGTGGATTTTTGTTTAAAGTGTGAAATCAATACTGCAATCTTTATTCTTTCCAGTTTCTGGAGGTAAGTTTGGGCATCAGGGAAAAGTTCACACGATCTTTGTCTAACCCTTGTAACATTAAAGATCAGCTTTACTCTCTTTCTTAAAAAAAAAAAAAAAAGGATAAGCACTTTTATGTTTTCCTATCCTTGAGGGGTAGAAGGGAAACGCAGCTTTTTTGTTTTCCTTTGAAAAAAGTTTAAAAATACATACATTGCAGAATTTCTGGACTTTGCCAGAAATTGCCCAGCGATGGTTTTGGAAAAGAAGAGAAAACAGGGCAAAGGAAAGAATACATCCAGTTCACTGGTCCTCCTGATAATAATAATAGTTGGCTGAGTTCTGATCCTCAAGGGGGGCTGCGTTGCTCGCCACCCCAGCGTTGCCTTGGGGGCAATACTTGGGGTCGTAGATTTGGCGGCCCAAACCGAACACCTGCCCGCTCTGGTTGGCACCCTGGTTGGAGCCCATTTGGAGGGACATGGAGCTGTCATCGCATTTGTCTGTGCCCAGCTTGGAATCATAGATGTGCCGGCGGGTTCCTGGAGCCGTCATGCCCACCTGAATGGGAAGAGAGAAATGGATCATGTTTATTGCTGTTTTCCTGTATTCACAATAGCAACAGCACTTGACTTATATACCGCTTTACAGCCCCTCTAAGCGGTTTACAGAGTCAGCCTATTGCCCCCAACAATCTGGCTCCTCATTTTACCCACCTCGGAAGGATGGGAGGCTGAGTCTACCTTGAGCCGGTGAGATTTGAACTGCCAAATTGCAGTCAGCAGAAGTTGCCTGCAGTACTGCAGTCTAACCACTGTGTCACCGCGGTTCATGGCAGACATTGACAGATGCACTGTTCTCAAAAGAAGGAACGCCCCCCCGTTCCCCACCAAACAATGTCACCGTCCCAAGGACAGCTACGGTATAATAATATAATAGCAGCAGAATCCAAAAATGCCAACTTATAACAAAACCTATATATAAAAAATCACAGTCCATTTTGAGTATATAGCGGAAAAAAGAGTCTTGAGAGTTAACAAGATATGGTATAAAGCTATTACAGAATCTAATTGTTCTGCTTCAGATACCACGAAGTCTCCTCCCAGAAGGCAACAAGGGAAACAGGTCATGGAGAGGATGTGCAAAGTCCTAGACAATACTACAGACCTTGATCAAGTAACACTTATATGCCATGTCCTGGATAGAAGGAAGTAAACTTCCAGTAATCTTTTCCACCATCCTCAGCCCAGCCTTCCAGTCCAAAGCAGTAACACTTCCAAACCATGAATGAATGAATGAATCAATCAATCAATCAGATGGATGAATGAAATGAATGAATGAATGTTTATCACAATATTATAACATGAGCTGCCCCTGGAGCTTCGCATAATCCCTTCCGACGCACCCTAAAAAGTTGGCTTTTCCAGCAAGCCGGCCTGGCCAGTTAATTTTAACTCATTTTTTAAATGTGTTGTTCTATAAATTGGGTTTGTTTTTTTGGATATGTATTTAATTTCTTTTTAACTTTCGGGATGTGTGTTTTTTAATGCTGTACACCGCTCTGAGTCCTTTGGGAGAAGGGCGGCATATAAATCCAATAAAAACAAACAAACAAACAAACAAAGGTAAAAGACAGAGGTGGGTTGCTCCAGTTCGGCCCAGATCGGGCGAACCAGTAGTAGTGGCGGCGGGAGGCTCTGCCCACCTGCCCGGACGCTTCTTTGTATGTGCAAAAACTTCGCGCGCGAGCAAACTGGTAGTAAAAAAAAAATGGAAACCCACCACTGGTAAAAGGTATAGTTGGAAACAGCTAAAACATCTCTCTCTAAAAAAACGGCTGGGTGTGTGTATGTTCCAGCAAAGTTCTGGAACGCCTCAACAGTGGCGTAGCGTGGGGGGTGCAGGGGGGGCCAGCCGCACCGGGCGCAACATCTGGGGGGGGGGCGCTCGCACTCGCAGCTCTCTGCTGTTGACTTGCATGTATTTCAAGGCTGAATTTGAATTGAATGAAGCCGAGGAACGCTTCCCACGTTTAATACAAAAGAGACGCGAGCAGGTCTTCCCCGGGGTTGAGAGCATGAAAGAGGGCCAAAGTTTTCTTCTGCAGATCTGGGTCTCTTGAAGACTGCTGGGCAGGGCGAGGGACGTTAATAACGCGATACGTTTAAATTAGAGCAAGTGAAGACCTCGGGCGGCTTTCCTTTTCCTATTTTCCCAGAACCGAGGGAAGAAAATGATTCTGCTTCGGGCCTATAGAGGGCGCTGCGAGCTTTGCTAAGGAGGACGGCTGCTTCAGAGCTCCCTTCATGTCCCGAGTCCAGTGGCGTAGCGTGGGTTGCCACGGGTTAGGGGGCGCAAATTACTTGCCTTGCCCCGGGTGCTGACAACCCACGCTACGCCACTGCGCCTCAAGCAATTTCAACCAAACTTGGTGCACAGATGACTTACCCTCTGGAAACAAATACTGTGGTGGGTAGGACACCACTAAAACACCTCAATGTGTGTGTGTGTGTTCTGTAGATACAGTCTGTTGTGCCTTAAAATGGATTCTATTGTACTGCCGTAAAATGGCTTCTACAGGGCAGCTCAGTGGAGTTGCCATGGTAACGGCTTCACAGTACTCCACAAGGGGGCTCCCCTCTGGTAAGGGGGAAAAAATCCAACATTAGAAATTACGCTTGGTCTGGACATTCCCCCCCCCCCCTATAAATAAATACCTGGGCAACGCCGGGTTATTAGCTAGTAATTAAATACAAGTTAATTAATATAGGTAATTGTAATGGTTGACACAAAAAATATGTCACAGCTATGAGAGATCTTTCATCAAGATGAGAGAAACCAGAATTGTATTTTATTTTGAACAGAAATGGCTGACTTATCTGTAGTGCAAAGCCATAATATGGTTTGCTTTTGGCTTACAAGTGAACCCCCTGAGTGAAAAGATTGTGGTTTGTTATTAGCAATTGGCAAAATGATTGATTAGTCTACAAATTCTGGCCTGAGTGATGTCTGGGGTCAGATACCGTGCTTATTTCCGCCATGTTTCCCCAATTTTCCTAGTTAGTGTCAACAGAAATGGAGAAAATGAAGAACTGACCCAATAAATTATAAATATGTTGTTAATCGGAAAAACCGACATTGGGTTTGCGTATTGTATCAAGCCAAAATATGGTTTGTAAACTTTGGATTAGGATTCATTGCAATATTTGAGTTTACCTGACTGGCTCATCCAATAAACCATAAATTAAATCATGACCTAAAGCATGAAATGACCAAGCTGAGATATTCTTGTCAAGGTTTACCAAAAGGGGGTAATTTGCTGATGCCTTATCTCTGCTGTAGGCATGGATCCTGTAAATAACTGGTATATCTTTGGGGCAAACTCTTTTGGCTTGGAAGACTGAAACTCTTTATGAGAGTTTTCAAAAGTTAAAACAAAACAAAAAGTTAAAACAAAGATTTAAACACTTTGTAAGAGCTCTTACCTGGCTAGCACACTTATTGGTACCCATCTGCAAACTGATGGTTGAATGGTCCATTGGAGGTAGTATCTGGTTCTTGGGGTCATAGAGATGCCTCCTGGTCCCATAGGCGGTCATTCCTGACTGGCTAGCACACTTGTTAGTGCCCATCTGAAGAGAAACAGCAGCTTGATTAAGCCTTAACAGAATAACAGACTCGAAAGGGACCTTGGAGGTCTTCCAGTCCAACCCCTGGCTCAAGCAGGAAGCCCTACCTACACCATTTCGGACAAACGATTGTCCAATCTCTTAAAAACTCCTGGTGTTGGAGCATTCACGACTTCTGGAGGCAAGTTGTTCCACTGATTAATTGTTCTAACTGTCAGGAAGTTTCTCCTCCGTTCTAAGTTGCTTCTCTCCTTGATTAGTTTCCACCCATTGCTTCTTGTCCTGCCCTCAGGTGCTTTGGAGAATAGTTTGACTCCCTCTTCTTTGTGGCAACCCCTGAGATATTGGATCACTGCTATCATGTCTCCCCTTTCTATTAAACTAAACATACCCAGTTCCTGCAACTGTTCTTCATATGTTTTAGTCTCCAGTCCCCTAATCATCTTTGTTGCTCTTCTCTGCACTCTTTCTAGAGGCTCCACATTTTTTCTACATCGTGGTGACCAAAACTGAATGCAGTATTCCAAGTGTGGCCTTACCAAGGCATTATAAAGTGGTATTAACCCTTCACATGATCTTGATTCTATCCCTCTGTTTATGCAGTCAAGAACTGTGTTGGCTTTTTTGGCAACAAAGCTGACTATGCCCGATACACTACATCTACAGTAGATGTCTGAATTTCATCCAGCTGATCCATAGATGTCTACAAGAGGAAGACAAGGGTTGAAATGTACATCCTCCTGCAAACTCTTCTGCCCCGTATAGTCTTGCGTGTGAAAGAGCAAAGCTTGGGTATGATGCCAATGACCCATGTTTCTTCATTCTGGTGTCATGTAGCTTAGGAATAGCCATCTATGACCAGTTCTTCAAGGTACTAAAACTGTTTCTCTTCTTCTGCAACATGTTCCTTCTTCTTCATTAGTGCTTAGCAAATCTTTGGACACGTGTAGTATTTAAAAAGGATGCACTGGGTTTTAAGGGATTGCAAATGGGTGTTACATTTTGCACGCTCTTCAAAGACTGTTTTGCCTTCAAAACTAAGGTGATTCACAGCCTTACTGAGCAGTGAAAAGAATTGACAAAGAAAGCATTTTTACATTAGAACAGAGGTGTCCAACTCATGGCCATGGGGCCGAATCCGGCCCATAGGGTGCTTAGATCTAGTCCAAAGGGCCGCCTTGGAAACAGCAAAGGACTGGCCCGCAGTGCCTCTGCCAGCAAAAATAGGCTCCTGAGCTCCGTTTCCGTCTGCGACAGCTTCCTACACCCTCTGCCAGAGAAAATGGCAGAGGTTGCAGGAAGCTGTCGCAGCCGAAAATGGAGCTCAGGAGCCTATTTTTGCTGGCAGAGGCACCGCAGGTCATCACAGGCACCCCTGATGCGAGTGATCTTGAGCTGGCCATGTTCACCCTAGCCATCCCCCCACCCCGAGGTCAAACACAACCATGATGTGGCCCTCAATGAAATCGCGTTTGACACCCCTGCAATAGAAGAAGGTCCCAAAACCAGGACTTCCTCATTGCACAGCTTAGTCTTTTGGCCATACGCTACATCCTCTTAGATCTCCCCTTGTTTCTCTCAAGAGCCACAGTCACCAAACGTACCTGCAGACCGATGACACAGTGTCCAGCCTTGAGTTTTTCATCATTAAAGGCTCTCTCCTGTTTCTCTGAATATTTCACTCCAATATCCATCCCACTTTCAATGCCTTTTGTTTTCGCCTGCAAGAAGAGGTTAAAAAAAAAACACCTGAATTATTTCTGCACAAAAGTTTCTCCACAGTTCTCATGATAAAGAGCAACTTTAGATTTCAGCTACCGGTACATAAGCTGATGGAATCCCGTACTCTGGTGAGTGTGTCTGTCAGCTCTTTTACTAAACTGTTTTATAAAAAGCACAGAACACTGGGGAACAGAAACACAACTCTGGATAATTCAAACACCTTGAAAATCTTTGTAAAACCAGCACTCTTCGGGGGAGATTCTCCACACGCAGGGATATCTGAAAGGGAGGGAGGTCATAAATACAATTGAGCAAGTCCAGAGGTATTTCACGAGAAGAGTCCTCCACTCCTCTACTCACAATAGAATATCTTATGCCACCAAGGCTTGAAAATTTGGCCTTGGACAACCCAGAACCTGTGGCTTGACCTAAGCGTAGTACACAAAATTGTCTGCTACAACGTCCTACCTGTCAATGACTACTTCAGCTTCAACTGCAATAATACACGAGCACACAATAGATACTAACTCAAGATAAACCACTCCAAACTCGATTGCAGAAAATACGACTTCAGCCACAGAGTGATCAACACCTGGAATGCTCTACCTGACTTCCTTGATACATCCTCAAACCCCCATAATTTTAATCTTAAACTGTCTAGCGTGGACCTCACCCCATTCCTAAGAGGTCCGTAAAGGGGGCGTGCATAAGCGCACCAGCGTGCCTACCGTCCCTGTCCTACTGTCCCCATTTATTCGTACCCATTTCCTGTGTTCATGTCCATGTTTATACTTATACCTGTTATCTTGTACAAGTTTGACAAACTAAATAAATAAATAAAGACAAGATGGCTAGATCAAAGAGTCAACTATACAGGAAGTATACCTTTATTGGGAGTGGCTTTAATGACAGTATCTTGTAAGTCTTATATATACTCTGTGTTTCACCCACCCCTCTTATATACAGGCAAATTAAGGAGGTGTCTGATCTATTTAGGCATGCTTTCTATTTGTTTTGGACTTAAACCAGGTTTCCCCTTTATCCCTTTGGTAATGAATCTGGCCCATCTCTGACAAAGTCATCTTTCTTACCCTCCATAATAAATTTCCAAACACAGAACTGGACCAAATTTGGCGTGAGAGAATGTGGCAAAAGAAAGAACGAGCCTGAAAGTAGGGCAGGTGCAGCCAATGGCTGTGGAGAAAACACCCATTAAAGAAATTCCCCAATGTACTTCTAGGAGAAAAGCAGTATACCAATTTTCCTGGTCACGTGATCCAGAATAGAACCTTTTTTTAAAAAGTTGAAAATAATCCTAGAAGCCGCTCTCGAGAGATACATATTCTAACTCAGCGGTCACCAACTGGTGGTCCATGAGAAAATTTTGGTGGTAGGCAGAAATTTGCATTTTTTATATTGCACTACATCAGGGGTCCTTAAACTACAGCTCCTGGGTCGGATACGTGCCATGAAGGTTTGTGTTGCGGCTGAGAGTCTCCTCTTCAGGGTGTTTTTGGGTGGGTCGGGGGGGAGCAGAAATTCCAACTTGGGGTCTGCTTCCGCCTCCTGGTGGGGGGCTTTGGGCGAAGGCTGGAGGGAAGTGCCGCTGGTGGCGAAGAGCCGGGGGGCCTTATTCCAGTGGGACTGCATCATGGCCTGGAACTGGCTGACCATCTCAGCCCGCTGAGCCTCCAGGTGCCAGTACCTGGCCTTGCACTCCTGCAGGTCTTCCCTCTGCTTGGAAAGCCTATGCTTGTAGTCCTCAGTGAGGTACTTCTACTGAGCCTAACCCTAACGAGCCGGGGCAGAGAAGGGTGAGTAGAGGCTGGCGAGGTGCCCCTCAACGTGAGTGACATTGAGTTGGCCACGCCCACTCAGTCACGTGACCACCTAGCTATGCCCACCCAGCCGGTCATTAGGCAGATCCTATTGGTGTTCCGTGGGATTTAAAATTATGAATTTAGTGGTCCCTAAGGTCCAAAAGGTTGATGACCGCTGTTCTAACTCACGTGCAATACCAAAACAAAAACTCCCTACAGTGGCTCATTTGGGTTGAGGTTTTGCATTCACCTTCTCGGTCTCCTACATTTATTTTCAGGTCGCTGTAGGGGGGAGAAAACAGAGGGCTGCACTTGGAAAAATGAATTGGAATATAGGAGGAGTTAATAGCAATAGCACTTAGACTTCACAGTGCTTTACAGCCCTCTCTAAGCCACTTACAGAGTCAGCCTGTTGCCCCCAACAATCTGGGCCCACATTTTACCAACCTCGGAAGGATGGAAGGCTGAGTCAATCTTGAGCCCGGTAAGATTCGAACTGCCAAATTGCAGGCAGCCGGCAGTCAGCAGAATTATCCTGCAGTACTGCACTCTAACCACTGCGCCACTGTGGCTCATATAAAGAGCAACTGCATTGTGGTTTTGGGGGGAGACGGGGGGGGGGGAGTGTTGCACACATTGGTTGCAGGTTAGGAGCCCTAGTAGCATAGTGGTTAAAATACACTATTGCAGGCAAAATCTACCCACAGCCTGGAGCTCAATCCTGACGGGGCTACCAAGAGTTGCCTGAGCAATTCTGCATATATAGCAATAGCATTTTAGACTTACATATTGCTTTACAGCCCTCTCTAAGCGGTTTACAGAGTCACCCTATTGCCCCCAACAATCTGGGTCCTCATTTTACCCACCTCAGAAGGATGGAAGGCTGAGTCAGCCTTGAGCCTGGTGAGATTCGAACTGCCAAATTGCAGGCAGCCGGAAGTCAGTCAGCAGAAGTAGCCTGCAGTACTGCCCTCTAACCACTGCGCCACCACAGCTCATTAAGCCTCCTCTCCTCTTGACCTGCCCTGGTCTTGATGCATCCACACAAGTCCCCTTACAAACTTGGCATTCTGCCCACACGGTATTCAAATTGCATCATTGCTAATGACAGCAGCCGCCTTAACAGGCGGGCCAGTCACCTTAAGTAGCCATGCAGAGTTAAGGTGGAGAACTAGCAGTCTGTCCTCCATGGAGACAAGAGGATCTTTTCACTCACCATGCCCGCCAGAGCAAGGAGCGAAACCTGCACCTGAGTCATGTTTCCACTCTCGTACAGATCGTTGGCTTCAAACAGATCGACGGGCTTCAAGCCGTAGCTTAGTAGGGACTTGATGAAGTTGGAGAGGTTCTCCAGCTGTTGGGAGAAAAAAAAAGGGGGGGGGACAGTTTACTTGGATGAGAAGCGGAACATTTCCAAAGGGAGGGGGGGGACCCAAGAAAGTCTAGTTGCCTTTTGGAAAAAGCACTTTGGGGACAGCATAGACAAACGAAAATACTTATCTGCATAATGTGCAATTCAACTTTGGAATCAGCGACACTACAAAATTCAAGGAAATCGTAAGAGATAATGGCTGTTAGCCTTGAAGATAGAGGAACTGCCTCCGAAGGAAATCTGCTGGGAGATTATGGATTTCCTTGGATAGTTGATAGTTCAGTGTGAAAACAGACTGCTGGACTAGTTCCTATGTTATCTGTTCATACATAGCTTTGTTCTCATGTTCAGCAGCAATAGCAACAGCATTTAGGCATAGAATAGAATAGAATAGAATAGAATAGAATAACGGAGTTGGAAGGACCTTGGAGGTCTTTTAGTCAAACCCCCTGCTCAGGCAGGAAACCCTACACCACTTCAGACAAATGGTTATCCAACATCTTAAAAACTTTCAGTGTTGGAGCATTCACAACTTCTGGAGGCAAGTTGTTCCATTGATTAATTGTTCTAACTATCAGGAAATTTCTCCTCAGTTCTAAGTTGCTTTTTTCCCTTATTAGTTCCCACCCATTGCTTCATTGTTCTCCCTCAGGTGCCTTGGAGAATAGTTTGACTCCCTCTTCTTTGTGGCAGCCCCTGAGATATTGGAACACTGCCATCATGTCTCCTCTAGTCCTTCTTTTCATTAAACTAGACGTACCCAGTTCCTGCAACCGTTCTTCATATGTTTTAGTCTCCAGTCCCCTAATCATCGTTGTTCTTCTCTGCACTCTTTCTAGAGTCTCCACATCTTTTTTTACATTGTGGTGGCCAAAACTGGATGCAGTATTCCAAGTGTGGCCTTACCAAGGCATTATAAAGTGTTATTAACACTTCATGTGATCTTGATTCTATCCCTCTATTTATGCAGCTAACAGATTAAAGTAATAGAGTTGGAAGGGACTTTGGAGGTCATCGAGTCCAACCCCCTGCTCATGCAGAAGACCTGTACTAGGGATTTGAACTGCCAAACTGCCTTATATACTTATATATCATACAGCACTCCTTGGGCAATTTACAATGTAAGCATTGTTTGCACATTCCTCTCAACAATCTGGGGCCTCATTTTACCAACCTCAGAAGGATAGAAGGCTGAGTCAACCTTAAGCCCCATCAGGATTGAGCTCAAGGCTGTGGATAGAGTTTGCCTGAAATAGTGTTTTTTAACCACTGTGCCACTAGGGCTCCTAATGTGCAACCCTCCCATCTCCCCCCCCCTCCCCGAAACCACAATGCAGTTGCTCTTTAGAGCAGAGTAGAGGAAAAAGGATGCCGTGCTAGGAGGAGACTCTATGATGGGGGAACTGGACTTCCAGTCGGCTTCAGAATTGAATGGGGAACTTCCGTTTAGGACCTTTGTGGCTCTTTAGAGTGTTTAAGGTTGCCGACCCCTGTGCTATTGCTAAAATATGCAGAATTGCTCAGGCAACTCTTGGTAGCTGTAACCAAGTAGGAAAGACTCCTCTAAAAACACGAGAAATGGTCCAGATGGCAGGGAGAACTTCTGTTGGCAAGCAGAATCTGGATGCATGGATCCTGATGGGGTCGTCTCTTCAACCCAGCATGATGTTAAGGTGTGCAACACGTCAGTCGGAAGAGGCAGTGGTTTGAATTTACCATAGAGTTTCCAAATTAGGGCAAGTTAAAAACCTTTCATTTGCCAAGGAAATCAATTATATCATAATACATATACTGACAGCAGCAAGAATAACATATGCTCAAAATTCGAAATTAAACAGCATACCTTCCGAAAATTCAAAAAATAATGGACTGCGCGGAAATGGTCAAATTAACTTTTAAACTGCAAGATGAAGAAGATAAAAAAAATACCATACAGTATAGGATAAATGGTATTATTGGCTAGAGAACAGGAATAACGAATGAAAGTAGAATATATACAGGTGAAACTCGAAAAATTAGAATATCGTGCAAAAGTTCATTTATTTCAGTAATGCAACTTAAAAGGTGAAACTAATATGTAAGATAGACTCATTACATGCAAAGCAAGATAGTTCATGCTGTGATTTGTCATAATTGTGATGATTATGACTTCATTAAGTCCAGGGTCAACGCAGCCGTCTACCAGGAGATTTTGGAGCACTTCATGCTTCCTTCCGCAGACAAGCTTTATGGGGATGCTGACTTCATTTTCCAGCAGGACTTGGCATCTGCCCACACTGCCAAAAGCACCAAAACCTGGTTCAATGATCGTGGGATTACTGTGCTTGATTGGCCAGCAAATTCGCCTGACCTGAACCCCATAGAGAATCTATGGGGCATTGCCAAGAGAAAGATGAGAGACATGAGACCAAACAATGCAGAAGAGCTGAAGGCTGCTATTGAAGCATCCTGGTCTTCCATAACACCTCTGCAGTGCCACAGGCTGATAGCTTCCATCCACACCGCATTGAGGCAGTAATTGCTGCAAAAGGGGCCCAAACCAAGTACTGAGTACATATGCATGCTTATACTTTTCAGAGGTCCGATATTGTTCTATGTACAATCCTTGTTTTATTGATTGCATGTAATATTCTAATTTTCTGAGATTGTGGATTTGGGGTTTTCATGAGCTGTAAACCATAATCATCACAATTGTGACAAATCATGGCTTGAACTATCTTGCTTTCCATGTAATGAGTCTTATCTCATATATTAGTTTCACTTTTTAAGTTGCATTACTGAAATAAATGAACTTTTGCACGATATTCTAATTTCTCGAGTTTCACCTGTATATATATACGTGTGTGTGTGTGTGTGTGTGTTGTATTTGTGCTGATAAATAAAGCAAAGGCAACATTAAAAATAAAAATATGGTTTTCTGCCTGGATGGTTTTCTGGAATGAGCCGAAGGACAGAAAGGGGGAGTAGTGAGCTCCCTCCCATATTTGGGCATACCAGGGGTTGTAACACACATACATACATACATACATACATACATGCATGCATGCATGTAATATTAGGTTATAGAAATTATAAATGTAAAGAGGAAATAGCAAATGTAAAACGAATGGAAAGTATATATGACGGTAAACAAAATGGGATATACCGATGTCTTAGGAATGGGAAGAATGGATGTAGAATGTGGTTTTTATGTTTTGTTTTGTAAAAAGCTTAATAAAAATTATTTAAGAAATAAAATAAAATAAAAACCTTGGCTATATCAATTTGCTACTTCTGACTATGCAGGGTGCACACTGCCTAACTTTTTTTTTTCAGGCAACTACCCCCAAGGAAACAAATAAGGATTAACCATTGTGTAAAAACGAGGTTTAGAGTTCAGTGGCTGTATCAAAACCTTCCCTGACCTGGCACCCTCAGAATTGTTGAAAGCATCCCCAGAATCCTTAGCAGCTCTGCAGTCCCAAAACAAGGCAGCACACCTGTTTGGAGAAAGCCGCTGTATCACCTTCCACTAAGGGCTGATCTCATTCAACCAAACAAATAGTCAAAAACAAATGTCTAGCTCGGTGGGAAAACGCCCATTAAAAAACCCAGAAGGCTGCCAGACCATTGAACAAGGTTTTCAAAAGTTGGACTTCAGCATCCTCAGGAACTACCGTATTTTTCGGAGTATAAGACGGACCTTTTTCCCCCCAAAAAAGAGGGAGGAAATCTGGGTACACCTTATACACTGAATACAGAATTTTTGGTGTCCCAAAACCCCGCCCTCTTCGCAAAAATGGACGTGCATAGGCTTTGGGAGGTTTGTAGAGTGCTCCTGTGGGCTGGGGAGGGCAAAAACAAGCAAAAAATGGGCCGATTTTGCTCGTTTTTGCCCCCCCCCCAGCCCCCAGGAGCACTCTACAAACTTCCCAAAGCCTATACATGCCCTGTTTTTTTGCAAAAAATAGGCCCGTTTTCGTCCACAAAAAATGAGGCGTGCAGAGGGTTTGGGAGGCCTGCAGAGTGCAAAAACTTTTTTTTAAATTTACCTCTTCAAAATCTTGGTGCGTCTTATACTCTGGTGCATCTTATAGTCCAAAAAATACGGTAATTCTGGTCCCTCCGTGACCCGCAAAACCAGCTGGGCAGACCGGTTCAGCCCACGCCCAGACATTCTCTTTCGGCTCTTGCTTGCAAAATAGCACAGGAACCACAGAGCCACACAATAATCTTAAAAAGATTTGGCAGGGACAATGCCTCCCAAAATACAGCTTTCCTTCTCTGACAGGCCAAATTCAAGGATCTAAGCAACTTGGCTGACCAATCTACAAATACATCCAGTTTTCAGAGTTCTGTTTCTAGTCCAATTGCCTGCAAATTTTCAAGCACAGCATGAAGGTTGAATTGGATCTTCCCCATTCCTGGTTTCCAAGGTTTGGTTATTCAGTGATAGACTGCACCTACTCTTGGAAGTTCCATTTAGAATTAACTATAGGTAGTCCTCGATGTACAGCCACATTTGTTCACCGTTACAACGGCACTGAAAAAGGTGACTTGGGACCAGTCCTCGCACTTACAACCGTTGCAGCATCTCCAAGTTCCCAGGATTCAAATTTGGGCACTTGGAAACTAGCCTGAATTTATGATGCTTGAAGTGTCCCAGGGCGATGAGGAGATCGCCATTTGCTTAATGACTACATGATTCAATTAACAATTGCAGTGATTTGCTTACCAATCCTGGCAAGAAACGTTGTAAAATATTGTGACCTAGGCTTCCCAAGAGCATGAAGCAGAGTCCTCGTCCCGATAAAACAGGGGTGTCCAAACTTGGGAACTTTAAGACTTGTGGACTTCAACTCCCAGAAATCCATGGCTGGCTGGGGAATTCTGGGAATTGAAGTCCACAAGTCTTAAAGTTCCCAAGTTTGGACACCCCTGCGATAAAACCTCTTTGTATGGGTATAATATAAGGAAACTGGATGTAAATTGTAAACAGTGATTTGGAAAGGAGGATTAGAAAATTTTGTTATTAAATATTATGGATGTTTAGCTAGAATAAGATATAAGGATTCAGTGTTAATGGAGGATTTTAAAAATAGAAAATGAAATGCCTAATATGTGGTTATGTACTAAATTTTGGTATATTTTATGATGAAAGAAGTTTAAATGTTTAATAGCCAAATAAATTATAGCCGACATTTAATAGCCAAATAAAAGTGGAGGTATGATGATGGTAATATGTATAAACATTTGAGTTAAAATATTAGAATTAATATGAACTATATTTGATGACGGTGGAAGAGATGCACGAAAACCTTTTGTAACCAACTGATACACTTTCTACAGTATGTAAAGAAGGAAGATTGTTATGTGTTATGTTTGTTTTGTAAATTAATTTTTTTTAAAAATGTGGGGGAAAAAACAACCGCTTTATTCCCTGTGGGAGGGGCTATTCACCGTCCACCTGTGCCTTTACTCCCGAGTCGGCCCTTGTTCCTTAGCTGTTCCTTTCTCCTGGCAGCTCTGCACATGTGTGCATCAGGAACAGGCTCCAGCTCTTCCTCTGCACCCCGATCTCCGACTCTGAAGGCAGCTGATAACTGTTGGACGGCCCTGGCTCCCTCTCTGCCTGCGACGCAGAGCCCTCATCAGAGCCTTCCCCAGACTCCAGGACTGGCCCATGTTCCTCCCAAACCTCCTCACTGTCTAAGTTTGCCACCAACTCCGCTGGCTGCTGGCAGGTCTCAACACTTCTTATAATAGGCAACTCAAACCATGAGAAGCTGGAATCTCCTTGGAAGCCAGCTTTATCAGGCAGGGTCTATTACATCCCAGGACTCTTTAATGTAAGTCAGCATTACATTGCATTGCATTGCATTGTATTACATTGCATTACATTACATTACATGTGCAAACACAGAGAAACATGTTCTGACTCAACACATGGTTGCTTAATTGTGGCTTGCATCCCATTTTTTAAAAATAAAATCATCATTGCAATTTAATTTCCCATCACTGCAGCCACGTACTTACCTGATGCCAGTTGAGAGAGGAGGTGTTGATTTTTTTTATTGAACCGGGCTGTAGTTTGTTTATTAATCTGGAGAGTAAAAACACAGCTTCAGTTAGATTTAATGCAGTTTTTAAATTCACTTGCCATTATCACAATGGGGCCGAAAACCATGTTTACCCGTAACGTCTGTAGAATGAATTATTTCCAAGGTATGCGTAAACTAGAAGGCAATCTATGTTCCAAAATCCAAAGTTCACTCCCAAATTTTACAAGCAGGAATGAAGAAATGAGAGGAAAACACACAAAAGTGACATTATATATACACTATAGTGCCAAAGGTATTCGCTCACCCATCCAAATAATCAGAATCAGGTGTTCCAATCCCTTCCATGGCCACAGGTGTATAAAACCAAGTACCTAGGCATGCAGACTGTTTTTACAAACATTTGTGAAAGAATGGGTCGCTCTTGGGAGCTCAGTGAATTCCAGCGTGGAACTGTGATAGGATGCCACCAGGGCAACAAATCTAGTCGTGAAATTTCCTCGCTCCTAAATATTCCAGTCAACTGTCAGCTGTATTATGAGAATGTGGAAGTGTTTGGGAATGACAGCAACTCAGCCACGAAGTGGGAGGCCACGTAAGCTTGCCCAACATCAGTGTGTGACCTCACAAATGCGCTTCTGGAAGAATGCTCAAAAATTCCCATCAACACACTCCCGAACCTTGTGGACAGCCTTCCCAGAAGAGTTGAAGCTGTTATAGCTGCAAAGGGTGGACAGACGTCATATTGAACCCTATGGATTAGGAATGGGATGTCACTTACAGTACGTTCATATGCGTGTAAGGGAAGGTGAGCGAATACTTTTGGCAATGTAGTGTAGGTCAGTGATGGCGAACCCTTTTTTCTTCGGATGCCAAAAGCGCATGTGTGCCAACACCCATAATGCAATGCCCCCCGCACATGCACGCGCAACCCCCCCACCTGGGGTGCCAGACTCCCCCATCCCATTTTGGTGCTAGTAGGCCTCCCTGAAGACTCCTGGAACCAAAAACAGGGTTCAGGGGGGCGCCACATCCCCCCCCCCCCAGGCATGCGCACACGTCTCCCAGCAGAGACCCGAAAATCAGCTGGCCGGCAGGAAACATAAGCGCATGCACAGTGGAGCTGACCTGGGCAACGGGTCGCGTGCCCCCAGAGATGGCACAGGTTTGCCATCCAGGTAAGAAAAAGTACAAAAATGTGCACATTTGCAGAAAGCGACCCATTCTTTCACAAATGTTTGTAAAAACAGTCTGTATGCTTCTGTACAAAAAATAAATAAGCAAATTGGCGCAGCAATGGGACGAAGCCAAGTGAAAGTCGATGAGAGTGGGAAAAAAGAAATGAAGCAACACCAGAAACAAAAACAAAACAAAACCATTAGGCTCTGTAAATTATTTTTGCCTCAGACGAAACATGATGTCTTTCACCATCTCATAATCAAATGCCACACAGCCTTTTAAGCATTCCAGGCCTCTCCCTGTCTCCATAAACCATTTTTGGAGCTCACTGGCTCTTCCCGAAAAGAATATAACTTCTTATAACACATCTTGGAAGAGGTTATGGGGGAAGAGCAGGAACGATGCTTCAAAGTACAAGTTTCTCTTCATCGGCCTACTTACTCGCAAAGTATGACGCCGTCTTTCAGCCCCTTCTGGAAATCGGGGCCAATCTGCCTCCCCGTGAGGTTTTCTATCCATACCCGTAATTCTGCTTCCTTCTGTGGGTCGTATTTCTGGGCAAGCTGAAAAGAGAAACAGATCCGAGTTTGAAAAGAACGCTTTATCCATGAACCTGGGAATGTATTACAAGTAATCCTCAACTTACGACCCCAACTGAGCGCAATATTTCTGTTGCTGAGCGAGACAGTTGTTAAATGAGTTTTTTGGGCTCCTCTTGTCGCTTTTTTTAAATGATTCACTACAATTGTTAAGTCAATAACACAACTGTTAAACAAATCTGACTTTGCTTGTCAGATGGTCACAAAAAGGTGATCACGTGGCATCCGTCTTATATATGAGTCAGTTGCCAAGAATATGAATTTTGATCATGTGACTATGAGGCTGCGGCAATGGTCTTGAATATGAAAAACGGTCATGAGTCCTTTTTTTCAGTACGATCGTAACTTTGAACGGTCACTAAATGAATTGTTGTAAGTCGAGGACTACCTGTATTCATCTTGATGGCTTGTCGAGCTATGGATGGCAAGGATAATGGGATTAGGAAGAAGAAGCAACTGGGAAGATTCATACCACCTGAGAGTAAGGAATTAGAATCTTGGTTTATGACCAGTCACTTAGCGACTATTCAAAGTTATGCCAGACCTCCCCAGGTGAATCTATGACCCAGATTCAAAGTTCTAATTCATCCTAATTGACTGCAATTCATGGGTATTTTTTACCAGAAACCAACATTTATTTCTGGTATTCAGCAAAAACCACCTACTGCAGACAATGGCTTAGTCTGCAGCCGCTTAACAACCGCTTTTTGTTTAACAACTACAGACTTTGCTTAATGACTGCCACAAAAAAAGATTATGAAATTGGGCATGGTCAGACTGTTGCTATCGTAGCAACCAGCACAACTTCTGAGTGTAATTCCAGGCTCAATTATGGACCTTAAGTCGAGAAACACTTGTAGATAGGACTTTACATCAGAAGATTTAAAAAAGGGGGGGCATACAATAATTTGCATAAGGATATGTGAATGTCAGGTACTAAACAGTGTGCACAATTCAACTGGGGTAAAAGAGTTCTCAATTTATAGTAATTCAGACGCAGATCTATATTTATATATGAAGACTATTCCAGTGTAAATTGGATTCATCAATTGCAACTGCTAAGCCCAAACATGTAAGTGGAACTCTCTTAGTAGACTGTAGGAATGCTGTAGATGTAATATGACTTAATCTGACAAAGCATTCCATGATATTCTGATTAGTGCAGATGTGGCCTGGTTAGATATATATATAGTTCACTCATACACTATTCAAAGAGTACGAATCAATAATTCCTTACCAAATAGGAAGGAGGAACTGAGTGCAAACTTGACTCTATATGCTTCAACATCTTCATTAATTACAGTTCTTGGATGAAGAAGTGAAGGAACTCAAGTCTTATCAAATTTGTAGGTTACATAAAATTAGGTGGCATAACAAGTACCCTAAAACAGAGGTCTCCAGTCCGTGGCATGCCACAACAACAAGCGAAGCCCCATCCACGGGATGCAGGTAGCATATAAAACCACGCCTCCTCCAGTCCACGGATAAACCTTTCTCCACGGAACCAGTCCCTGGTGCCCAAAAGGTTGGGGGGCCCTGCCCTAGAAGTTAAATCAAGGAGAAAAATCTATCCATGTTGTCACTAAGAATCGACAATGACTGGAAGACATAGAATCAATGAATCAATACAAGTTGAAATTAAAATTCAAAAGTACCGACAGAAGAGAATATTTGTAGCTCAGGATTGGATGGTGAGGCCCTTGATGCTCTCTGAACTTGGGTTGTTTTCTTGCAGACGTCTCATCAACCAAACTAGGTAACATCATCAGTGCTAGAGGATGATGATGTTACCTACTTTGGATAATGAGACACCTGCAAGAAAACAACCAAGCTCAGAGAACACCAAGGACCCCACAAAACAATAGTAAGTTCAAAACCAAGGTATTGTAGTTGTTTTTGGGAAGACTGGAGTCTGGATAGGGAAGGGATACATGAAGTTAAGTTTTATCTACTGTATACTTAGGACTTGTTTTTAAGCAGCAGGTTGCTGACTCCCACACTTTAAGGAGTTATTTAAGGACTATATAGTCCGTGCTATATAACCTTAAGGCAGCTCTCCAACCATAACTACTCGGGGTCTCTAATTCCAAACATATACAGTATATAACAGCAAAAGAGTCACATATGGGGCAGAACTGTAAGGTAAAGGTTCTCCTGCATATGCGTACTAGACGTTTCCAGGTCTAGGGGTGGTGCTCATCTCCTTTTCTAAGCCGAAGACATCTCCGTGGTCATCTGGCTGGCATGACTAAATGCCGAAGGGGCACGGAGCACTATTACTTGCCCATCAAAGTGGTCCCTATTTTTTCTACTTGCATTTTTTATGTGTTTCTAACTGTTAGGTGGGCAGAAACTGGGACAAGTAACGGGAGCTCACTTGGTTATGTAGCCCTAGGGCAGGGGTGTCCAAACTTTTTGCAAGGAGGGCCAGATTTGGTGAGGTGAAAATGTGTGGGGCCGATCATTCAGCCTGACATTCTTTGAACCCTTAACATGAAATGCGAATTAACTACCGTATTTTTCGGAGTATAAGACGCACCAAGATTTTGAAGAGGCAAATTTTTTAAAAAAGTTTTTGCACTCTCCCAAAAACGGCCCATTTTTCGCGAAAACGGGCCTTTTTTTTTTTAAAGGGCATGAATAGCCTTTAAGAGGCTTCTAGAGTGATCCTGGGGGCTGGGGGGGGGCAAAGTTGAGCAAAAAACGGCCCGTTTTTTGCTCATTTATGCCCTCCACAGCCCCCAGGATCACTCTGAAAACCTCCTAAAGGCTATGCACAGACATTTTGGTGAAGGGGGCAGGGTTTTGGGAGGCAAAAAATGCTGTATTTAGTGTATAAGATGCACCCAGATTTTTAGTCTCTTTTTTGAGGGGAAAAAGATGCATCTTTATACTCCGAAAAATATGGTATTTTATGAAAGACTAAACAAATAACTCCAATGGGGAAAAGAGGCTGCGGGCCACTTGAAATTTGAAAAAGGGCCACATTTGGCCCCCGGGCCGCACTTTGGACATGCCTGCTCTAGGGATTCGAACCGCTGACCTGCCGACCTCCTGATCAACAAGTTCAGCATCTTAGCCACTGAGCCACCACAGCAGAACGGTAGGGATATATAAATGCCTCCTTGCTAGAACTTTTCTGAAATGTATCTTTGGGGTGGGTTAGTCCGTGCCAGCTGCAGCATTAAGGAGGGAGCTGAATATACCCTCTGCACAAAGCAATTTAGTAATTATTCAACTACTGGCTGAAGATCCTATCTATGGACCCAGATAGATTACCCAAGCTGTGTTTTGAAGAGCAGTTGCATAACACGCTTCCTGGCACTGTGGCCGCCCAACTTTCAAATGTCATCTCACAATGTGGATTCTCCATCCAGTTCATGGTCCAATCAGATCTAAAGGCCAAGGAAGCTTTCAAACAAAGCGTCATTGATGTGGCTGATAGTGAGGCACTTAATTATGCCAAGTCCTTGAAGTGTCTGACTGGACAGAAAGCAGCCTCCCAGTTAGAAAAAATATTTTTTAACAACCGATATGCCTCAACATTTCAAAAGATCTTTTTCCAGTGCTCGTTTCGAAAAACTAGACTCCATGGTAAAACATTGGGGGGTTTCATGGAGTCCCATTTGAAGAAAAACTGGATTTGTGGAGCACCAACCGTTCAATAAGGGTGGCTCAGTGGCTAAGACACTGAGCTTGTCGATCAGAAAAGTCGGTGGTTTGAATCCCTAGCGCCGCGTAACGGAGTGAGCTCCCATTACTTGTCCCTGCTTCTGCCAACCTAGCAGTTCAAAAGCATGTAAAAAATGCAAGTTGAAAAATAGGGACCACCTTTGGTGGGAAGGTAACAGCGTTCCGTGTGCCTTCGTTGTTTAGTCATGCCGGCCACATGACCCCGGAGACGTCTTCAGACAGCGCTGGCTCTTCGGCTTTGAAACGGAGATGAGCACTGCCGCCTAGAGCTGGGAACAACTAGCACATGTGTGTGTGGGGGGGGAACCTTGACCTTTTAGTCATTCAAGACATTGGACTGCAAACTGTTTTCTGCGTCATAGGATTATTATTTTAAAAAACTGAGGCACAGCTGGGAGAGACTATCTAAGTTTTTGTAGGGAACGAAGCTGCACATCACTAGTGAGACTGCACTCGTTATATCAAAGGCCATTTTGAAGAGGATTTAGAACAGATTGAGGTTAATTGTAGAACTGACAACTTACTATGAACATGTTGTATTTGTTTGCATCTATTTGTACATTTGTATTAGTTTTCTAACTTCCGATAGGCCTGGTAGGCCCGTTTCTCGCCCTCCCCAGGCTCCGGAGGCTTTCCTGAAGCCTGGGGAGGGCAAAAATGGCCTTCCCTAGCCCTCCGGAGGCTTTTCAAAGGCCAAAAATCAGCTGTCAGGTACGCGTATGCGCGCTGCAGCTCACCTAGGGCAACGGCTTGCGTGCCCTCAGAGAAGGCTCCGCATGCCACCTGTGGCACACGTGCCATAGGTTTGCCATCACAGATATAGCACTTTGTTGATATCTAAAATGAAGACACAGGAGGAGGGTGAGATTTATTCTCCAAAGTTCTTTTTTCAATTAGATTTTTATTAGTTTATCAAAGTATAACATACAAAGGAAAAAAAGTAGCGGAAAACTAAGAAAAGGGGGAGGGAAAAGAGATATTATACAGAGGGAGAAAAGGAAAGCAAAAGGCACTGATTTCCAACTCTCTTTAGCGAAGTAGAAGATAACGTTATAACCATAACTTTTTGCTTTTACACAACAGTGTGTGTACAAGCCATTTCTATAACAATAAGCCTAGTCTCCAGAGTTCTAAATGCAGAATACAGAATAATAAAATCAGGGTCTACATCAGAAGTGGTATTCTGCCGATAGCGGGAGGCCCCACCCACCTGCCCAGACGTTATCACGGACGCTCTGCACATGCTCCCGGTCCCGAACCGGTAGCAAAGGTAAGAGGATTTCATGCCCAATGTATATGTAGTCCTCGCTTAATGACCCATCACTTAGCAACTGCTCAAAGCTACGACAGACTTCCGCAGAGCTTTTTAATGACCCATTTTCAAAATTCCAACAGCCACATGCAGCGCACAGAGAGAGAGAGGGAAGGAGAGAGAGGGAGAGAAAGATGGATGATTACATTTTGGGTGTTTGGCAACCGGCTTGATTTATAGTCATTTGCAGCATCCTGCAGTCTGGCAACCATGATTTTCGGTGGGTTTTGCCAGAAAAACTGCCCGTTGGGTATAATGGTTGTGAATATAGTGTTCACTTAACAACTGTACTAAAAAAGGTTCGAAATCAGGTGTGGTCAAATGGTGGCCTGCTTAATGACCACCATGGCTTACAATCATAATTCCGGGCTCAATTAGGTTCATAAGTCAAGGACTACCTTTCCTAGAATCTCAGAAAACCTGCCTAAGAATAACAGCAGTGGAATATTTTAAAATGAAAGAAGTCATCTGCTGGAGATGTTTCAATCTGGATGCCTGGACTGAATAATGAGTAAGATTCCGTGGCCATGAAATTGCCTTCTAACTCTTCTTCTTCTTCTTGTGCCATATCCGTCATCGGACGCTGGCGATCATGTTGGCAATCCCATTTTTATCAACAGCTGCACGAAAAAGTGCTGCTGAGTTTTGTCCAAACCACTCCCTTAGATTTTGAAGCCCTGATGCTCTTCTTCTGCCTGGACCTCATTTGCCTTCAATCTTTCCCTGGAGGATTAAGTGGAAGTATGCCGTATTTTTCCAGGTGTCGCATCACATGTCCAAAATATTCTAACTTTTGCTTTTTAATGGTTTTGGTGATTTCCCTTGGCTTTCCCAGGCGGCTTATCATTTCTGATTTTGTCAACCCAGCTTATACGTAACAGCAGTCTGTAAATCCACATTTCAAATGCTTTGAGTTTCTTCAAGTGGTCTTATGTCGGAGACCAACTCTCTACTCCGTAGAGCAGGATAGAAAAGATGTAACATCTGACAAACATGATTTTCAAATTTAGGCTTATGTCGTGATTACAGAAGACCTTTTCCATTTTGACGAACACTTGTCGAGCTTTCTCTATCCTTGTCTTCTAACTCTAGGATTCTTCTTTCTGATATGAACACAAAACCAAGTTCACTCTTTTCCACTCTTTAAGTACAAAGCAGAATGAATGAGAGACAAGGGCCAGGTTTATACAATATCCAAAGCCGTGGTGCAGTTGTTTGGATTTTATTCATTGAGCTGATTTATCTCTCTGCTGCCAGGAGCTGAAGACATCATGTCCAACATTTACTCTTAATGTTCCTCACAACAACAACAACGCCATGGGAGAATTTTAAGTTGTGAGACGGTGATTCAAGAGAGATCTAACTTAGAACTAAAAAGAAATTTCCTGACAGTTCGTGAACAATTAATCAGTGGAAGAGCTTTTCCCCAGAAGTTGTGGGTGTTCCAACCTTGGAGTTTTCAAGAAAGGATTGGACAACCATTTGTCTGGAATAGTATAGGACAGGGGTGTCAAACCTGCAGCCTGTGGGCTGGATGCATCATGCACTGGCCACGCCCACCTCCAGTTTAGCAAAGGGGGGGGAGGAAGTCACAATACGTCACATGATGACAACGTGACACTGCGAGTTTGGCACCCCTGGTATAGGGTCTCCTGTTTGATCAGGGAGCTGGACTAAAAGACCTCTAAGGTCCCTTCCAATCCTACTATTCTATGTTCTATGATTGGGCCCTTGCCACTCTGTGAGCTCCCAGGTCTGAAGGTGAGCTAGCTAATCTTGTCACAGTGTTTTGTAAACTATGATCTAAGTTATCTTCTTAAATTATGATTTATTGAACAAACCGTATACCCCAGGCTTAGACTGAAGCGCTGAACATAAACACTTCCATACCAACCCCTTTCAAGACATCCAACACAGGAACTAGATTTACACATCACATTAAGCCATAAACCACAGTTTACAAACTTTAACAGCTGGATTCACCCTGCACACTAAATCGAAACCAAACATGCCATATTGTGGGTTTGCATGCTGCGCGCAGTAGGTCTTTTGCTTCACAATCAAGCTTTTAGTTATTTAAGCCATCCCGTTCATTAAACAAGATGCTAAGCAGGAGGAATTCCACACGGCTTGCTTTAATTACTGCAGATGCTTATTATATATCCTTAGTTTCATCTCTATGGTTAACTGTCTTTGGAAAAATTGGAAGAGGAAAACAAAAACGCTGCAATCACAAAATAACTTGGGATACTCTCCCAGGATCCGGTGAGAAAGCCGATTTCAACTCAGGAAAGTATCATCACCTCTCAAATGTTCTCCATCGGTTCTAACGCAACCCCCTGGAGCAACAAGGGCAGACTGGCACTCCAGAAGGCTGGCAGGTTTCAACACCCAAGCCGATTTCCTGCTGACAGGACAAATACACCAGGGGTGTGTCAATTGGCTTAGTCTGATACCACTTCTCCTTCTTCCTGGTTCCCGACGCCGAGACAGAAAAGAAGAAGCTGTAAGAACAGCCTTTGGCGCGAAGATTAACCAGACCTATCTCCGGCTTTAGAAAGTCTTTCCAACTTGGTTCAAAGCAAGAAATAGTAACTACTAAATATCGGTTTGCATTTTGTGCAGACTCAACTGGGCGTGCACTGGGCCCTCTCTAGTTTTATAGCTCTCAAGAGGATGGCATCAAATACACTGGCTCAGATCCAGGCCGGTCTTAGCCTTAACAGGATTTGTTTTGTGACTTGTCTGGGTGAAATTAGACATTGCTGTTTGTAAATCACAGAACAATCAAGCAAATTAGTTCTCAACAAATGATAGTTTAGCCTGATACTTGAACCAAGTCAGCAAGATAAGACCAAAGTTTCTCAACCTTGGCAACTTTAAGATGTGTGGGTTTCAACTTCCAAAATTCCTCAGCCAACATGTTCTAGGATCCACACATCTTAAAGTTGTTAAGATTGGAAAACACTGGACTAAAGCATTTAGTATTTCTCTTTCTCTCTCTCTCTCTCTCTCTCTCTCTCTCTCCCTCCCTCTTCCTTCCTCCCTGTGTGTGGGTGTACATACATCAGTGGTGGGATTCACATTTTTTTTACTACCGGTTCTGTGGGCGTGGCTTTGTGGGCATGGCGTGGCTTTGTAGGCGTGGCAGGGGAAGGATAGTGCAAAATCCCCATTAACTCCCCACTCCTGGGGGAAGATTCCTGCAAAATCCCCATTCCCTTTCCACTCCACTAACCTGCTTTCCAGTTCTGTTCTCCTGTTTAGGGCAACAAAAGAATATCAGCTGGGAGGCAGCAGGGGCGGGGCCAGCCTATTTGCCGGTTCTCCAAACTACTCAAAATTTCCGTTACCAGAACTTGTCAGAACTGTCTGATACCTCTAACATACATTATATGTATATGTGTATGTATGTACCTGTACACACACACACATACACACACACACACACAGAGTCACTCTTCTATCCCAGGCATGCAATATTTTATATCCTACAATTATATACCAATATGACATCAGTTGCCATTAATGCAGTGTCATTACCTCCTTAGAGACACAGGAGAGCAATTATCATTCCATTCATTTTCTCTGCTGCAGCCTCTTGCCAAACATGGCAATTTCAAGATGTGTTAGGACCTTAGAATTCCCAACCAGCATCGTGTCTGCCCCAAGGTGAAAACTATGGTCCGTATCTATCCAGAGGGCACCATACAGCTTCTGAACACCTAACTATTTTTCTAGCAACAAGGAAGCCAATGATCTTCCACAAGTTGAAATAGGTTCTGATGCTGTTATTTCTCCTCTCAGAATGTACCACTTATTTAAAAAAAGCCTGTTCCATAAAAATAAGAGCAGTGGAAACTGGGAGACTATGAAGTTCTGCCTTGGGCCTAAAAGCCAGCTGGGTGATTTTGGATCAGCCCGACAATCTCACAGAGTTGCTGGTGTAGGGAAAATAGGAGACAGAAGTATTATGTACAATGCCTTGAGAAATAAAAAATAAAGGTGGATAAGGATCTAATGATAATAATAATGATGATTTTGCAAATCAGTGTGAGATCAATCTAGGGAGAGTTTTGAAGATAATTAACTAGGGTTTTCCCAGAGTTAATTAGATGTAACTTTTTGGGTACTAAAATGAGGGTGTTAAGTCTTGATGGAATCCAATGTCTCATGATCAATTAAACATAATTCTGAATTGTATCTTGAAATAAGTAGAAAGGAGCTAGATACCAAATTAATATTAGGGACTATTAAAGGCAAGTCAATATTAGGTACAATGATCCTGTTATCCTTCACTGAATGTGTTTCAAGCACATAACTGTCTGGGAATTTCTATTTGAATTCCCGTGTTGAGCAAAGCATTGGATTCCATGCCTTAAGTATTTCCTAACATTAGTACTCTAAATAGTTAAGAATTCAGGACTTGGGGTTCTAAAACCATGATATCTAAACATTCCCTTATTTCAATCTGATGAGCCTCAAGATAAAGCTTCAGTGGTTCTTCTTTCAAGTATGCGGAGAATTATTCAATTTGCCCTTCTTAAATCAAATATACCACAGAGATATGGAATGGAAGAACTACTGAAAAGCATCTTATTCGGCCTCCTGTTCAATTTAAGTAACTTACACATCCAGATTAAATATACCATATTTTTCGGAGTATGACACACTTTCCCCCCCCCCCTAAAAGAGTGTAGAAATGTTGCTGCGTCTTATACACTGAATACAGTCGTTTTTGGCCTCCCAAAGTCCCGCCCCTGCATTCCATTTTTGCAAAAAATTGAGCATTTTTTGCAAAAACTAAGGCATTTTTGTCTTCCCTCAGCTCCCAGAAGCACTCTGCAGGCTTCAGCAGGGCTGGGGGAAAGCAAAAATGCCCCCGTTTTTTGCAAAAAAAAATATGCCCCGTTTTCTGCCTCTTTTTTGCAAAAGCGGGGGCGTTTTTGCCTTCCCCCAGCCCTGTTGAAACCTGCAGAGTGTTCCTGGGGGCCGGGGAGGACAAAAACTTTTTTTCTTACTTACCTCTTTGAAATCTTGGTGCATCTTATAAACCGGTGCGTCTTATAATCCGAAAAATACAGCAACTAAGAGGCAATGGCGGGATATGCAATTCACACGTGGCTGCAACCATTACCAACATCTTGGGTCCATATATTGACATGGCATTCTAGTATTTCTCTTGAAATTCGGGTTCCCCTGAAATCTTTTAACATTAGTGGCATGTTCCACTAATGGCTAAAACAAAAAAAGGAGACAAACATGCCTGCCAAGAATGTAGAACAAGCTCTTAGCTCTGTTAGCGCCTTTAGCAACAACAACAACAACCAAAAAAAGCCTTTGGCATAAAATATATCTTAGCTCAAAATCTCAGGAAAATGTGTTTACGTGGTGCAACTAAGCGTTTTGCTACAAATTGTTATGATTAAAGGAAATGCTGTTTGAGCTACACATGATGAAAGGCTAAATTAGACAACCTTTTGTGTATAACCTTAAAGGACAAACGTGTGCTTGCTAGTACGCATTCTTTCACAAGCAATCAGCAACTAAAAGGAAACCACAACACAAAATAAGCTAAGTCTGAAATAGCTGTTCTCCCATTTGAAGTCTTTCTCCCTCCATATTTTTATCGCTAAATATTGTAGTTCACTTCACATGCATGAAGCTGCCATTTTAACCAACTGGCTGGATTCGCAAGGAAAGGCTGAATCATGGTTTACAATCTACAGTAGCAGGATGGACTTATGACCTCACTTGTGTTACCTTTTAACCTCCTCCTTATGTGTATTTATATCTGTATTTATATTTGTATTTGATACTTATTGTTTGTTGTGTGGACTGTACACCGCCCCGAGTCCTTTTCGGGAGAGGGGGCGGTCTAGAAATTCGAAGAAAATAAAATAAATAAATAAATAAAATACTATTGCTTACGTGAATTCCCCATGGTTGTTAAGTGAGACATCACATGACTGCAACTTGTGATTTTACTGCTGGATTCTCCCACAGGCTCCGTTTGTCAGAATCCAGCGATGAAGGGCACAGATAGTAAATCACGTGACCATGGGACGATGCAACGCTAACAGTCGCAAGGGAGAGGACTGGTTGCAAGGTTGTTTTTTTTCAGCACTATTGTAACTTCGAATGACCGCTAAAAAGGGCAGTTGCTAAGTGAGGACTACCTGTACAATTAAGTTTAATAACCAATATTCACTTTCTTATTTCTCTTCCTACCACACACACACACCCGTTGCTTTTATCCAATGGGGGAGGGGAGTTAATTCTCTCATTGATTGAAAACTACAGAAGAAATAACTTTTCCCTCAACCTGAATTATAGGCCATTTTTTAAAAAGGTCGTGTGTCTTCCTATGCAACACTGCCTTATTATTTTCTACTCAACTGACTTGGGCAGGTTTGACCCAACCCTGCTAGATTACCGCAACATGGTTTAAGTAGGGCTGCCCTTGAAGACTTGGAAGCTAAAGTTAGTCCAAAGTGTAGCAGTCTCTGCTGAGGAGAGAAACACTTCCAACACCGCGATTCTGCACTGAGGCTGCTGCACTGCTTTCACAATAGGTTTCCGTAATTCTAGGTGCTGTTTTTAACCTTCAAAGCCCAGAGATCATGTCTTCGAATCAGAAATAACTCACCCTGTGTGCATTCCTCTCCCAAAGAGCTGTTCCAGGTCTCCATCCCAAGTGAAGCTAAGAGAAGGTTCAGAGCCCTGTCTTCTTAGTTATGAACTATGAACCGATTATGAACTCCCTTCTACCATGGGACGAGCTCTCACCTCCCTTGCATTTCTCAAAACTGTGAAAATCACCTAGCTTTGCCGACTTGCTTGGGGCTCACAGAATATGCAACCTTGGAGCCACCCACCTTCCTTTTTAGGTAAAGCTAAAGGTTTCCCCTGTCCAGTTGTGTCCGACTGAGCGGGGGGGGGGGGAGAGAGGATCATCTCCATTTCTTCGCCAAGGGAGCCAACATTGTCCGAAAGACATTTCTGTGGTCATGTGGCCATTAGGACTATAATACAAGGCTCATGGAATGCTGTTATCTTCCCACAGAAGTGTTACCTATTTGCATTCTTTTGAACCGCTAGGAGGGCAAGAACTGAGGCAAGGGCGGGAGCTCACCTCGTCGCGCAGCGCTTAAGTCTCTCAAACCTGGCAGATTTCCAGCTGACAAGTTCAGCATCTTTAATCGCTGAGCCATCATGACACAAACATACACACATACACCGCTGTATTATTAATATTATCCTTGTTTTAACTGCCTCCACCAGAATACAATATTAATATTTTTAATACTTAAATTGTACGCTGCCCAGAGTGAATCTGTGAGTGAGCTATATAGCTCAATGACTGGATGGATGGATGGATGGATGGATGGATGGATGGATGGATGGATGGGCAAAGACACAGACAGGGGTAGTTTGGGTCACTTTTTGAATGCAAACATCTCCTTTTGTTCTGGGGTTGCCCTGAGCTGTGAGAAGCAGAGTTGGCCCAGAAATATTGAAACAAACAACACCAAAGGTGTTAGCTAATTTGTTACTCAGTGCATGGTGGAAACCTAAATGATGCAGGACAGCCCTAGCAATCCAGTATGCTTTATTTATGTGTATAAATGTATTCATTTATACATTTGATGCAGCTGCCCATCTCTCAAAAAACAATGACTCCAGGCGGCGAACAAGAATCAAAACCCAAAATAAATCATGCTATAAATAACAAGCAGAAACAAAAAACTGAACATATTATTACCTTAACTGTTAAGTAATAGATGCATTATAGGTGGTTTTATATACTAAAGTTATTTTTATTTTTCCTCCTCCAGACCGCCAGCCAGACCTTACTAAGCCATCCCAGCGCTCATCCATCCACGTGCCCAGGCAAGGAGCGCCGAGATTAACGATTGAAAAGCCGGCGTCTGCGCTGGTGGCGGTGCGGCTTTTGCTTTTGTTTTGGTTTTTTGGTATGGCCTTTCTTATATCCGGCGTATAAGACGACCCCCGATTTTTGAAATAATTTTTTGGGGTTAAAAAGTCATCTTATACGCCGGAAAATACGGTAAATGAATCTGGCTTCCCTTGACTTTGCTTGTCAGAAGGTCGCAAAAGGAGATCACATGATTTTTGCCTTTAAACTGAAATATGAAAAACTTGGGAAATTTAGTGATTAAAACAGATCAAAAGCACTAGACTCTTTCCTGCCACCCAGTTGGCCCAAAGACAAACACAGAACCAAGTTTTCCACCGTTTCTCTGAGTAAGAATCTATTACTTTTGAATAAGAGAATGTTTAAACTTGTGGAAATGGAATTAAGTAAGAAGAAGACAGGCTGATTAGAACAAATTTTACAGTTAAGTTGGACAGTGGATGCATTCAAGCAAACAATGTTTTAAATTGGATACTGGCGTCAAACAAAGGACTGCATTGATCAACCAAACTTATCTCCTTCCAACTTTTATAATTTTTGTCCTATTCCAGCAAGCTAATCTTTATAGATTTTGAAAGAGTGAAGGCAGAGAGAGCTTCTGCTAAATAAGTATTACTTTTCATCATTAGTTAATAGAATTAGCTGAAGCAAAGATTCACTCTTTCTTATCTCATTCATTAAGCAATGAAATGTTATTTCTGCATTACAAGTTATTTCTGCATTACGGAGCGCATTGGGATTGTCTACCGGGAAGAGACCGTGGAAAGAAGAAGCAGGATTATAGGAAACTATATGCAAGTTTCATTCTTCAGTTTCTCTCTTGGGGGAACGAACATTTGAAAGAGAGAGAGAGATCTCAGCTTCCGAATTGGCATGCTCCTCTCCAAGCAGCTGGTCACTTCTGAAATAAAAATCTTTTTATAATGCATTCAGTATTTTCTCTCCTTCTCCTAAACCACAAAAATATCCCTTTCTGAAAGTGCAATTTACATACAGCACTAGATTGTCCAGTTTTTTTTTTTCATATATATATGGCTATTGCTTTTTAAAACAAAATATGGATTTTGAGCACAGCAAATTTCCATTTTAGGAAAACAAAAACCAAAAGATTTTGGTCTTTTACAGAGATAGAACATACCAAAACATAGACAATAATAAATAATTTAATTTATGCTCCATGTTTTGAATTCCAGCTCCCAAACAGGTAGATCTCAACATACAACCATTCATTTAGTAACTCTTTGAAGGTATAACGACACTGAAAAAAATGACTTAGGAACATTTTTTCACGCAAGCATTACAGCATTCCCATGGTCACATGATCAAAATTCGGCCTCTTGGCAACTGGCATGTATTCAAACAGAGGGCAATTTAATTTGGATTCTGGTGTACATTGACTATACAGGCTCCTTCTGACTGTGTAATTCCATATATTTTGTCCTATTCCAGCAAGCCAATTCATACAGATTTGGAGGAACTTGAGAAGAAGTGGAAAGTAAAGGCCAACGTTATCACAGGGGTGGTAGGAGCCCTTGAGGCTGTCACCCCGAATTTGGGAGAATGGCTCCAATAGATCCCCCAAATGGCATCTGAGCTCTCGGTCCAGAAAATTGCAGTGCTAGGAACAGCTAAGATCTTGCACTGAACCAGTGGTGAAATTCAATTTTTTTACTACCGGTTCTGTGGGTGTGGCTTGGTGGACGTGGCAAGGGAAGGATACTGCAAAATCCCCATTCCCACCCCACTCTGGGGCCAGCCAGAGGTGGCATTTGCCGGTTCTCCAAACTACTCAAAATTTCTGCTACCGGTTCTCCAGAACCTGCTGAATTTCACCCCTGCATTGAACCTTTGGCAGAGGACACAAAACTCAGGAAGACACACACCACTAATATGTGTGTTTTTATATGCAAGTAGTCCTCGATTATGACCATTATTGAGCCCGAAATGTCTGTTGTTACGTGAATTTTGCTCCATTTCTTGCCATAGTTGTTAAGTGAACCTCTACAGTTGTTCAAATAGTAACAAGGTTGTTAAATGAGTCTGGCTTCCCCAATGTCTTTGCTTGTCGGGTCTCAAAAGGTGATCACATGACCCTGGGACACTGCATAAATATAAGCCAGTTGCCAAGCATCTAAATTTTGAGTGCTGTTGTAACTTTGAATGCTCACTAAACGAAAGCTGTATATATTTCCAAGTTTTTATGATGAAGTCTCCAGCTCATAACTTCTAACTTCTCCTATGGTAGAAGTCATTAGCTCTACCCATCTATCTTTAACAGTTCCCCAGTTAACTGTTTAACCAAGTGGAGCACAATACCCATACAAATGAGCCAAGGCATGGAAAATTAAACCTGCCGGATCTACCTTCCTTTGAGATGCTATCATTTGGATAAAAGGATGGAACTGGGCTGGAAATTGCTCTCCTTCTCTCCTTTGCATCACCTCTCAAGCAGAGCTGAGCTACCATATTTTTCGGTGTGTAAGACGCACCGGAGTATAAGACGCACCAAGATTTTGAAGAGGCAAAGATTTTTGCACTCTGCAGACCTCCCAAAAACAGCTAGTTTTTCATGAAAAGAGGCCCGTTTTTTGTCCAAAAAAAGGGCATGCATAACCTTTAGGAGGCTTATAGAGTGCTCCTGGGGGCAAAAACAAGCAAAAACGGCTCATTTTTCACTCATTTTTGCTCTCCTCAGCCCCCAGCAGCATTCTGGAAGCCGCCTAAAGGCTACATACGGCCATTTTTGCAAAGGGGGCAGGGTTTCAGGAGGCCAAAAATGCTATATTCAGTGTACAAGACCCACCCAGATTTTCACCCTCTTTTTTGAGGGGAAAATGTGCATCTTATACTCCGAAAAATACGGTATCTGGATTAAACAAGCTTTTGGATCAGATTCCTGCTTCAGTCTCAGCCAAAATGTCTTTTTACCCAGTTGAAACATTTTTATAATTCGGGCTTTTTCTTTCGCATTCAAGCCTTCTGACAGCTTGAGGGGGAAGGCGGGGAAAGATTAGTGATCCCACAAGGGGATCAAAAATGTGCTCCTTACCCTAGAGGTCAAGCAGAGGAAAACTCCCAACATCTCACAGACCCAAGAAGTGTAGCTACAGAATGTTCCCAGGAGTGGCTGCTCCTGGTTTAATGCCAAGAACCAAGAGAGGAAAACAAGTGGAAGCATCCAGTGGGTGAGAAGGAACAGGAAACAGAGCAAATGCAGGATTTCAGAACTACGACAGAAGTGAAGTTGAGTCAAATTACCGGAGAACCTTCTTGTCTCTTTTCAGAGACTAAGGTCATGCCACACCTTACTAAGATCTTGGCCTACTTACGGTAATTCCTTTTAAGATAGATGCTATTCACAGGGGTGGGGGGGCTGTTGTGCTGAAATTTGATTTGGATTTTTTCCTCCCTCTGCAAAGATAGCTTCTGGTTTTCTACCTTAGGTGCTGAGATAACATCTTTTCATTCTCGGTGGCATCTTCCAAATTGTAGATGAGAATCCTGGTTGCTGTCCCATGTTTTCTGTCTTTAGCAGCCTGAAATTTCACTGATCCTTCCCCACATTAAAAAAAAAAAAAAAAAATCTCAGCGGAAAGTATTCCTTCTTGTGGGGTTTAATTGAGGCATGAGAAATTGGGAGATGCAGTAAAAGTCATTGTATGTGTATGGGAAGATAGCATAAGCCTACACATCTCTTGCTATCAAATATATAAGTAACTAGCCGATAACCTGGCGTTGCCCGAGTATTTATTTATAGGGGGGAAAATATCCGGACCAAACATAGTTTCTAATGTTGGATTTTTCCCCTTACCAGATGGAATCCTTTTGTGGAGTACTGTGAAGCCGTTACCATCGCAATTCCACTGTGCTGTACAGTAGAAGCCATTTTATGGCAGTACAGTAGAAGGCATTTTAAGGCACAACAGGCTGTATCTTAACAGAACACACCCCGAGGGGTTTTAGGGGTGTCTTAACCCCACAGTATTTGTTTCCAGAGAGTAAGTCATCTATGCACCAAGTTTGGTTGAAATTGCTCAAGGCGTTCCAGCGTTATGCTGGAACACACACACACACACACACAAGCGCACACACAGAGCCATGTTTATGTGTATATAGAAGAGGATGGATTGCAAAAACTCTTCTCCCCATTCTTAATCTCTTTACTGTAAATCTTTTCTGCTTTGGGTGGAATTGCTTTTTCACCAAACTGAAAAAGAACACCTTGATGGGTCTTCAAAAACCTAAGTAGGACCAGTGTCCTTAGGGTGACCCGCTCCTTACTTAATCAAGAAACTGGGGAAGACCCCTTGCAGGGTAGGGCTGAGGAATTTGTTCAGTATCTGCAGGATAAAATCGCTCAGATTCGGACAGGCTTGGACTCTGATTGGGTAGATTTGGGTGAGTCAACGGGAATGAATCTTGTAGAAACTATCTGAGATGAGTTTGACCCTGTGACTCCTGAGGGCATGGACAGGGTTATGGGGAGACTCAGTGCTGCCACTTGTGTGCCGGACCCCTGTCCCTCTTGGTTAGTTTCGGCTTCCAGGGAGGTGACAAGAGCCTGGCTCCATGCGATTACCAACGCTTCATTGAGAGAGGGGTTCTTTCCCACCCCCTTGAAGGAGGCAGTGGTGAGGCCCCTCCTTAAGATGCCTTCCCTGGACCCAGCCTCTTTAGCCAACAATCGTCCGGTCTCCAACCTTCGCTTCATAGCGAAGGTTGTTGAGAGCGTGGTAGCACGTCAGCTTCCCCAGTACCTGGATGAAGCTGCCTATCTGGATCCATTTCAGTCGGGTTTCAGGCCCGGGTACAGCAAGGAGACGGCATTGGTCGCGTTGGTTGATGATCTCTGGCGGGCCCAGGACATGGGTTGTTCCTCTGTCCTGGTCCTATTAGACCTCTTGGCGGCTTTCGATACCATCGACCATAGTATCCTACTGCGACGACTCAGGGGGTTGGGAGTGGGGGGCACCGTTTTGCGGTGGTTCTCCTCCTACCTGTCGGATCGATCACAGTTCATGTTGACTGGAGGGCAGAGATCGACCCCGAGGCGCCTCACTTGTGGGGTGCCCCAGGGGTCGGTTCTCTCACCCCTCCTGTTCAACATATACATGAAACCACTGGGCGAGATCATCCATGGTTTTGGGGTACGGTATTATCAATATGCTGATGATACCCAACTTTTCATCTCTACCCCAAACCATCCAAACGATGCCCTCGACGTGATGTTCCAATGCCTGGAGGCTGTACGGATCTGCATGGGGACAAACAGGCTCAAGCTCAATCCCTCCAAGACTGAGTGGCTGTGGTTCCCGTCATCCCGATTTGTGCATCTTGTACCATCGTTGATGATAGGGGGAGAAATTTTAGCCCCCTCAGAGAGGGCCCGCAATCTGGGAGTCCTCCTGGATACACGGCATAATTTAGAAGAACACCTGACGGCCATGACCAGGGGGGCCTTTTACCAGGTTCGCCTGGTATGTCAGTTGCGCCCCTTCCTGGATTGGGATGCCCTGTGCACAGTCACTTACGCCCTCGTCCTTTCTCGCCTGGACTACTGTAACGCTCTCTACATGGGGCTGCCCTTGAAGAGCACCCGGAGGCTTCAGCTGATCCAGAATGAGGCCGCACGGGTTGTTATGGAGGAACCTAGGTGCTCCCATGTTACACCCCTTTTAGGCGGCCTGCACTGGTTGCCGGTTGTTTTCCGGGTGTGATTCAAAGTGTTAATTATGATCTTTAAAGCGCTCCATGGCTTAGGCCCAGGGTACTTGCGAGACCACCTACTGCCACCGGTAGCTTCCCACCGTCCAGTACAATCCCTCAGAGTTGGCCTCCTCAGAGTGCCGTCGGCTAGGCAGTGTTGGCTGGCGACCCCCAAGGGGAGAGCCTTCTCTGTGGGAGCGCCTTCCCTTTGGAATGAGCTGCCCCCAGAGCTTCGCATAATCCCTGACCTCCAATCCTTCCGGCGCGCCCTAAAAAGTTGGCTTTTCCAGCAAGCCGGCCTGGCCTGAATAAAATAAATTATTAATTTTAATTGTTAATTTTAATTTAATTTCTAAATCTCATTGTAAATGTCTATTGGGTTTTTTGGATATTCTATTTAATCTTTCTTTTAACTTTTGTAATATGTGTTTTTATGTTATACGCCGCCCTGAGTCCTTTGGGAGAAGGGCGGCATGTAAGTCCAATATACCTAACCTAACCTAACCCAGTTCTGTTTAGCACTTGGGACGGCAACCACTATGAAATCCTAAGCCAAGCAGGCTAGACTGGAAAGCTAAAAAAACAACACAGAAGGCAGCAGCAAGGAGCCACGTCCATAGTACTGCCAAGAAAACAGCACAGGGATGGTCATGAAGTCACTAAGAGTTGACCTTAACTCAAAACTTTCACTGAAAAAAAAAGGCAGGACTTTTCTGCATAGCCTAGGAGAGAGAAAATAAGCTGCCTTAGCACTCTAATGACCAGTTTTTGGAGGCTCACTTGCATCCAACCTCATAGAAGAAACTCACCAGAAATTTACATAAAACGGCGGAATACTTTTTAGGTGTTCACCAAATCACTAAAAGTACAGGTAGTCTTCAATGTACGACTACGATTTAGCCCCAAACGTCTGTTGCTAAATGAGATGGTTGTTAAGTGAGCTGTGCCCCATTTTACAACCTTTCTTGCCACAGTTGTTAATTGAAACTGGCTTCTCCATTGACTTTGCTTGTCAGAAGGTTGCAAAAGATGGTCACATGACATTGGGACACTGCAAACCGTCATAAATACGAGCCAGTTGCCAACCATCATAATTTTGATCACGTGACCCATGGAGATATTGCAACAGGTGTAAAACCGGTCATAAGTCGCTTTTTTCCGTGCCGTTGTAACTTTGAACAGTCACTAAACAAACTGTTGTAAGTCAATAACTACTTGTAGTTCTTGCTCATGCAGTGATAACTTTCATCATTTCAAGATGATGAAACTTATTCATTTGTGACAATTTACTGTTTCAATGTCCTAGCTAAGGATGCCTGGTTAATGGTATTACTTCAATTTGCTTTTCTTTCTTTCTTTCTTTCTTTCTTTCTTTCTTTCTTTCTTTCTTTCTCTTTCTTTCTTTTCTTTTCTTTCTTTCTCAGGGCTCAGCTCTTTCCATCACTTCTCTAAGAAGAACACGCTCCGAATCTAGCACACAAAAACTATTGAGACTTTGTTTTGACCCACCAAGGCTCCTAAGAAAACCCAAACTAATGGTGCTACTTCCAAGTATAATTTGAACACTCTCAATATTGTGGGTCCCTATTTATCTTAGCAGTTTCCATTTACTGTAAATAAACCTGGCCTTTGCAAAAGCCAGATTAAATATGTTGCCATCAGATGTGCTAATTAGTAAATGTCAAAAGATTTCCATTTCTCAAATATATTGTCCCTCTAATGGTATTGACCTTGAAACTGTGGATCATATTTTATTGCCTATTGCATAAGTTTTACAAAAGTTTTTGGCAGGGTATTATCTGACCTAATTTTAAATTCAAGGCCAAGAAAGATATTGCTGAAAAATGTTTTACTCTCAGCTAAAAAACTTAAAATTACAGGGTCAACAGCCACATGTTTAACTACAGGTATAAAAAACATTTGCTAATAAATTAACACATTTTAAATGCTTTATGTAATATCTCTCTATGTATTTTATTTGTTAAACTGTGTTATCTTACATCAAACTTTTGAACAATATATGTACTTTGTTATTTGGCACTTTCAGCTATATAATTATAACAATAATAATGTGGTTGAACCCACTGAAAATTGTGGCTTTTACAGAGATACAAATAATACTACAAATAATACTGTACCATAAAAATAAGCCAATGAAAGAGAAGGTACTTTGGGAAAGTAATGTGGCTCCAGTACTAATTTAAACACTGAGTTTTGGCAGATCTTAAGCACAGTGAATTCTGTAAAGAAATTGTTCTTTTCAGTAAGGGCTATCCAAGCCAGATGTGATCAAAACATTTCAGGATGAATAATACGGGAAAATTACAAAACATGGGCATTATAGACATGTACCTATCCATGTAAAAATATGTGTGGTGTGTGTGTGTGTGTGTGTGTCATCTGCCTGCCTGCCTGCCTGCCTGCCTGCCTGCCTGCCTGCCTGCCTGCCTATCTATCTATCTATCTATCATCTATCTATCTAATCTATCTATCTATCATCTATCTATCTATCTATCTATCTATCTATCTATCATCTATCTATCTATCAATCAATCATCTGTCCTTATAGACCCAACCTAGCCAGCAACTTTGGGCAGCATGCAAAAATTGATTATGTGTCATCAAGTCATTTTTGATTCGTAGCCACCTCACAAATTTTCTCCATGAGGCTTGCAAAAAGAAATGAATAGTAAATATCTCAGCAATTTAAAAAGCCTCAAACAATAAAGAAATTAATTGCAACAAAATAATAGAAAACAAGAGAAAACATTTGTATCTTTATTAAGCCACTTAAGCATGATGAAATAATTTTGGAAGGCGGGGGCTTCCTGAATGAAAGGAGAGTATGGGGTCAATCATGGGGGGTGGGGGGAGATAGCATGTTGCATAAGTGGGAAGGTATAAAAAGGTTTGTCTGCCATTCCAAGCTTCCTAGACCTGATGCTGGTAGGCATTTAGAGCAGGTCCTGTTCAGTGTTCAAATTGGATGGGCAGCCTTACACTGGACAGGTGGTCCTGATGCTGCCAGCCATGTGACACACTATGTAAGTCTTTCTAAATGATGGTTTTGGCCTAGAAGCCAATTAATAAACCAGCATAGCAACAATAATACCAGTATACTGTTTTAGTCACTAGAAAAGCTGAATATAAATAGTTGCATGATTATCTCCATTCCACCAGCAAAAGAAAACTCAGAATCTCGCCTCTTATACCCTTCAATCACAGATTTCTTAAATCACACCCATCCTTCGAAGAATACAAGGTTGCCAACAAGGCTCTCATTCCGGGTTTTTTGGGGCTCCCCAAGAATCCAATGAGGCAGTTTGAGAATAAGTCAAGGCTGTCCACCTGATACCGATTTTGTGGCTAGCCTCGTTTACACTCTCAACTTCGCTTACACTCCCTACTTCGCTTCACTTTTGATCTCGGCAGAAACCACCCAAGAACTACCGTAAGTTCCAACATTCTGAAATAGAACGTTCCTACGTTCCCCTACGGAGCATTTCAACGCTCAAGATTCCAAATGAGAAAGTGGAAAGAAACGCGCCTCTTTAGCCCACTATTAACCGTAGCCGACGCCCCCAAAATGTAGTTCCGGGAAGCAAACCCCCTTTTGGGGGCTGAAGCGGCTCAACTCAGAGGAAGCTTCTTAATTCCCCTGAGCCCCCCTCTCCCCTTTTAATGGGAAGCGCGCGGCCCCCGCCTTCCCCCAGGGCGCGGCGCCACACCTCCGCCAGGGCGCACGGAGAAGCGCCTCTCCAAAGCCATCGCCGTGCGCTCAGGGCGCACCTGGCCGCGGCGGCACCCTCCCTCCCTGCCACCAATTTCTCACCCGATTTCTGACTTCCGCAGACAAGCCGTAGCTGGGGCCCTTGTTGAATTGGTTACTGCTCATCCTCTTCCGGAACAGGACGGAATCTCCAACGAAGGCGAGACGCGCTCAAGACCGTCTCAGCGGGCCGCCACTTCCAGCGCCTCCTTCTTCTTACCCGAAGTTTTGGGGCCAAGAGAGCGCCGCCTCCCTTTTGCTGATTGGCCAGGAGTTGAAATAGCCTTATAAGGGCACAAAGAGCCGAATTCCTGAAGGATGGGAGTTTCCTGTGTGGGTCTTTTTCCAGAAACCCCAAGTGTCCTGGGCATCCACCCCCCTCTAAATTGAATCCAAGTGGTCAAGGCAGTTCTCGTTCCCCTCCCGTCGGTTAGTCGGGTTGGCCGCTTTTTCAACAGATCCGGCGATTCAACAGGTTCCTTTCGCTAGTTCTAGGCTGCATAAACAGAGGGATAGAATCAAGATCCTGTGAAGTGTTAAATACCACTTTATGATGCCTTGATAAAGCCACACTTGGAATCCTGCATTCAGTTTTGGTCGCCACGATGCAGAAAAGGATGTGGAGACTCTAGAAAGAGTGCAGAGAAGAGCAACAAAGATGATTAGGGGACTGGAGGCTAAAACATGTGAAGAATGGTTTCAGGAACTGGGTATGTCTAGTTTAATGAAAAGAAGAAGTAGGGAAGACATGATGATAGCAGTGTTCCAATATCTCAGGGGTTGCCACAAAGAAGAGGGAGTCAAATTATTCTCCAAAGCACCTGAGGGCAGGATAAGAAGCAATGGGTGGAAACTAATGAAGGAGAGAAGCAACTTAGAACTGAAGAGAAATTTCCTGACAGTTAGAACCATGAATCAGTGGAACAGCTTGCCTCCAGAAGTTGTGCATGCTCCCAACACTGGAAGTTTTTAAGAAGATGTTGGATAGCCATTTGTCTGAAATGGTGTAGGGTTTCGTCTAAGCAGGGGGTTGGACTAGAAGACCTCCAAGGTCCCTTCCAACTCTGTTATTCTATTCTATTCTACTAAAGCTGTGCTCTAAACATGGGATTTGGGCACCTCGTTCCCCCTTTCCCCCCCACTAGACCTCCTTGCCCTGCATCCGTATAGCAACTGTCTTGACACCAGTTATTGCAAGAGTAACCTAAACAGGCTTTATTCAATCTATCCAATTGACTGGGTTCACCCAACCCCGAGGACAGAAACTAAGTATAATGGCTCCAACACAGTGCACTAGCTGTATTTGCACAATGCGCTGACATTACAGTTAGCATCTACATTTTAATCCGGTGTGCTGTAGACACCCAGCCCTTGGGTGTAGTAGTGAATGGTTCTGTGGGTTATGCAAATCCAGAAACTTTAATGTGTTGAATAAACATGATCGTATTATCATTGGTTGCACAACCAGTCAGATGTTTAGGCTGCATCTGGCATTTTTATCCATCTGTGGAGTCTTTCTCAAGGACCTGTGATAAGCAGCTGTTTATGTTAAAACTTACATCCTTGCAGGATGTCTGCTCTTCCAAGTAAAGCTGCCTTTTGCAATTGACTGATGGGGATTTTGTCAAGGTTGATGGTGTTCAAGTGGTGCTCCAGATGTTTTGACATTGCACCAAAGGCACAATCTTTGCTTTCTTATGCCACAGTAGACAATCTTTAAGACCATGGAAGAAAGGCGATTCCTCAGGTAATCATGACTGGCTGAGGAATTCTGGGAGTTGAAGTCCACAAGTTTTAAAGTTGCCAAGTTTGGAGTCCCCTGCCATAAAGGGTTATGGTTAAGTTTCCCATGCAAACTCAGCTACTAAGCCGTAAATATTTTTAAGTATGCGAAGCAAAAGGCTGTTTTCTGTATTCAGAAACACTTTTTCTTCTGTTGATGTGCCCATGAACCTATCTTCCAATGTTTGGGCTTTTTTTATTTAATGAATGTATATCACCACAACCGTCTCACAAACATAATTCTGGAAGGCTAACAGATTTTAAACCTTACAAACCAACAAAGAAAGCAATAGCCAAGAACAAAACCAACACAATGTGGCCACTGAGAAAGGTACCAACCACCAGAACTCTCATCTAGTATTTGACAAATGTCCCTATGAAAACACCCAGGTCCTAAGTGTTTTCTGAAATATTAACAGGCAGGATGGTGTTCCAAAAGGCAGATATTGTGACAGAAACTTCCTGGATCCCGCAAGATGGCTTTTTCTAATTAATGAGACCCATGGCCCAACCCTCCTGCCAGATCTGATGAGACAGGTAAAAGCAACTAGAGAAAGGTAGACCTCAACTAAATCAGTCCCACGCCATGTACCACTTTAAGTTAATATTGATTCCCAGTTACTACAAGGGCATGGCCATGCAGTTTTCTTGGTCACCATTACAGAAGTGGTTTACATTGCTTTCAGAGGTACTTACCTTCCCCACCTGCACGCATGCACTCATCCTTTTGTGCATGCACTTTTGGAGAAAAAAGGGCCTAAATGGGATGCCATAGAGCCGGGGCAAGTGGGCGGGGCTACCCAAGATTTCCACCAGTCCGAACCTGTAGAATAACACCTCTTTGCTTTCTTTCTAGAGCTGGAAAAAAAATGGCCCAAACCTGCTTAACCCACTTTCTGCTTAAACCAGGATTCAAACCCAAGGTCTTGTAGTTTATAACTCAGTACCTTTAACTATAGGTGGTCCTTGACTTATGACCACAATTGAACCAAACTTTCCATTGCTAAGCAAAGTACTTGTTAAATGAGTTTTATGACTTTCTTTGCACAGTTGTTAAACAAACCACTGCGGTTACTAACAGATCGTAAAAGTTGATCACATGAACCCGGGACACTGCAACTGTTCTAAATACATGCCAGTTGCCAAGCTTCTGAATTTTGGTCACATGACCATGGGGATGCTTCAATGCTTGTAAATAGGAAAAACAGTCATAAGTAACTTTTTTCAGAGCTGTTGTAACTTGGAACGATTACTAAATGAATGGTTGTAAGTCAAGGACTACCTATACTACACCAAATAAGCTTGATAGTGTAAATATATACATTATGCTAAAACATAAGCCATAAGTTACAATTCACACTTAATAGATTTCTACAATCTGATAGACCAGAATTAAGTAAATCGCATTATAGTTTAAAACAACGTAGATCTACCAATCAAATAATTAGAATTCTTAATATTAGTAAAGATTAAATAGTAATATTAGTGGAAGTCAGATGAAATACACACATACTGTACACACCCTTTAAAAAATTTTTTACTGTGAACTATTTAATATAATTGTATTTATTTCAGGTCTTGGCTTGGAAACATTGCGCTTATCTCTTTGGGGAAGTGTGCGGCACGCAAACTTCTTAAGAACACAATATTTTATTCTAAACTTAAATTGTGGTTTTAGGCATTTTACTTTTTTTGTGTTTTGTTTTATAATGTGCACCACCCAGAGTCACTGTGCGAGATAGGCGGCTGTACAAATATGTATTTATTTATATCTTGCCTTTATTATAAATAAAGCTTGCAAGAAGTGAAAACCTTTGGGAAATTCCTGCAACGTAAAGATAAAAAGATTTATCTCTGAAAGAATACACATGTAATTAGATGGTTATGCGTTCCTCAAAGTTGTAGCCTGGGTTACAGGATCTTTGTCCTTCCATGGGAAATCTCCGAGAGCCGATTCCTGGTCTGAGTCACTTTTGCGAGCTCTTTCTTCTTCTTCTGTGTGATTTGCCTGCTTTAGATGCCACAACAGTGACATCATGTGGGTCAGGAATTCAAAGCCTAATGGCTGGTGGGATGAGGTAATGGGGTGCAGCGGGGAGGGGGGGATGTCTGGTGAGGCTAATGTTACCTTCTTACACCACTCACTGCTGCCCGAGGGGAAAAGTTTTTACGCAGTTTCTGAATTCTTAAGAACTGAATGCATTTCCTTACCTTGGTGTTCTGCAAATGTATTGCACAGCCAGGGATGTCTAACTATTCAGGAACAGGATTCAGACATGTTTCCCCACAATTAACCAAGGAAGGTTCTAGAGGATGCATCGCATGCAGGCTGGATTTCAGCAAAGTTCATTTCAACACGTTCAAAGCAGTTAGGTTAGGTTTAGGTTTATTAAATTTATAGACCGCCCCCTCTCCCCGTAGGGACTCGGGGCGGTGTACAGACCGTTCGTGTATAAAACAACAAAACATAACATAAAACATCAGACAAAACAACGCAAACATACCGTCTGTATATACAACCCAAACTAATTAAATAATTAAAAACAATACTAAAACCAATTTAAAAACCCCAAATTTAAAATTTAAAAAGCCATCCAGGAAGGTCAGTAGTGGGTGTTCCCTGTAAGTACAATGTAAGTGTTAGACAGGATTACCTGGACAGAAATCAGGAAGTCAAACGGAATACAGAAGGGTTTGGAACGCCTCCTGCACAGGTAGATTTCAATTGAACTACATGTTGAAAGAAGGAAGGGGCAGAGGAAATGGCAGGTGTTGGTTTCCCAACAAGTGGTTGTCTTCTGCAAGAAACAAAGTCAGGAACTTAGGTTTTTGCAAGAAAAGCTAAAATCAATTTATTCTATTAATAGAAAATGAAGGAAAAAGGGAGGGTTGGATCCATTACTAGAAGGTATTGTTGGAAGAAAGGGTCCTTCTGAGTTCAGTTCCAAGTGGGGAAAAAGACACTGGAAACATGGAGGCTGCTTGGAAAGATGGTTTTAATGGTGGACAGGACCACATGGTTGAGGTCCTGGGGGAAAAGGTGATCACATGCTTCCAGCTGTTGGATGAAGAAGAAAAGAGAGAGAGAAAAGGGACTTGCTGGGTTTTTTATACTCTGTTCGCCCCCCCCCCCCTCTGTTTCCTGTTCCTGTGTAAGAAATGTATTCGGATTGGTTGTCAGATTCCCATGGGGCCATGCAGGGGCAACTCTCTAGGCTGTTTTTTGAGTCCAGGTTGGGTTGAGTTCCCAGATGCCATGTGGTGAGTTTCTGTAGAAAGCTAACCCTACCTTTATTATGTAGAGTAGACTAGCTCAGGGCCCTAATGGCCCATTAAGAAAGGTGGGGCTATTAAGAGTGAGTCTGTTTCCTACCCAAAAACATGTTTCTCCATTTGTTATCCAGGGAAATATAATATTCTGCCTTTTCAATATTTCCTAGGAGAGGGGTGGGTGCTAACTTCCTACAGTATTAGAACAGGGGTCCCCAACCCCTGGTCCATGGGCTGGCACAAGGCCACGGCATGCCAGAACCTGGGCTACGCAAACAAGTGGAGGGATAAAGAAAGCACATGAAACCACACCCTCTCCAGTCCGTGAAAAAACCTCTCCACAGGACTGGTCCGTGGTGCCCAAAAGGTTGGGGGCCACTGTATTAGGGTATTAACAGATCAGATATAGTTAGTCCTTGACTTATGACCACAACCAAATCCAGAATTTCCAGGGCTAAGCAAGACAGTGGTTATGTGAGTTTTTGCTCTCTTTTACGATCTTTCTTGCCACAGATGTTAAGGGACTTGTTGCAGTTACTAAGTTAGTAACGTGGTTGTTAAGTAAATCTGGCTTCTCCGTTGACTTTTGTTTGTTTATCAGTCTGACTGTTCAAAGCTACAACAGCACTGAAAAAAGTGACTTAAGACAGGTCCTTGCACTTAGGATCACCCCAGAATCCCCAAATCATGCAGTGATTTGCTTACCAACCATGGCAGAAAAGGTTATGAAAAATGGTAGAACTCAATTAACAATTGCCCTGCTTGCCCATAGAAACTCAATTGTATTGTAAATTGAAGATTACCTATAAACACACAGAATTACACAATTGTAGGTTTTCTTTTTAGCTGGGATAGTTGTTAAATTTTATAATTGTTTTTGTTTGTTCTCTTTCCCTTTTAATGTTTTCTAATAATAGGTCTGATTATTTTTTATTCTTTTGTCCCCTCAGATTTTATATTTGGTAGCTTATGTAACTTTTTTTCTCTTTCTTTTTCCTCTATAGATTATTATATAACAGTTTAGAGCTTTTCTCCCTTCTAACATAATTATGTAGCTTATATAATTTACACATCGATATAATGCCTTGTAAGAAATATTACAATATTTAAATGACCTCTGCGATTTATTCCAGTCAGGTTGACTAAAGCAGTCTCAATTGTACTGTTTTATTCAGATACAAATCTGTGATATATGTAATATTTGGGTTCTGACCTCATATGGAATATGTTTTTCCTAAGTATGGATCCCAATGGACAAGCCCTCTAATGTGTGGTCGAAGATATCAAACTCTCTGTACAGTTGCCTTTCAGATAATATATTGCTATATATTCTATCTCTGGAGCTCCATAAATACATTACGCTTGTGGAAAGGAATTTGATTAAACTTTCCATACAGTTTACTATTGTGTTAACTGCTCAAAGCTAGGTTTTTAAAAATGAAATCCAAAACAAAACAAATTCTTAAAAGCAGTTGCAAATTCTCATGGACAAATGTATTTTAACCATTTTTGAAATCAAAGACAATGAGAGATCAAATTTATCTGTCAAATGAATCAGCAATGGGACTAACATTTTGTTTGTTTTATTAGATTTCCGACTCCAAAAAGATTCTGAGAAGTATGAAAAACTTTGCGTCCCCCTCAACAAATGATCCATTGAAACTAAGGAGTGTCTTTCAAAGACCCTCTCTCACAAATCTTAGGGCTGCGTTGATTTAAGATTGGTCTTGCACATTTCTCATACTGTGGTTGAGATGTGGGCTAGAATTAGAAAATGTTCCTCTACAAAGAAATATGATCCCAGTTAGGATATTTACCTCAACAATCTCCATCTGGAAAATACTTGGAGTTCCTTAGTTGATGCAGAGTGGGAGAGCCATGACAACTGTGCCCAAACCAGAACTGGGCCCAAACTGGAATGTGCCCGCATGTGCGCAGACCTGACCACCGAAAACATGAAGACCAGCTGGCAAGTGCACATATGTTTTGGGTTTTTGGCACACACTTGTGTGTTGGCCAGCTGGTCTTCGCGCGCGCCAGAGCGCTGAAATCCCGAAGAGCAGCTGGTCAGTACACCCATGTCTGGTTTTTGGCCATTTTCAGAGCCTTTTTCAGGCTGTTTTTGGCCTAAAAAATGGCCTGTGTTTGGCCATTTTTCTGGCTGTTTTCTGGCCGTTTTCCTGTGCTCCAGCACCTGCAAAGACCAGCTACCGGCATGCTGGAAACCAGAAGAGCAGCAGGCGATGGCGCATGTGCCCTCAGAGAGGACACTGCATGCCACCTCTGGCATACAATACAATACAATAGCAGAGTTGGAAGGGACCTTGGAGGTCTTCTAGTCCAACCCCCTGCCTAGGCAGGAAACCCTATACCGTTTCAGACAAATGGCTATCCAACATCTTCTTAAAGACTTCCAGTGTTGGGGCTTTCACAACTTCTGGAGGCAATTTCTGTTCCACTGATTAATTGTTCTAACTGTCAAGAAATTTCTCCTCAGTTCTAAGTTGCTTCTCTCCTTGATTAGTTTCCACCCATTGCTTCTTGTTCTACCCTCAGGTTCCTTGGAGAATAGTTTGACTTCCTCTTCTTTGTGGCAACCCCTGAGATATTGGAACACTGCTATCATGTCTCCCCTAGTCCTTCTTTCTCTTAAGCTAAACATACCCAGTTCCTGCAACCGTTCTTCATATGTTTTAGTCTCCAGTCCCCTAATCCTCTTTGTTGCTCTTCTCTGCACTCTTTCTAGAGTCTCCACATCTTTTCTGCATCGTGGTGACCAGAACTGAATGCAGTATTCCAAGTGTGGCCTTACCAAGGCCTTATAAAGTGGTATTAACACTTCACGTGCTCTTGATTCTATCCCTCTGTTGATGCAGCCTAGAACTGTGTTGGCTTTTTTGGCAGCTGCTGCACACGGCTGGCTCATATTTAAATTGTTGTCCACTAGAACTCCAAGATCCCTTTCACAGTTACTACTGTTGAGCAAGGTACCACCTATACTGTACCTGCACATTTTGTTTTTGTTGCCTAAATGTAGAACCTTACTCTTTTCACCATTGCATGCCATAGGTTCACCATCACGGCTCCATGGTGCCTATGGAGATTCTCAGTCATCCAAGTCATGGTTGTCCCAAAGGTGCTTTTTTTTCAAAAGGCAACTGGACTTTTTTGGTTTTTTCCTTGAAGACGTTTTGCTTATAATCCAAGAAGCTTCTTCAGTGCTGAATGATGGTGATGGGGGAATGGAAGGATTCCATGGTCTACCCTTGCACCAAAGATAGCTTTGCCACTCTTCCAGTATATAGCACAGGTAGTTTTCCACTTATGACCACAATTGAACGCAACATTTCTGTTGTTAAATGAGTTTTGCCCCATTTTACGACCTTTCTTACCACAGTTATTAAGTGAATCACTGCAGTTGGTAACATGGCTGTTAAGTGAATCTGGTTTCTCCATTGATTGTGCTTGTCAGAAGTTTGCAAAAGTTGATCACGTGACCCCAGGACACTGCAACCATCATAAATTGCCAAGCTTCTGAATTTTGATAACGGGGCTGCTACAAAGGTGGAAAGAGTGAAAAAGGATCATCAGTCAATTTTTCCAGTGTCGTCGTAACATTGAATGGTCACTAAATGAATTGTTGTAAGTCGAGGACTACCTGCACAGGTAGTGCTCGGATTACCATTAAAATTGGGACCAGAATTTCTGTTGTTGAGCAAGGAATTATTAAGTGAGTCATGCCTAATTATGTAACCTTTTTTTGCCATGATTGTTAAGCAAATCACAGCAATTCTTAAATGAACGTTGTGGTTGTTAAAGAAATCCGGCTTCCTGCATTGACTTTGCTTGTCGGAAACAATTGTTAAGTGAATCATGCGGTCATTAAGCAAACTTGACTTCCAGGGATGGGATTGAAAAATGTTAGCAACCAGTTCTCTGCCCAGTTTTTGGGTGGGCGTGGCCATGTTGGATGTGGCCTGGTCGGCTTTCTGCACCACAGCAGGGGGGTGTTTTGCCCTTCCCAGGCTCCGGAGGCTTTCTTCAAACCTCCAGGAGGGCAAAAACGGCCGGACCTGGGCTCCAGAGGGCCTCCAAAGGCTGGAAACGGCCCCGTTTCCGGACTTCTGATACTTCCGGTACTCCCGGTAGGCCTGTTTGTTGCCCTCTCCAGACTCTGGAGGCTTTCCCCAAGCCTCCAGGGGGGCGAAAACGGCCCGTTTTTCGCCCTCCCAGAGCCTCTGCACGGGCCCTGCACTTACCTGGCATGATACAATGCAATACAATGCAATACAATACAATACAATACAATACAATACAATACAATACAATACAATACAATAGCAGAGTTGGAAGGGACCTTGGAGGTCTTCTATTCCAACCCCCTGCCTAGGCAGAAAATCCTATACCGTTTCAGACAAATGGCTATCCAACAACTTCTTAAAGACTTCCAGTGTTGGGGCATTCACAACTTCTGGAGGCAACTTCTGTTCCACTGATTAATTGTTTTCACTGTCAGGAAGTTTCTCCTCAGTTCTAAGTTGCTTCTCTCCTTGATTAGTTTCCACCCATTGCTTCTTGTTCTACCCTCAGGTGCCTTGGAGAATAGTTTGACTCCCTCTTCTTTGTGGCAACCCCTGAGATATTGGAACATGGCTATCATGTCTCCCCTAGTCCTTCTTTCTATTAAACTAGACATACCCAGTTCCTGCAACCGTTCTTCATATGTTTTAGCCTCCAGTCCCCTAATCATCTTTGCTGCTCTTCTCTGCCCTCTTTCTAGAGTCTCCACATTTTTTCTACATTGTGGCAACCAAAACTGAATGCAGTATTCCAAGTGTGGCCTCACCAAGGCATTATAAAGTAGTATTAACACTTCACGTGATCTTGATTCTATCCCTCTGTTGATGCAGCCTAGAACTGTGTTGGCTTTTTTGGCAGCTGCTGCACACTGCTGGCTCATATTTAAATGGTTCTCCACTAGGATTCCAAGATCCCTCTCACAGTTACTACTGTTGAGCAAGGTACCACCTATACTGTACCTGTGCATTTCGTTTTTGTTGCCTAAATGTAGAACCTTACTCTGATGAACGGGCTGCGTGGAGACTCTGGGGAAGGGAGGCGTGGGCAGGGACAGCTGGTCCTTGCAACAACCGGTTCGGGGAACCAGTGCAAGCCGGCTGAATTCCACCCATGCCAACTTCCCCCACTGACTTTTCTTGCGGGAAGGAAGTTGGGAAGGTCGCATATGGTGATCACATGACCTTGGAATGCTGCAACCATCATAAACACATGCTGGTTGAGAGTGCCTGAATTGTAATCACATGACCTTGGGGGACTGTGACAGTGATAAATGTGAGGTCTTTCAGTGTCATAACTTTGAACGGTCACTATGTTAATTTTAACTTATTTTAAATGTATTGTCTTTTAAATTCGGTTTGTTTTTTGGGATATGGATTTAATTTTTTTTAACTTTTGGGATGTGTTTTTTTTTTTTAATGTTGTACGCCGCCCTGAGTCCTTTTGGAGAAGGGCGGCATATAAATCCAAATAAATAAACAAACAAACAAACAAATTAAACAAACAGTTGTAAGTTGAGGACTATCTATAATGTCCAGATGGGTCAAAAGAGAAAATCATGGTAAGGGAAGAATGGGGGTGAGGCTGCCTTTTCCACCGGTGTCCTGGAAGGAAATTTTATTGTAGCAGAAAAGTTGTCATTTTTTGTTGCTGTCTCCAAATGTGCTTCGATCTGTTTTGTTTTGATGGGATGTGCCCTGACATGCCTTTAGCTGGTAGTTAAGCTATTGTCCCACCTGCTTTTATTATCCTCGGTTCCTCATTAAACTCGGGTGCTGAAATGGCTGAGAAAAGAGGATTAGAAGTGATGGTGCCTATCACATGGCCCCTTCAGCTTAGCTAAGACTTGTACCATTTCATTAACTTACAACATAGGAAATGTTCCAAGTACTTTCAGGAAACCATTATGACATGCTTTGTTTACCCGCCACTGGTTCTAGTTACGCACTGTACTAAATTATTATCTGTGACTTAGTAACAAGAGTTGTTAGGCTCACACAATCCCCAAAGTGTTACGGGAAAAGTTGGTGCATAATAATCGGAATAAAATCGGTCATCAAATTAAGCTCATCATATTGTGGTTCACACACACACTGGATGAATCTAGTGACTTATGAGCAAAATTATTTTGGCTTCATTGGTCAATATCTGGTGTGTTTCCTCCATCTCTTTTGCAAGTACATTAGATAATGGTAGTCCTTCATCTGAACTCCTGTTAACTTGAAGGACACACCCATGTAGTCGTCTTAGAGACAATATAGAGGTGGTTGACCTTTAGGATATTTTCCCAACTTCAAGTCTTACCTACAGCTCTGGAATTTCCTGGCAGTCTTGAAGGGCAATTTACGGTAAATATCCAAGAATTCCTTTTCCAAAGGCACAGATTATTAGACTACAACTCCCATCATCCTCTAGTCAATGTGACCAAAGAGAAACTCTGGCTGAGATGGGAACTGTAGAGTGAATTGGGTTAGGAAACGGCCTTTTAAGTAATAGAACTCTGAATGGAGGTATGATGAGACATAACGTTGACAGAGAGATTGTCTGTTTGGCAAATATTGGTATAAATGTTTCTTGTCAATTTTGTTGTTATTAGTCGTGAAGTCGTGTCCAACCCATTGCGACCTCATGGACGACATTCCTCCAGACCTCTACTATCCCCTGGCAGGAGTCCATTTAAGCTCATGCCGACTGCTTCAATGACTCCATCCAGCCACCTCATTCTCTGTTGTCCCATTCTTCTTTTACCCTCAATCTTTCCCAGCATTAGGCTCTTCTCCAGTGAGTCCTTCCTTCTCATTAGGTGGCCAAAGAATTTGAGTTTCCTCTTCAGGGCCTGGCCTTCTAAAGAGCAGTCAGGGTTGATCTCTAGGACTGACCGGTTTGATCACCTTGCAGTCCAAGGGACTCGCAGGAGTCTTCTCCAGCACCAGAGTTCAAAGGCCTCCATTCTTTGGCGCTCAGCCTTTCTTATGGTCCAACTTTCATAGCCATGCATTGCAACTGGGAAAACCACAGCTTGCCCTTTTGTTGGCAGGGTGATGTCTCTGCTTTTTAGTGCTCTATATAGATTTGCCATAGCTTTCCTCCCCAGGAGCAAGCTTCTTTTAATTTCTTGGCTGCAGTCCCCATCTACTGTGATCTTGGAGCCCAGGAAAATAAAATCTGTCACTACCTCCATTTCTTCCCCGTCTATCTGCCAGGAATTGAGAGGGCCGGATGTCATGATCTTAGTTTTCTTAATGTTGAGTTTCAAGCCAACTTTTGCACTCTCCTTCTTCACCCGCATCAAGAGGTTTTTTGGTTCCTGTCAATAGAGGGTAGCAAAGATCTAATTTACCTCCTTTTGGTTGATTTGCAGACAGAAGAGAAAAGATAGTCAAAAATTACGCTCTAATCTCATTTTAGCTAAAAGAACTATATTTGTATTTTAATTTGAAGGTAGAGGGAAATAAAACTAATTCTAATAATAATATGTATGGTTAAATTCAGAAAAATGTGCTACATTGTTGATCCAATAAGCCACAATTAACTAGGTTCACACAAGACAGTAAACCATAAACCACACTTTGCCATCTAGAGTGGCTGGCTTCACATAACATGCAAAACCAAAGAAACCATGTTGTGTCTAGTTAGGGCTATATGCACCAGATCTAAATGATGATTACTTATTTTGAGTCAAGGCTATAGGACAAACTCTGCTTTCCAGGAAAAGCCAGACTGTATTTGAAGTTCCTGGGAGACACTTTTTTCCCCAACATCACTTTAGTACAAGGGTGTACAACCTCGACAACTTTAAAACTTGTGGACTTCCCAGAATTCCCCAGGCTGGTTGGGGGATTCTGGGACTTAAAGTTCACAAGTCTTAAAGCTGCTAAGTTTGGACATCCCTGCTTTAGTAGGAATGCAAGAGAATATCTTATTGGCAGTTTCTCCTAACATTTTCTCCTAAAAAAGGCCTCTCTTTATAGTCAGTTAGCAGTCAGTCAGTTAGCACATATTCCAGTTGTCCTTGAATCAGCCAGAAAACGATAGTGGTTTAAAAATGTTGGTGTGCTGAGCTCCCTGCCAATCTTACTCAGATTCTATGTTCTGACTTAGCTGCTGGGTGTAATGTTCTGGTTTCAGAGGCCAGGGTAGGGTGGGGTTCATTTAGGGGTTAAAAATTATAGGTGGGGTCACAACTGTGCAATCCAGTATGGTATGGTATGCTTGAGCAGGGGTTGGACTAGAAGACCTCCAAGGTCCCTTCCAACTATATTCCGTATTCTGACAGTTGTGACCCAATCTTCATGTTTTTAACTCTATACCAGTGATGGCTAACTTTTTGGTCCTCGCATGCCGAAATCGCACCCACGAGTGCGACAGCCACACCCGCAATGCAATGCGCCCTTCCCCCAACGCATGCACATGTAAACCCCTGCATGGATGTGACTCCCACCCACCCCCGTGTATGTGCGCACCCCCACACACACCTCCCGCATGCGCGCGTGCACCCATACCCCATTTTGGGCTTAGCAGGCCTCCCTGAAGCCTCTTGAAACCATACCCCGCGTTCCCCCCTGCCTCCGCGTAGGTGCATGTGATCCGCCGCTCCCTCCCATGCATGCATGCACGTCTCCCACATGCGTGGCATAGACCCGAAAATCAGCTGACCAGTGGGAGGCGCATGCGCAATGGTGCTGAGCTGGGCACGGAGAGAGGGCACGCATGCCAGGTTCACCATCACAGCTCTATACCCTCTGTGAATGCCAGCTGGGCAGTGCATGTTAACCAAAGCCATTGGCTAAACCCTGGGATTTCACTTTCTCAATATTGGCAGTTAGTGAGAAATTCTCTGCCAATCTGTGATTGGCAAACGGGCTTCATAGATAAGATAGATAGATGATAGATAGATAGATAGATAGATAGATAGATAGATAGATAGATAGATAGATAGATAGATAGATAGATGATAGATAGATAGATAGATGATAGATAGATAGATAGATAGATAGATGATAGATAGATAGATAGATAGATAGATAGATAGATAGATAGATGATAGATAGATAGATAGATAGATAGATAGATAGATGATAGATAGATGATAGATGATAGATAGATGATAGATAGATAGATAGATAGATAGATAGATAGATGATAGATAGATAGATAGATAGATAGATAGATAGATAGATAGATAGATAGATAGATAGATAGATAGATAGATGATAGATACGGTAGATAGATAGATGGCTCTGCTCATTCCCCTACTAGAAACAAAATGGGGCCAGAGAAAAGTGCCTGGAACCAGATCTAAATGACTAATAGATGACAGGGTTATCCTGTCGCAATGAGTCACCTGTCTGTGGAGAGGCTGTCAGCTGTCATCTTAAGAAAAAAAGTGCTACTTTAAAACTTTAACAGAAAAGAAGCATTTAAGTCTCTTTCAATCATGGATGGAGGACAAGATGAAGATCTAGTAGTGGTTAGAAACCAAAAGACTGTGAGTTCTAGTCCTGCCTTAGGCATGAAAGTTGACTTGGTGATTTTAGACCAATCCCCCAGGAGACTGAGAGTTCTAGTCCCGCCTTAGGCATGAAAGGTGATTGGGTGAATGGGCCAGTCACTCTCCCTTGGTCCAACTGACCTCACAGGGTTGTTGTTTTGGGGAAAATAGGAGCAGCAAGGAGTTCAGTCTTAGGTATGTTAGCTACATGGAGTTATCTATAAAAATAATAAAGGTAGGAAAGCAAGCAGAGACATGGAAGAATAGAGAGGTTGCCTGAGTGCATATATACCATGGTTAAATGCAGTGGGGAAAATACATTTAAACTGTGAATTCCCTACCCTCTCCTCCCAACAGCTGTATTCTTGTTTTTACATTAGCAAAGACTGTTTGTTTGCTTGTTTGTTTGTTACATTTAAAGGTTGCACAACTCCAAATTTAATCTGTTTAATTTCAAAGTTTTCCTGGAGCAAGCATTTTATTTTTAATTAGTTATGTGATTTAGATCCTTGCTTTCTTGCTCAAGTTTGCGTTGCTTGGTTTGGAATGGATGGGTTTTTCATTAATTGGCTTTTATGATTAACAAACCATTTACATTTCTGCATTATCCATTTATCTCATGAATAGAATTAGATTGGCCTCCCTGACTATCATTTGTTTTGGAAAATTGAGATTATGTTGATATATATATCGATAAAATAAAATATAAAGTACTTTTCCCTGAGTTATAAGGCTGTTGTCGGAATAAGTCTCTTTCATTCTGATTTAAGTTTCTTTCATTCTGAATAATGATGCTCAGTCAGACATGACAGAAGTCTGCTAAACCATGAGCACATTAGAAGTTTCTCTCCGCCTTACAACTTTGAAACACATACCTACACAATCCCACTTGTAGCCTGTTGACTGACAATTATGTCTGTCTTTCAATTTAAAAATTAGCATCAAGAATTCCTGGCCACAAGATGTGCCCAAATAATAGGACCAATGAGAAATAAAAACGTACTCCTAAAATATTCAGATGTTTTTGCACATTAAAGAGAAAAAAGGGGATGGAATAACAGCAAAGAGGAATTTAACAAGCCATGGCTTCCTCTTAGTTTTCAACTACAGTGGTCACACACACACACCAGCTTTTTCCTGTGCTGTGTGTGTATGTGTGTGTGTGTGTGTGTGTGTGTGTGTGTGTTTCAGGCAAACCCAGCCAGGAAATAAGTTTGTAATCATGTGCGTTGAGCCCAGGCAGTTTACACGCAGGGGCGACTGTCTATCGAGACTCTGAAGCTCTTCCTTGCTGAATACATACGCACCCAAAACACTTTCGCAAAACCAAGTGTTAGGAAGCCACATCTAGGAACTTCAAAAGAAAAGATGCACCTTGGACACTTCGGGCCCTGAGCTGGGGGACTAACATTGATCTGTACCCATCGCCTTTTCACCGAGCACCATGTTTTCAAGGAAGAAGCGTGAACTGATGAAAACACCCTCCATCTCCAAGAAATGCCGAGCGGGGAGCCCTGTGCCCCCAGCCTCCTTGGTAAGTAGCGTGCGACCTTTCGGTACCTGGGCAGACGAAAATATGGATGCTCTTGTTTTACAACCTGCAGTTTCATAGAAGTAATTTTTGGGGAGCTGAAACTTGGGCAGGACTGCATTAGTTCAGGCTGCATTTATTCATTTGACTTGAACTGAATGTCTGAATTGGAGAGCAGAAAGGGACGGTTGTGTTTTCCTTGAAAGGGCATGTGCTTCAATGTAGAAAGTCTCAGTTTATACATTGCACGGAGCTACGGTTCGTTTAACCACAGTTTATTAAAGAACAGTTGGCTGGGTTGTATAGTTTAGACAGCCTGCTAAACTGTAAATCATGATTTCTACATTGCAATGGCACTTTATAAATCCGAGGTTGTGCAAAACATCTGGCTGAATTCCAAGCCATAATTCGGCCTTTCAGCACATGTATTTATGTGCATGCGCATTAGAGACGAAATAACAAAAACATTGGGAATAAGGTATGGTGAGCCTTGCAGAGTGGCAAATAACTCCAGCTGCGAAAATGTCAGAGGTATTTTGCAGAAGCAAAATTGGGATAGTGATTTACCAAAAAAAGAAAAAGAGAGAGAGAGATTAAAATTAACTATATTTTCTATCTTATTTTATTTATTCACTTACCTTAGCTTGTCCTTATGAACTTCTGCAGCAGCAGGCGGGTAGGGATCAGGACATATCCAAAAGGAGGAAAAGATAATACAGGTAGTCCTCGACTTTCAACCACAATTGAGCCCCAGATTTTTGTTGCTTAAGTGAAACATTTGTTCAGTGAATTTTGCCCCATTTTACAACTTTTTTGTGCCAGAATTGCCAAGTGAATTGCTGCACTTCTTAAGTTAGTAACACAGTTGTTAAATGAATCTGGCTTCCCCATTGACTTTGCATGTCAGAAGGTCGCAAAAGGGGATCACATGACCCAGGGACACTGCAACCGTCGTAAGTGTGAGTCAGCTGCAAAACATCTGAATTTTGATCACGTGACCACAGGGATGCTGCGACGGTCGTAAGTGTGAAAAACGGTCATAAGTCCCTTTTTTTCAGTGCTGTTCAAACTTTGAATAGTCACTAAATAAACTGTTGCAAGTCGAGGACCACCTATAATTAAGATTACTGAAGTTTGTAAAAGCTGGAAATGAATCTAGTGGTAATTCTGAACGTATTTTTTTCCCCCATTGAACTGAAAGTGGTTTCAGAAGAATTTCGTTTCCCGTGGTACATTCAAAATCACTTTGGGGGGTTTTTTGGCCAAAGATCTATCAGACTTTTGAGACAATTAGCCCAACCTGTTGTACTTATGTTAGCTGAAGCCACAAAAGGAGAAGAACACATACAGGGCAGACAGTGGGGCCCTGTTCAAGCAACTCTCCATTTCTAGGTGAACTAGCAGCTTCGCTCCATTGATAGCATTCAACAAATGCAATCTTTTTTTTAATGACCCCCATAATCCCTTGCGGGGTGGAATCTGGGCAACTGAATTGAGCTGACTGGCCGGATGCCCTTCCTGTCACTAATGCAGAGGGTTTTCCCCCCAGCAGATACCATATTCTCATTGTGCCCAGAGAGAGAGAAATATCTGTCTCTACCTAGGATCGAACTCACAGTCTCCTGATTGTGAGGCGAGAGCCCCACCTCTAGGGCACCATACCACTCAAACAAATGCAATTAGAATGAATGCAGCAACATGTATTTAGATAGTCCTCAACTTACAACCATAATTGGGACCAGAATTTCTATTGCTAGACAAGGTTAAGTGAGTCACGCCTGATTTTACTTCCCGTTTTGCCACATTTGTTAAACAAGTCACCTCAGTCGTTAAATGAATCATGCGGTCATTAAGCAAATCTGGTTTCCTCCATTGACTTAGCTTGTCAGAAGCCTGTGGAAAGGCCACAAATGGTGATCACATGGATACCAAGATGCTACAACCATTGTAAATACAGCTGGTTGCCAAGCGCCCCAATATTTATTATCTGATCCTGGGGATGTTGCAACAGTCATAAGTGCAAGGACTGGTCGTAAGTCACTTCTTTCAGTCTGTTGTATTTTTGAACGGGTACTAAACAAATGATTGTAAGTCAAGCTCTACATATAAATTGGATAGGAATATGTGAGTGTGAACGAAAATAAAGGGATGTATTTTGTGTGTACCTGGCTACCCCATCCATCATAGATAGATAAGTATGGTATTCTCTTCTGTTTTCATACTCTGTAGCAAAGAGAAACTCACGGCCCACCAGATTCTTTGCACGTGGTGAAAATCAGGCAGTTTTTAACTACATATCTGAACTCTAAAGTCAAAGTAAAAATATAAGACTTGCAATCGATTGGATAAAAGATCTCTCCGGCATCCTGTTTTCCATAGAGGCCAAGCAGATGCTCCAATGGAAAAACCCCTTGTCAATGAAGGAAATGGTACTCACTGATAGATTTATTGGGTTCTTGATGTTCTCTGACTTGTTCCTCTTCCTGCAGACACTTTATTATCAGGCTAGGTAACAACATCCGTGGAGAAATTCAAAGAACACCAAAAACCCAGTGATTCCACTCTGAGCCACTTATACGTTACCGAGAGGTAGAAGTTTGGTGAATAGAGAAATGATATCCATGATCAATAAGAGTTTATATTCTTTCTCTCACTTACTTCCATTGATTTATCTAATGCTGCCTTCAAAACAATCGTGACAGTCAGCAACATACAACTAAAATGACATCCCTTTGTTATCTTTAGGTTTGTCTGCAATAATCTCTCCCCATTCAGTTTCTCCGGATGATCCCTGAATTTTAGTACTGTATTAGCAAGCGAGGAAAACCTATCTTAGATCAATCAATCAATTTGTCTATTGCGTTGAGTGCTGATCACAACAAATAAGACAAAGACTACATGCAAGTGATCAAAGACTAATAATGTTCATTCAAATATGCAGAAATCAGTAAGAACATTAAAAGATTACTATTGCAAGCAGATAAAACAATAGGAAAACATCAGGAACTTTTGATAAAATCGTATCTCTATTTAGCAGAAGCTTGCTAATCTCCATAGTGATGTTTCCTCGTCTAAATTCATTAAATATTCAACTTTATATGAATCAGGGTAAAGCAAGAAGGGGTCCAGATTTTTTTCCACATGCTAAAGTGTAAATAGGGCAGTAAAATAAATAACATGCAAAATCGTCTATAATTTCCTTGGAAAATGGGAAGATGTGCATACAGATAGTCCTTGACTTACAACCACATTTCAGCCCCAAATATCTGTTGGAAAGTGAGACATTTGTTAAGTGGATTTTGCTCCATTTTAGGACCTTTCTTGCTGCATTTGTTAAGCGAATCACTAGCTGTCAAATTAGTTACATGGTGGTTAAGTGAATCTGGCTTCCCCATTGACTTTGCTTGTCAGAAGTTTGCACAAGGGGATGCTATGAACCCAGGACGCTGCAATTGTCATAAATATGAGTCAGTTGCAAAGCAGCTGAATTAAGAAACTGACTTTCTCTAGTTGCCAATGCCATTTGCTGGAACTGTAAACTTGTGAGTGTTTCTTGGAGGGATGGCACTGTAACAAACATCAGATATGGTTCGGTTCACCTCAGCCTTTTCTCTAAAAGAATTATATCAATTTTTAAACTACTGAGTAACCTAACCCATTTGTGTTATTGTGAGTCCTGACTTCATTCATTGTACAACAATGATGACGATGACAATACACATATTACAGTGGTATTTTTAAAAAATCTTGGGCTTTTAAGCTAATACGATTTTTTTTATGATGTCTGAAGTAAAGACCCTCTTAATTTTTTTGTGGGGGGGATTGGTTTTCCTCTGCGGTTTCAAAAATATTTGACTTGGGGAAAAAGAAGATGAGATTAAACAAAGTAGAATTGCATAAATCATATTCTTCTCAGAATTGCCAGATACAAAGAGTGGCACCTTTAATAATTAGAAAGAAGAGGATTTTCGTATTTACGTATGCAAAAATATCGTATTTTACATGCTATTAAAAATGAAGCTGGATTACTGTGTTTTCTCTCTGGCCATCTTAAACCGTTAGATTTTAGAGGATGCTGTTTAAAAAGATAAGTTGGCACGGCCTGGAAGAAGCAAGGCATTGTAAATATACAGTATACCACGATTGACCATGAAAATTCACTATCCTTGGATCTGAATTCAGATAATGAGTGATTATCACCTTACAGATATTAATTAGTGTTTTCAGTGCCAGAATGTTTTGTGTTTTATGCTTTGGAATTAGCCACTGTATTTTACATACATCTGACTTCTGACTAGGTTGACTCACATTGGTCTTTCTTAAACTTAAGTCTTGGACTTCAATTCCCATAAAGCCTAGCAACATAATCATTACCTGTGCTGCTTTGGGATTATGGGAGTTGAAAAACAAAAAAATTCCAGGGCACTCCAAATCGAGCAGAATGTGTCTAAACAAAATGTTAGCAGTTCATTGTGGTCTCCTCCCATTCTTTATTTTTCCATTTACAATTCCCTGTATCTGTGAGTGTGTGTGTGTGTGTTTGTGTGTGCATGTAAACACACTCACGCTTCTGTCAATGCAAGATAACCCTTGGTGTATCTGCTGAATCAGACTGTCATCTATATAGTGACTGGAGTTATTGGTTTCCATCGTGCTACAAAACGTATTGTTCGTATTACGTTTCTTTGAAAATGGAGTGTCCTATCTTTGGCTGTTGCAAGAGTGGATGGGTGAGTTAAGAGTTGCACATGCTTCCTTTTACGAGCGGGTGTCTCAGTTTGAAAATGTTGATTCTGTCAGTGGTTGGGGTGTAGCCACAAAAATGTTGAAATGCACAGTATGGAGCAGCTTGGAAATAACTGCTTGAAGATAAACTCAGCCGGTGAGGTCTGACTATCCTACTTATCCTGCCAAAATGTTACCTTTTAAAAAAATAATGGAGAAATCCGGCAGGGTGGAGAACACAAAAGAAAACACTAGCAGCTTGTAATCAAGCCGTGTTCTTAAACACACAGTATATAATGTGGGCATTGTACTTTTCAGCACAGGAGTGAGCTGTACACATATGGAACAAGGAAGGCCTCTTCTAAAGAAGTGGGTTTCTGAAGGAATGTCTCTTTTGTGACCAGTAAATACATTGTCCCAAAGGTGCTTTTTTCAAGAGACAACTGGACTTTCTGGTTTTTCTTTGAAGACATTTCACTTCTCACCCAAGAAGCTTCTTCAACTCTGACTGGATGGTGGGGAATGGAAGGATTTATAAAAGAATGCAAACAGAATAGAATTCTTTATTGGCCAAGTGTGATTGGACACACAAGGAATTTGTCTTTGGTGCATATGCTCTCAGTGTACATAAAAGGACAAAATACATTTGTCAAGCGGCACAACACTTAATGATAGTCAATAAGCAATCAGAAAACAATCAATATCAATATCAATCGTAAGGATACAAGCAATAATGTTACAGTCATGCAGTCATAAGTGGGATGACCAGCTGTCTGCAAGGAGTATAAATCCTTCCATTCCCCATCATCCAGTCAGAGCTGAAGAAGCTTCTTGGATGAGAAGCGAAACGTCTTCCAAAAAAAATCAGAAAGTCCAGTTGCTTCTTGAAAAAAAACACCTTTGGGACAACCATGACCTGGATGACTGAGAATCTCCATAGACAGTAAATAATTAAAACTTTATTTTTCATTCAGAACCACTGTTCTCTTGACACACTTAATATTTCATGCAGGAATCTTGGAATCTTCATGGAATGTTGAGTAACTATTAACTCATTGAATGATTATAAGATGTTTCAACAGGGGAAAACACATATGGTTTATAAAGAAATATTATCGATGTTTCAATGCATTCAGGAAGATATGACAAGGAATCATAGAGAGATGGTGGAATTGATGCAAGATAAAGGTGTGAGACTAGGAAAACCCCAGCAAACAAAAATAAAAGATGAACAAAGAATTCAGAACATAGAGAAGAAACCAGAAGGAACTGAGGAAAGAACAGAGCAGATAAATCCAAAAATGATATAAATGGACAAAGATATAGTAGAGATAGTAATAATTCTTAAACAGGAACCAACAAATTATCCTCTAAGAGTTACAAATATAGAAGAGAATAAAAAGAAAAGTTTCTTTAAAATGTTGAAAGAACTATAAATGGATTCTCTAGAGATCCAACAACGAGAGATAGATGTTGTGGCAGATAAAATACTTAGATTAAATAAATGCAAGGTAAGGAATACACTTGGAATACTGCATTCAGTTCTGGTCGCCACGATGTAAAAAAGATGTGGAGACTCTAGAAAGAGTGCAGAGAAGAGCAACAAAGATGATTAGGGGACTGGAGACTAAAACATATGAAGAACGGTTGCAGGAACTGGGTATGTTTAGCTTAAGAGAAAGAAGGACTAGGGGAGACATGATAGCATTATTCCAATATCTCAGAGGTTGCCACAAAGAAGAGGGAGTCAAACTATTCTCCAAAGCACCTGAGGGTAGAACAAGAAGCAATGGGTGGAAACTAATCAAGGAGAGAAGCAACTTAGAACTGAGGAGAAATTTCCTGACAGTGAGAACAATTAATCAGTGGAACAGCTTGCCTCCAGAAGTTGTGAATGCCCCAACACTGGAAGTCTTTAAGAAGATGTTGGATAGCTATTTGTCTAAAACGGTATAGGGTTTCCTGCCTAGGCAGGGGGTTGGACTAGAAGACCTCCAAGGTCCCTTCCAACTCTACTATTGTATTGTATTGTATTGTATTGTATTGTATTGTAAGGAGTTACAAGATCCCAAGGGAGAAGCATGAAAGATTTACGAAAAAGTCTATAAGAGTTGAAATTCTAAAAATGGCAAGAGATAATGGATAGAGATAGAATACTTCTTATTATGGTAGCTATTTTATTTAAGAGTTAGAAAAAAGAGATAGAAGTCAGAACATGGGAAAATAGTATTATGTATACTGATAAAGAATAGAATATATTATAATTACTATGTATACACAAATGTTAGAAATTGAAAGATTATGATTACGTATATTTAAATAACATTATTATTATTATTATTGTGTTTAAAATATATTGACCCAGAGAATACTGTTTGTTAAAGAAAAAAACATACCATAAATAAAACTATATATAAAAAAATATTTCAGGCAGAAATCAAAACTAGACTGAATAAACCACAAAGGGAACACTTTGTTCAGGTTCTAATGTAGAGTATTTCAAATGTGGCAACTTTAAGCCATGTGGATTTCAACTCCCAGAATTCCCAAGCCAGCACTGGCTCGGCAATTCTGGGAGACGAAGTCCACACGTCTTAAATTGCCAAGGTTGAAAAACATTGCTCTGAGGCCAGTATTGGATTTTTTGTTTTTTTGCACTGTGCAGAAGAGAGGAAGTTGTCAGATCTAACACATTCTGAACAATTTGTGGTTTCTTTTCTCCGCCTTTTTTAGAGCAAGGAAACTGGTAGTAGGCGTTTTTTTCCCTTTTCTATTTTTTTTCATTATTATTATTTTTTAAAAACAATACTCCTGCAAGTTTTTCAGAAATAAGATGGGCAAGGAAAAACTGCAGCTCCCGTGTCAGAGATGGAGATATTTTCTTTTAATTTAATAGCTTTGTGGAATATACTTCTTAGCAGCGTTTTCAAAACCGCTGAATTGCCTTCTTTGCAAAACTGGGGGGGGGGGGGGGTTGCCGATTCAGCCCCTCCTGATGCTATGCAATCGGAGGAATGCTTGGCAAGCGGATGAATAGTAAGTCCGCATACAGCCCGTATTCTGCTGAACTACGGAAGAAGGGCTCCAAAGCCGGAGGAAACGTTCTAGACTCTGTCTCCTTTCGAGCTAGTGTCTGGCTTAAGGTAGGAATGATTTTCAAAACAGTTCTGCATGTATAAGGCAAAGAGGAAGCAAAACTGAGTCCTGTGTGGTGACTTGGCATAGTTCAGCTCCCCTGCTGACATTTGGGTGGATGTGATTCTTCACATTTCTGCTCCACAGATCTAGACTGCAAAAATCCAGATGAGCACTAGAAGTCAGCCAAGGGGTGGTTGTCTATCTCTTTGCTGCCATCTAGAGGTTGCTTGAGTTGTCACAGTCCATATCTGATAGCCTAACTTCCAATAGAAGTCCAGTCCTAAGGGGTCTCACATGGACTCTTGGGGGCTCTCTTAAAACCAGAGGAACATAACTAATTTATTTGATTTACTGTATATCTGCAATGATGATACACCCTTTATTACAGAAAGCTCTCCTTTAAATTTATTTCATTTAATGATTTATTCTCTTGGTTTTACTCTTGAATTTTCCTTTGTAAAGCAAAGTTATAAACATAAACAATCAATTTATTTTTAATCCCTATGAATCGCTTTTAGATTTGGCCCCTTCTCAGGTTTTCCCCTTTTTTCACCCAATAAAATATGAAACTCTGGTGAGCATTTATGGCAACTGACAAAACAGAGTATAGGAAATGAAGCGTAGGAATTAATCCTGAATCATTTTGGAAAAGCCCTTAAAAATCCTCTAACAGTTGAAAACGTGAGGAAAGAGATGTGTCTATACAAATGTTGTAGATACAAAGTGGGAGACAAATGAATTTCTTGAGGAGACAGGAAAAGGGAAATCTTTGGCAGATTAATTGGCTGCCAACATCAGAGGAATATCAAAAGAATAAAACAGCTATTAATTTATTTACTAAATTTATATGCCATCCATCTCACTGTCAAGCAACTCTATCAAGATCCATTTTGATAAAATGCATCTTTCTAAGAAGGGGGTCTCCAGAGTTGGCAATTTTAAGACTTCTGGAGAATTCCTCAGTCCACCATGCTAGCTGGAGAATTCTGGGAGTTGAAGTCCACGAGTTTGGAGACCTCTGTTTTAAAAGATAATGTTCCCCTATCTGGCCAAGTTAAAAAGTTCTATTTTCTTGTGGATTAACATTGCCTTAGGTTTAATTTATGCATTTGGTGAAGGATAGGACCCATCATGACCAGTGGTGGGATTCAAACATTTTTACTAACAGTACTGTGGGCATGACTTGGTGGGTGTGGCATGGTTTGTTGGGTGTGGCTTGTTGGGCATGGCAGGGTACGGATACTGTAAAATCTCCATTCTCTCCACTCCAGGGCAAGGATACTGTAAAATCTCCATTCCCTCCCCACTCCGGGGGAAGGTTACTGCAAAATCCCCATTCCCTCCCGATCAGCTGGTACTCGGGAGGTAGAGAATAGATGGGAGCGGAGCCAGTCAGAGGTGATATTTAGTGATTCTCCGAACTCCTCAAAATCTCCACTACCGGTTCTCCAGAACTGGTCAGAACCTGCTGAATACCACCTCTGATCATGACCCCTAAAATGTAGTGCAGAAATCAAGCAAATAAAATAAAAAGTATTGGAAAGGGCAAAGTATTAATCCTGCAATGAGCTTTCTGCCTTCCAGGCTGGTCCCTCCAATTCTTATTAAAAAGGTTACAAGTTGCATGGGCTGGAAAATTGTCATTGTCCCAGTGTTAACTGGCTTGTGCAATTGCAGGGCAGCTATTTAAAAAAGTGGACAATAGGAAAGATGCCCAGGGCACTTAACATTTATAAAAGTTATTAAATGGTCCTTATATTTGCAACATTAGATATTCACTTGTTGGAAGAAATGTCCTTCTGGGTTCAGTTCTAAGTTGGGGGAAAAGACACTGGATTCATGGAAGTCGCTTGGAAAGAAGTGATAGTGGACAGGATCACATGGTTTGAGGTACTGTGGGGGGGAGGGCAAGGGGAAGAGATGCTGAGATTGCCCTGGTTTTATGCCTTCTCTGGGTTTTTGAATTTGAGCTTTTATTCTGATTGGTTGTCGGACTCCCAAGCTTGGTTGAGCCTTTGCTGAGTGATGAAAGGGCTTTGGAATTTCCACTATGGTTCTGCCTGAAGGAGATGGATCTTTGTTATGTAAAATAGACTGGCTCAGGCCTTAATGGTCCATTGACAAATTGGGGGGGGGGGGGGGAGAGAATGAGTTCCTGCTTTTAGGGGAAATATTCTGTCCTTTTAATATTTCCTAAAATATTTCATTTTTCTAGGAGAGGGGTGGGTGCTAACTTCCTACATACTCCATTGACAGTAACAGTGACGTGCGGTGAGGTTTATGGCTGGTGAGGCTGGTGACGTCATCAGGAAGGCGGGGAATGGGACCACGTGTGCTGGAGGCTCAGGCTGCCTCAGCCTCCAGCACACGTGATCCCATTCCCCGCCTTCCTGAGCGTGCTCCGCCGGCTCGCGCTCCGCAGTCCTTGAAAGCGACTGGGGAACGACGAGAACCTTCCTGTCTCCTGGACTTTGCGCGCTCCTCCCGACTGCATATTGCAGTCGCGAGGAGCGCGCGAAATCCAGCAGAGGCAGGAAGGTTCTCGTCGTTCCCCAGTCGCTTTCGTGCCTTCGTCATCCGGGAGTGCCGACAACATTTCTGCCTCCGCCCTCCGCAGCTCCCGGGCGCGCCCGGATGGATGTATATAATATACTATTATTTCATGAAGAGAGGTGAGGCTCTGCCTCCCCTGCCTCCCCTGACCGCACGTGCCTGGACAGTAATGAATGTGACTTGTGTTTCTCAACCTCAGCAGCTTTAAGATGAGTTAGACTTCAACTCCTAGAATTCCCCAGCCAGAGTTGAAGTCCACTCATCTTAAAGTTGCTGAGTTTGAGAAACACTGTCCTGTACTGTGGCTACGCAGGTCGTTAGTTCATGGGCATGACTCATAAAGAAGTGTTTATATTTCTTTTCGTAGTCCCTCATCCTTTCTTTCTTTCTTTCTTTCTTTCTTTCTTTCTTTCTTTCTTTCTTTCTTTCTTTCTTTCTTTCTTTCTTTCTTTCTTTCTTTCTTTCTTTTTGCCTTCAGCCCAGGAATTGCTTAGTTTAGGCATCAGCAAAGAAAGGTGAGAGATTAATGAGGATTAAATGTCTAGCTGGTAGCTAAAACAAACGAGGGAAACAATGACCGAACTGAGGTTAAAGCTAGAAGCTTGTTATCTCACAGCTTGCCAGGATAAATAGGAAGAGCTGGCTTGTTTAAGCAGCCACTCTCTCAGGTGTTAATTGAAAAAAGCAGGTCAACCACAGGACATCCAATGTAAGAAGCTGTTGGAAGAAATGCCCTTCTGGGTTCAGTTCCAAATGGGGAGAAAGACACTGGAAACATGGAGGCTGCTTGGAAAGATGGTTTAATGGTGGACAGGGTCACATGGTTTGAGGTCCTGGGCAAAAAAGGGATGCTGAGACTGCCTGAGTTTTATGCCCTCTCTGGGCTTTTGAATTTGAGCTTGTATTCTCATTGGTTGTCAGACTCCCATGGGACCATGCAGGGGTAACTTTGCAGTTGTCTATCTCCCAGGCTTGGTTGAGCCTTGCTGGATGATGATGTAATGAAAGGGCTTTGGGCAATTCCTCCTATGGCTTTGCCTGAAGGAGGTAGATCTTTGTTATGTAGAATAGACTGACCCAGGCCTTAATGGCCGATTGACAAAGGTGAGGTGGGGAGGGAGTGAGTTTCTGCCTCCCTTTCAGGGGAAATATTCTGTCCTTTTAATATTTCCTAAAATATTTCCTTTTTCTAGGAGAAGGGTGGGTGCTAACTTCCCACAAAGCAAACTAGAACCTGATGGGTTTGGAGGTAAAAACATGCAGGCATTCTGCAGTTGCTTAGAGGCAATCTTGACCCACAACATGTTCACTACCAAAAGTACATTGGCGTGAGTCTTAATTAAGCTCTTTTGGACATAAGAGCAGGAGTGGGATTCTACCGGTTCGAGTGAACTGGTAGCTCCGACTTTCAGCTGGGCCTGCCCCTGCGCTATACTCACCTATATTCCCTTTTCTGAAGCCCAGCTGATTGCCGCGCGGTAGAAGGTAAGTTTTGAAATGCATTGCTTGCGCTGGCGGAGCGTTTGAAAGCGTGCATTCAGCTAACCGGTTGTTAAACTGGTAGGATCCCACCCCTGCATAAGAGGGAATATGTGAAAGAATTTGGTTTTGCAGAAATACCAAGTGCCATTCCCTAAGAAGATTTGCTGTTAAGACAGACAAAAACTCTTCAAAAATATTAGAAAACAGCATAGATATTTTTTAGTTTTGCTGCCAGTCAGTAGTCTCGATTTTTGCAAGCCAAATATGGTAGGTTTATTCAAAGGGACTGTATGGAAACAAATTTGGAGAAGTATGCGTCCCTTGAGATGGGATGGGAGATCACAGATCACAGTTGGGTTCACATCTTACACTAAGCCAGTGATGGCTAACCTTTTTGTGGTTGGGTGCCAAAAATGTGAGAGTGCATGCCGGCACCCATAATGCAAAGCACGCCCCCACATGTGCATGCGTGTGCACACCCTACACTTCACCCCCATGCGCAGCGCACTGCTCGCCTCCAAGCTGAACTTGGAACAGGGGGCTGGGGGAGGCCGTTTTCGCCTTCCCCAGGCTCCAGGAAAGCCTCTGGAGCCTGGGGCAGGTGAAAACTGCCTCCCCTGGCCCCCCAGAGGCCCTCTGGAAGCCAGAAATGGATCATTTCTGAATTTCCGGTACACCCGTTGGTTCCGTTTTTTACCCTCCCCAGGCTCCGGGGGCTTTTCTGGAGCCTATGGAGGGCGAAAACAGCCTCCCCCAGTCCTCCGGAAGCCGGAAACGGATAGTTTCCAAACTTCCAGTAGGCCCATTGGGCCCGTTTTTCTCCCTCCCCAGGCTCCAGAGGGTTTCCTGAAGCCTGTGGAGGGTGAAAATGGCTTTCCCTGGCCCCCCAGAAGGCCGAAAAATCAGCTGTCTGACGCGCGCATGCGTGCTGGAGCTGACAGCTCACATGCCGGCAGACAGGGCTCCACGTGCCAGAGGTTCACCATCATGGCGCTAAGCTCTTACCTCACATTTTCCCAACCTCAGCAATGCTAAGATGAATGGACTTCAACTCACAGAATTCCCCAGCTGATGCCATACATGTTAAAGTTGCTGAGGCTGGGAAACACTGCTTTATGCGGTGTGTTTGTTTCTCTCTGTATGTATGTGTCAGCCTACCCAAGTACGAATCAGACAGGAAACACAACAAGATGAACTAAGTTGACATTATTGAAAGGCTACATTAAGAGAATCTAAAAGTCTAGAGGCAAAAACATCTCACTGCCACTTTTAACTGCTTCACCTGTTAGCTTAACTTCCTTAAGTTTCTTTCTCTGAGCATTAAACTAATGGGGGCTCCTGGCTCTCTTGACTGATCGGTTCAATGGCAGCATTTTTTTTCTCCCTTCCCCTCAATGCAGTGGTGGCTTCGACTGAACTGGCAGCAACCCAGGCCTGCCACGCTCCCGAACCGGTTCTTGGTTTTGGCTTCTGCGCATGTGCAGAGCAATTTGTATTGCACTGTGAATGCACACGCAGCACGCATCAAGCGCACACATGCGTGGCCATGAGCGAACCAGCAGTAGCAAATGCCGGAACCCACCCCTGCCCCAATGTCATCTCAACATTTCATTACAGCATGCTGTAATGAATCTATGGTGCAATAATTTATGTGCTGGATAATAACCACAATAATAAATTAATTAGATTTGTGATTTACGGTACCCAACCCAACCAACTGTAATTTATTTGCAAGTTGTGGCTTAGTTATGATCCATAACTAATGAATGGTTCTCACCACTGTTCATACGTGGTGAATGCATGCATAAGTTTCTGAGGGTTCCAGCATCTGGTGTGCTTCACATGTATTCGATTATAATTTCTATCATTGACAATTACTGTGCTGGCTGGGGATGATAGAAGTTGCAGGGAATAAAGCTCTGAATAAATCCTTCTACGTGTAAGAAAGATTAAAAGAGCAAATAATAATAATAATAACTAGACAAATAAACAATGCTGTATTACATAATAAAATATCCCTATGCTAATGAATAATAAAAATCCATGTAATCATAAACTATACAGGAGGAATCTTGCTCTCTCTCAAAAGTATGCTGAAAAAATAGGTTCCAATAGTTTTAGCCAAAATGGCAGCACATTATAAATATAAAAAAATAAGTATCTATTACACACTGCAGTGAAGACATTGGTTGGTTTTAATGTATAGACTAATCCAGTGATGGTAAACCTTTTTTGCCTCAGGTGCCCCATAATTTAATGCCCCCCATGCTGTGCCCTCTGCGCATGCGCACGTCACACACCCCCGCTACCTCGCACATGCACGCATGCATGGCTTTCTTGGAGCCTGGGGAGGGTGAAAACGGCCCGTTTTCCAACTTCTGAGGGGCCAGGTAGGTCCATTTTGCACCCTCCCCAAGATCTAGAGGTTTTCTAGGAGCCTGGGGAGGGCAAAAAATGGCTCAACACACAAACCGGAAGTTTGGGAACGGTCTTCCGGGTTGCCTGTTGGGCCATCTTTCTCCCTCTGGAGGCTTCAGGAGGCTTCCCCGAAGCATCCGGAGGCTTCAGGAGGCTTCCCCGAAGCATCCGGAGGCTTCAGGAGGCTTCCCCGAAGCATCCGGAGGGCAAAAAACTGCCCAACACACAAACCAGAAGTTCGGGAACGCGCTGGAGTTGACAGGACAACGCCTCATGTGCTGTCAGAAATGGCTCTGCGTGCCACCTGTGGCACACGGGTCATAGGTTCACCATCACGGGACTAATCCATAATATAGTAGTAAAGATATATATATTTATAATCTATATGGCTCGGTTTAAGGTATCATCGGAGCCCCTTTCTTCAGGGCGCCCATGGGTGGGTTAAAAAAATCAGGATGGTGGTCAGAAGATTGCCACTGGGGTGCACATAAAAAGAGGTGCAGCCATTGACTTTTCTGAGTGCCTCCAGCAGATACCCTGTTTTCCTTATAAAAGCAACCGATGAGCCTTGCAGAGGAAACCAGATAAGAATCACATATAGATCAGCTAATTCCACTTTATTGCAAAACTATATAAATAGTCCTTCACTTACAACCACAATTGAGCCCAACATTTCTGTTGTTAAGCAAGACATCTGTTAAATGATTTTTGCCGCACGTTAGGACCTTTCTTGCCACAGCTGTTAAGTGAATCATTACAGCTGTTAACTTAGTAATACCATTGTTAAATGAATCTGGCTTCTCCATTGACTTTGTCAGAAGGACCCAAGGACACTACAACCCTCATAAATATAAGTCGGTTGCCAAGCTTCTAAATTTTGATCACATGACCACCGGAATGTAGCAACGATCGTGTGAAAAATGGTCATTAGTCCCTTTTACAGGTTTGTTGTAACGTCTAACAGTCATTAAATGAACAGTTGTAAGTCGAGAACTACCTGTATTGACAGAATCTTGCAAGTATGAAAGTGCAATCTCTCTTCCTCCCCCCCCCCCCCCAAATTTCCTATAACCTGAGAAACTAGAGAGTCTCTTCTCCCATCCACTATCGGTTATGGGCTATGCTGTCTCTTATCTGACCATTCCCTTGTCCTTTCTCCCAATGTCTTTCCCACACACATTACACAGCCTGACAAAATTTTGTGGTAATCCTCTGGTTTTGTAAAGTGAATTTGGGCAGGGACTTATCTCTCGTGAAATATCTCTGGACTCGCTCAATTGTATTAATGTCCAATAAACAGTGCGGATTCCAGACAATGAGCTGTATTCGAGAATTGGTCTAGCAAAGGTTTTGTATGACCTAGTTAGCAATATAATATTACCGGAGGAGAAGCTCCATAAGATTAGGTTAACAACTCTTAATGCCTTTTGGCGATGCTGTTAGAGTGAGCTTTAGCGCTTAAATCGTTTGGTATGAGTACTCCAAGGTCCTTAACAGAGTGAGAGTCGTCTACGAGGTCGTATCCGCCTAGCCTGTATTTGGTGTTCTGATTTTTTTTTACCAGTGTGTAGGACAGAGCATTTGTTGGTTGAGATTTGGAGTTGCCACTTTTTTGACCATTCAGACACAAAGTCAAGGTCGCTTTGAAGGGCAGTAGCATTGTTGGTGATGTTGCCCCTCTATTTTGGAATTGATGCCTTCTCAAAATCAGATTAGCCCCCTCATTATAGTCATTCCAAATATGAAAACTGTTCCCAAAGGCATGGGAGGACTGAGGTGTTATTGTCTCATTTATTACTCATTCTTGTTTTGTCTATTTTGCTTTTATACCACTATCATTTGCATTTTATAGATTTATGAGTGTAAGCTACCGAGAATCTGTGTAGGTTATGACAGCATACCATTACATTAAATCAGGGGTGTCCAACCTTGGCAATTTTAATACTTGTGGACTTCAACTCCCAGAATTTTCCCGCCATGATGGCTGGCTGGGGAATTACAGGAGTTACAATATAGTAGAGTTCGAAGGGACCTTGGAGGTCTTCTAGTCCAACGCCCTGCCTAGGCAGGAAACCCTATACCGTTTCAGACAAATGGCTATCCAACATCTTCTTAAAGACTTCCAGTGTTGGGGCATTCACAACTTCTGGAGGCAAGCTGTTCCACTGATTAATTGTTCTAACTGTCAGGAAGTTTCTCTCCTTGATTAGTTTCCACCCATTGCTTCTTGTTCTACCCTCAGGTGCCTTGGAAAATAGTTTGATTCCCTCTTCTTTGTGGCAACCCCTGAGATATTGGAACACTGCTATCATGTCTCCCCTAGTCCTTCTTTCTCTTAAGCTAAACATACCCAGTTCCTGCAACCGTTCTTCATATGTTTTAGTCTCCAGTCCCCTAATCATCTTTGTTGCTCTTCTCTGCACTCTTTCTACAGTCTCCACATCTTTTCTACATCGTGGCGACCAAAACTGAATGCTGTATTCCAAGTGTGGCCTTACCAAGGCATTATAAAGTGGTATTCACACTTCACGTGATCTTGATTCTATCCCTCTGTTGATGCAGCCTAGAACTGTGTTGGCTTTTTTGGCAGCTGCTGCACACTGCTGGCTCATATTTAAATGGTTGTCCACTAGGACTCCAAGATCCCTTTCACAGTTACTACTACTGAGCAAGGTACCATCTCTACTGTACCTGTTGAAGTCCACAGGTCTTAAAAGTTGCCAAGGTTGGATATCCCTGTATTAAATAAATGTTTATGCTCTGGGCTTTAAAGTCTGAAAAGAAAAATGCAAAAATAAGAAGTGGGAAAAGAGAAGAGGAGAAAATAGACTTGACACCAGTTCTTAAAGTTATGCTATAATCAAGAGATGGAAAGTTTCAGCAACGCAACAAGGTGGATTTGAACACATCTTGACACTGCATTTGGTTAAATGTTCATTTTCACCATTATGCAAAGTCCCATGGTGGCTTATTTCCTTTGGGCTTTGCAGTTGTGTGAGGTTAGCATCTGTGGGTTGGTGACCCATGGTACATGATTTGTTTATTAAATGTATACACTGCCCATCTCACCATTGAGATGTTTTGCATTTGAGCCGATGCAACTTTTGTAGCTTATTCCATAAACCTTGTGTCACCTGGTCCACATTTTGGACCAAAATGTGTGAAGCCCATCAGGCAGTGATTTTATAGCTTTGCAAAAGGAGTGAAGGGGGAAGGGTGTGTGTGTGGTTTCTCAGTGGGTGACGAAAATGCCCATGTCTGCTGTTTACTCACTGCAACACGCTTGAGCAATTGTAGCTGAGGTTCTCCACCCATTTCTGAGTTGCTGAAAACACTGCAGTACTGGTATGAAACTGTCTCTCCGTTCTGATGATCCTCCTCCTGCCCCCGTTCTTTCTTTCCTTAGTCATTATAGACCCCTGATCTTAAAACAAAACAAAACATAGAAGCATAGAATCATAGTGCTGGGAAGGACCTTGACGGTCTTCTAGTCCAACCCTTCTGTCTAAGGCAGAAGTAAGTCCACCCATCTTCACCCAGCTATCTATGGATTTCTGGGAGTTGAAGTCAACCCCTCTTAATGTGGCCAAGATTGAGAATCACTGATGACATGTTTGCCCATGTGACAATAACAATAGCAGTAGCAATAGCACTTAGACTTATATACCGCTTCACAGTTCTTTACAGGCCTCTCTAAGCGGTTTTACAGAGTCAGCCTATTGGCCCCAACAATCTGGGTCCTCATTTTACCCACCTCGGAAGGATGGAAGGCTGAGTCAACCTTGAACCTGGTGAGATTCGATCTGCCAAACTGCTGGCAGCCAGTGATCAGCAGAAGTAGCCTGCAGTATTGCACTCTAACCACTGTGAAGGACTATAAATTCCTAGGCATAACCAAAGCCCCCTGGCTTTAACAAAAGAAAACAATTTAAAATACAGTAATAATAGTCTGTTCTAAGTCTGTTCATATATACAAAGTCCGGATTTGCACAATGTCCTGAACCACAAACCTGCCAATTACTTTTAGAGAAGGATGTTGTGCATATCTAGTCCAAGCGATTATTTAATGGCTCTGCATGTCGTGAAAACCCACAAATTGCTTAATTGAATGAAGCATTGTTTCATGTTAAAGGTGAAATGCAAACTCACAACCAAAGGTTTCCAGGAAGGCCAACTAAAAAATTTCTTCCTTATTCTGGTACATCAAAGCAGAAGTCTTGGGTGAAATGCTGGGATTTCAAATGATACAGCATTCGGGATAAGTTCACACAACTAAATAAACACCCTACCTGTATTAAGAAGATGCAATTGCTGATTGGTGTAAAATGACAGCTGTTTTTTTCACAGTATGATGGATCACAATATAGCTGGTCCATTTTCCTGTAAACTAACCGGTTTTGAGAATGTTGCTTAATATTGTTAAAGTTCAACAGTACTATGCTGTTTGTCATATCCACCCGTAGAAGTGGAACAGATATTAGCCAGAAGTGCCTCTCTCTACATTCACCCTGGAAGCACCATAGAGCAGGGGTGTCAAACTTGTTTTCATTGAGGGCCTCATCAGAGTTGTGTTTGACCTTGGGGGGCCGGGGTGGGCGTGGTGAAGGTGAGCATGGCCAACTCGACATCACTCGTGTCAGGGGCACCTTGGTGGCCCGAGTGCTCTGCCAGCGAAAACGGGCTTCCAGTTTTCGGCTGTGACGGCCTCCTGCAACCCTCTGCCACACAACCCTCCTGAGCTCCGTTTTTTGCTAGCAGAGACACTGCAGGCCGGTCCTTCACTGTTTTCAGGGCCTCCCCGCAGGACAGAGCTAAGCATCCCACAGGCTGGATCTAGTCCCCGTGCCTTGAGTTTGATACCCCTGCCGTAGAGTAATCTGCAATAAATTGCAGAATTAAGGAGGAAGTTTCTAGGGGATTGATCACCCAACTAAATGGTCCCATAGGTTACAACAGATCAGATATTCCAAAACAATTAAGAACCTCCGTGCTCCCTGCCTACCCAAAATTGGCAAAGATGAAAAGTGTATTATTATTTTTATGCAAGTCTTCTAGTTCTTTTGCAATGATTCTTGAAAATAAGATTGATTTCATTTTGAGTTCCATTGTCTTTGGGTTTGGTGCTCACTTCCCAGAAAGTCTGCCTAGAATAATTTTTAAGATGACTGCAGTATTTATTTATTTAGAGCAGGGGTTCCCAACCTCCAGTCCGTGGATCAGCACTGTTCCGCAGCATGCCAGCAGCCAGCAACCAGTCCACGCAAATAAGCCCCACCTGGGAAGCAGTCAGCAGGCAAAACCACGGCCCCTCCAGTCCGCTGAAAAACCTCTCTCCACGGAACCGGTCCTTGGAGCCCAAAAGATTGGGGAAGGCTGATTTAGAATATGGCAAAAAGAATGTTAAAAAGGACTAGGGGAGACATGATAGCAGTGTTCCAATATTTCAGGGGCTACCACAAAGAAGAGGGAGTCAAACTATTCTCCAAGGCACCTGAGGGTAGAACAAGAAGCAATGGGTGGAAACTAATCAAGGAGAGAAGCAACTTAGAACTGAGGAGAAACTTCCTGACAGTTAGAACAATTAATCAGTGGAACAGCTTGCCTCCAGAAGTTGTGAATGCCCCAACACTGGAAGTCTTTAAGAAGATGTTGGATAGCCATCTGTCTGAAACGGTATAGGGTTTCCTGCCTAGGTAGGGGGTTGGACTAGAAGACCTCCAAGGTCCCTTCCAACTCTGCTATTGCATTGTATTGTATTAAGTACATCAGAGTTACATTCTCAGTGAGCAAATAGGAGACTATTTATTCTATTTATAAATTCAAAGGTAAACTATTTATATAGTCAAACCATGATGGAGCTGCCTACGGAAAATCTCTGGGGTTTCCCTAATAATGCGCTCAAAAACCACTGTTGCACAATACGCTGCACTGTCTGCTTTGAAGCAGCGCAGCTACATTTTCAAAGAGAAGAGCTTTCCCCATTTACGGAGGAGCCTAGCGCACCTGCCATGTTGAGTACAGGTAGTAGTCCTTTACTTACAACAGTTCATTTAATAATGATAGTTCAAAGTTATGACAGCACTGAAAAAAGGTGACTTATTATGACCATTTTTCACAGGTATGAACTTGGCTGCATCCCCATAATCATGGGGTCAAAATTCAGATGCTTGGCCACTGGTTCGTATTTATGACTGTTGCTATGTCCCAAGGTCATATAGTGTGACCTTTTGTGACCCTTTGACAAGCAAAGTCAATGGGGAAGCCAGATGCACTTAACAACTGGGTTACTAACTTATCAGCTGCAGTGATTCGCTTAACAACTGTGGCAAGAAAGGTTGTAAAATGGGGCAAAACTCAGTTAACAAATGTCTCGCTTAACAACAGAAACTTTGGGCTCCATTGTGGTCACACGTCGAGGTCTACCTGTATTAATTCTATCTGTGGTACTGGAAGTTAATTGTTTGTTGCAGGGATCTACTTCTTTGCTTTACTTTTCTCTTTCCTTTTTTACTGGTACTAATACAAGTGGTCCTCAACTTACAACAATTCATTTAGTGACCATTCAAAGTTAGAACGATACTGAAAAAAGGAACTTATGATTGTTTTTCACACTTATGACCATTGCAGCATCCCCAGGGTCATGTGATCAAATTTCAGACACTTGGCAGTTGGAATGTATTTATGACATTTGCACTGTCCTGGGGTCATGTGATTACCATTTGAGCTGTGGTGGTGCAGTGGTTAGAATGCAGTAGTGCAGGCTGAATCTGCCGCCTGCCAGCAGTTCAATTCTCACTGGCTCAAAGTTGACTCAGCCTTCCATCCTTCCGAGGTGGGTAAAATGAGGACCCAGATTGTTGGGGGAAATAGGCTGACTCTGTAAACCTCTTGGAGAGGACTGTAAAAGCACTATGAACAAGCGGTATATAAGTCTAAGCGCCATTGCTTTTTGTAACCTTCCCAGTCAGCTTCTGGCAAGCAATACAATACAATACAATAGTAGAGTTGGAAGGGACCTTGGAAGTCTTCTAGTCCAACCCCCTGCCTAGGCAGGAAACAGATTCGCTTAAAGTCTCCATGATTCACTTAAGTACCGCAGTGATATTGCTCAGCAACTATAGCAAAAAGGTCATAAAATGAGGCGCAACACACTTAACAACTGCCTCGCTTAGCAACAGAAATGGTGGGCTCATTTGGAGTGGTAAGTAAATCTGCAATAAAATAGTCATGGTGTAACTCTGGTATATAGTTGCATAATGATTGTCTTGTTCATTGCTTTATTGGCATGTACACATATAACCTTCCGCATCAATAAAATGCTGTGTACCAAATGCATATTTGCAGTCTCTGCTTGGTTGCAGTTTCAAAGAGAACCTTGATGCAATCCCTAATGATATGTCAGGTATGAAAAATCAGGTCCACACACGAAGATCCAATTAAACTGATTTATTGCTAATCATACCTCAGCACAGATGGTTTTTGAGCTAACAGCTCCTGCCTCAGGAGTGTCAAACTCAAGGCCTGGGGGCTGGATACGGCCCACGGGATGCTTAGATCTGGCCCTGCGGGGCCTTCATGGAAAAACACAAGAACCTCCTAGACAAAACAAGAGACACTGCACAAGACATGAAGAGGGGAGGAGCCATGGCTCAACCAACAGACAGGGGAGAAGAGACAGCAATGAGACTTAGGTCACAGAAATGATTTAAAAACACATTGCAATTGTTAATACAATGAAATGGTTAGAAGTGATGTAAAGTATGGTTGAAGATGTTAAAGAATTTGAAGTAAACCTAAACTGCTAATATGTATGTAATAATGATATTTTGATATATATAAAATAAGAGAGAGATGTAAGACCCTGGGGAAGTACCACCTTCCGTATGATGTAGCTGTCAAAAATTTTCTCCACATTTATGTACCCTTTTCCCCAAAATACTTGAAAAAAACCAATAAAATTTAAAAAAAAAAAAGATCTGGCCCTGCGGGGCCGTCCTGAAAATAGCGAAGGACCAGCCTGCGGTGCCGCTGCCAGCAAAAACAGAGCTTGGGAGGGCTGTGTATGGCCTTCCCAAGCTCTGTTTTCACTGGCAGAGGGACACAGCCGAAAACGGACCTCGGGAATCCGTTTTCGCTGGCAGAGCACTCAGGCCACCACAGGCATCCCTGACATGAGTGATGTTGAGCTGGCCACGCTCATCCCGAACCCCTCAAGGTCAAACACAAACTTGATGCGGCCCTCAATGAAATTGAGTTTGACATCCCTGTCCTGCCTGGAGTTTGATAAGAGTCCATGGAATTCAAGGAGGTTGGACTTGATCTACTTGTGACTACCTAAGGATTCTAGGCTGATTCCTCGTTTAACTCTGCCCCCACCCACCGATTCTGCCACTCCTTCTCCTACGCCATCCTCCGCTTCAACTCTCAATGATCAATATCATTTTGATTCTTCTCGCAGGAGCTTCCGCGGCGAGATGGCCTAGATGTATCAACTTCCAGCCTGGTGGATTTGTCTTCATCGGCCACCGCAGCTACACTGAAGCGTCCCACAAGTCTCAGCCGCCACGTCAGTGCGGCAGGATTCCCTCTGTCCCCGGCTATTCCCAGAGGTCTTGCCAAAGGTCACAAGTCCCACAGTACCTATAGTCCCAATGAAATCAGCGAAGGGGGCCTAGCAGAAGCAGAAGACATTACACAACTGCTCGCTGACGTGGCTTGTTTTGCAGAGCGCCTGGAGAAGCTGAAGGATGTTGTATTGCAGGAGGGTGAGTAATATTGCACGCGCATGTACACTAACCATGAGTTAGGGATTAAGCTCATGACTTGACACTCCATGAGGGTCTGAGAGCAGCTGCTATAGCTTTCAGTTAATTCCCATTTTGCTTCCCCCAATGCATACATTTTGTTGCCAATTCACCCAACATCCTTGTCCAAATCGGTGTCTCCAATTTGCTGCCCGAATTCCCCTCATTTGCAACAGAAAGTGTCTATATTTTTATTTATTTGTATCCAGCTTTATTATTTTTAGAAATAACTCAAGGCGGTGAACATACCTAAATAACCCTTCCTATTTTCCTCACAACAATAATTCTGTCAGGTGAATTGGCTTAGAGAGAGAGAGTGACTGGCCCAAAGACATTCAGCTGGCTTTCATGCCTAGGTCTAGAACTTTCAGTCTCCTGGTGATTGGCCTAAAGTCACCCAGCTGACTTTCATGTCCAAAGTGGGACTAGAACTCCCAGTCTCCTGATGATTGGCCCAAAATCACTCAGCCTCTTTCAAACCTAATATATGCATCATATTCATCATATAGAATATGCATCATATTCTATACAAAATGGAGAGTTTAAGCAAGCATGCATAAGGAGATAGTCCTATAGACTTATCTATAATTATTGCAATAGCTTGGCAGGTATTCTGCAAATATCTCCACTTTGCAAGTGGGAGTCAAAGAGTTTTCCCCTTGCCTAAACTATTTCTAAGGCACTTGTAGCAGAGCGCAAGACTTTACGCTCTACTTTTACAAGCAGTCTTTGAGTGCAGAGTGCAGCATTGAGTGCAGAGCATCTACCTTATAAAAATTCTGCCTTTCATATCGGGGTAGAAGACCCGGGAGTATCGCTTCACGAGGAAAAGCCTTTATGATGGATGACATCAGCTGATTTCACAATGGTTTGCTTAGCCATCCTCCCAAATCAGTTGACATGTCAAAGCAGGCAGAAGGATGGGAAAATGCCATTTCCTGCCTTTTCTGCCTTTTCTGCCTTTTCATTTGTCTGCCTTTCCTGTTTACGGGACGCTGTGACAGCTGGCAGCGCCCTGATAAATCTTCCATGGGTGCACCAGCGCACAGGCTTCGGTTATTCTGTCCTTCTCTCCTTAGACTTTGTGGAGACAGATCCTAGGCTGAAAGGATAGCCAAACACTGCCAAAGGGAAGGGAGTGGCGAGGAGCAGAGCCATGGATTAGGCTAATTAAATTAACCATAGCCAACCGTATTGTGCAAATCAGCTGTAGGCCTTAGTCTAATACCCATTTACCCAGTTTGGGGTGCTTCAAACCACCTTCTTTCCATTCAACTCAAACATGCACTTCCTCAGAGTTGTACGGATGGGGGAGTGCAAAATGCTTTTGCAAGTTTAAAGCACAGGCAGGATGTGCTGCAGAACTCTCCCCTCCTTACCCTACCATCCCTGGGATGCTCTTTTAAAATTGCATTTTAAAAAATACGTTTTGTTTCTTACAATGAGGAGGATGGGGAGAGGAGAGGAGAGGAGAGGAAGGGTGGGGGTAGGGTAGAAGGAAGGAGGGAGGGTTAGGGTTTAACATAGACTTAAAACCTGAAATATTCCTGTTGGGGATTTTACCAGAAACTTATAATAAGAAAATGTATATTTGATTATTCATCTTATAACAGCAGCTAGGATTGTATTTGCACAAAATTGGAAAAGCCAAGCGATTCCTACAGAGGAGAATGCGATTAGGAAAATATTAGAATGTGCAGAAATGAACAGATGCACACTGGCAATTAAAGAGAAAGTACAAACTGATTATTACACTATATGAGAAGCATTTTATCGATGGTTAAAGAATAAACATGAAAATTAGAAGTAAAATTAACTATGTTAATATGCATTAATTAGAGTTAACATAACTGATAGGGTTAAATAAATTAAGAAGAGGATTGTTATAATATCAAACATGTAAGATACCGGCATTAAGTTGGAATAGATAAATAATGAACATGATTGTAAAACTGAACTGTTGTTGCACAAAATATTTGTATACAGATGACACGCCGTTTAATGTACTGTTTGTATCACGATAAAATGAAAACTTTTTTTAAAAAGGAGGGAAGGAGGGAGGGAGGGAGGATAACCAGAAGTCTTACAATTCCTACCCATCTCAGCCTATAAGGCCATCATCAGGATGTTGTGTGAGGTTTACTCCAAAATATTGGGTGAAGACCAGTGGTGGGTTTCTGCCGGTTCGCACCGGCTCGGGAGAACCGGATGGTGAAAGTTACCAATCCAGTGAGAGGAGGTTCGACCGGTGGACCCGGAAGTAATTTCCAGAATGCCTGCCCCGGCCTTGTCGCTCACTCGCTCCCCCCCCGCCCGTCCACAGTATCCTAGCCCAATTCTGTGTCAAGTCCAATACCTGGGAGTGGAGGTGATGAACTAAGAAGCATGGAGAGGTCCAGCGGCACAATCCACCAGACAGCAGCACCAAGCTCAAGAGTTTTCTACTGGATTCCCCTCTGTCTTGCCTTCTCTGATCTCCCAAGGTTCTTTCCCCAGCATGTGATAGCCTTCTACTGGATTCCTCTCTGTCTTGCCTCCTCCGATCTCCCTAATTTCGGCCCTTAATCCTCCAGTTGTCTATTTTTGGGAGGTTTTCCCCTCTCTTCCCCCCCCCCCTTCATAGGAGTCCCAAAAAATTTTGCTACATGGCTTGGGGTGTGTGTGTGTGGTCATGTGACTGAGTGTGCATGAGTGATGTCAAGTTGGCCATACCCACCCGGTCACATGACTGCCAAGCCACGCCCACAAAATAGGCCACACCCACAGAATAGGTTCTAAAACCTATTCCAATATGACGGTTGGAATGCCCTGGGATTGTGTGATCCCCTTTTACAACCTTCTTGCAAGCAAAGTCAACGGGGGAAGCCAGATTCACTTAACTGTGTTACTAACTTAACAACCACAGCCATTCAATTAACAACTGAGGCAAGAAAGATCATTAAAAAGGGGCAAAATTCACTTAACAAATACAATACAATAGTAGAGTTGGAAGGGACCTTGGAGGTCTTCTAGTCCAACCCTCTGCCTAGGCAGGAAACCCTATACCGTTTCATGTTTTGCTTAGCATCAAGTTTTGGACTCAGTTGTGATTATACGTCAAGGACTACCTGCATTAATAACCAATATCTCAGAAAGGATGCAAATTTTAATGGTTAAACCTTTACAAGACAATGAGAAAAAAAATGTAAAAATTGTATCTGACATGAGAATTTGAAGGTATGGAAGATAACAAAGATAGGAATTCAAAGGACAATTCAAAAAAAGCTTCTGGACATAGAGCAACTAAGACAAAAAATCCTAGACAATGTCTCTTCAAGGGATTTAAGGCTGTTGAAAGCTTTGAAGGATCTTTTAAATGCCAAAGAATCAAGGAAGTTCAAATCCTGCAATGTCATTGGAATGATTTAATTGGGTAGTGCAAAAAAGAAGGAATATAAAGTTGGACTATTTGACCAAGGAGAAACTATTTGTTTGATATTTCTGGTGATTCCTAATGGATTATTATTATTTTTTTGCCGAACCAGGATAGAATAATTGACAGTTTCTGGATTGAGTATAGATAAAAGTGACAAAATAAAAATATATTTTTTAATTTGTAAGTTTAAAAGAGGATGAAAAGCTATTATATTAGTTTATGCTCGGTTTGATGAAAGGTAGAAGCCACTTCTTTACTATTGTATTGGTTGTCTTTTTCTTTTATCTTCCACTTTATTCTTTTTCTTCTTTTTCTGCATCTTTTGAACTTTTCTTTTTTTCTTCTCGTTCCTTTTTTAATTAGTTTTTACAGGTAGTCCCCTATTTGGGATTGTAATGGAGTTTACCCATTAGGGTCATAAGCTGTGTTGGTGGCACAATCACGGGAAGGACTTGAATTTTGTGGTGGTCATTAAGTAAATCACCATGGTTGTTAAGTGAATCCACAGTTAAGTGAACGGCTGTTAAGCGAATTCACTTTTTGTAATGGGCATTCCAGGTTGACTCAGCCTTCCATCCTTCCGAGGTGGGTAAACTGAGGACCCAGATAGTTGGGGGCAATAGGCTGACTCTGTAAACCACTTAGAGAAGGCTGTAAAGCACTGTGAAGCGGTATATAAGTCTAAGGGCTATTGCTATTTTTTTGCTGGAAACCAGAAGTAAATACTAGTTTCTAGTTAAAAAAACACCATTCTAACTTGGCTAATAGGACCATGGGATGTTGCAAAGAACTGTAAATGAGACCAGTTGCTGAGTGCCCCAGACAACAACATATGATCATGGGCAATGGGTGGCCATCAGAACTTTGAATCTGGGTCATAAGTACTTTTTTGAGGATGTGTCATAACTTCATACAGTCACTAAGCAATTGATCCTAAGCTGAGGACCACCTGTACTATGTTTATTTAAATTATCTATAAAAATACTTAAAGAAAAAGAATTATATCTAGAAGGCTACCAAGAACCAGTGCAGCTCTCCCTAATAGTCTTCTAAGGAGTGACTAAGGTGCATCCATGGCCATTATTACCTGCACTTCTGTATTCTGGAACAGTTGCAGCTTTCATGAGGTCTTCAAGGGTAGCCCCATGTAGCGTACTTTGTAGAAATCCAACTGGGGGATAACCAAGGCAGGAGTGACTATTTAGAAGACTCTCGGTTCAGAAACAGGTGCAACTGGCATACAAGATGGAGTTCTGCAAAGGCCTTGCTGGACACAGCTGCCACCTGCTGTTCAAGGAGAGTTGTGAGTTCAAGTCACAGGCTGTCAGTGGGGTAATGCAGCCCCGGTCAGAACCAAAGTTGGAAATTCTCTGGATCTGTAACTTAAGCATACACTCAAGCAGTCTTGCTCGAGTTGAGTTGAAATATATTCTTCCCCATCCGGAACCAACCCAGTTTTCAGACAATAATAGAGCATTGAAAAAGCATCCCTGGGCCAGCCAGAGACAGAGGTGAACAATTGCATATCATCAGGATATTGATAGTATTTAATCTCATGCTGAAGGATAAACTCATCCTGTGGCCCTTGAATACTAAATAGAGAATGAAGGCTGGACTTCTCTCCCCATAGAAAGAATGAAACTGGTCCTGGAGAAAAGAGAATTTCTATTGTGTTATCTCCAAGTACTGCAACATCCACTATCTAGTGTTGTTTGTCTTTCTTATCGACAATTGTTTTATTATGGTTTGTCGCACGGTCAGCTATATGTTTAGATTGAATTTGGCAGTTTTGTGCACCTATTGAGTCCTTTTCCAAGGACCTGGGATAGACACATGTTGTTTGATGGAGTTAAAGGTACTATGGCAAGGATGTAAGCTGTTCTAAGTAAAGCTGCCTTTTGCAATTGACTGATGGAGATTTTGTCAATGCCGATGGTGTTCAAGGGGTGCTCCAGATGTTTGGGCTTGCAGCCAGGGCACCTACGATTATTGGTACTATCTTAGCTTTCCTTTGCCATCGTTGTTCGGCTTCTATTTGTAGGTCTTTGTATTTTGTGATTTTTTTTTCTCCAGTTCTTTCTCTTTTATCCTCCCACCCCCCAGGTTCTGTAGCATCCATTATCCAGACTTATTTGCCTTTCATATCGACAGTTGTGTTATTATTACACTTGATCGCGCAGTCAGCCAGATGTTTTATCAAAACCCTGGGGCTTCTCTGAGGTTGTTTTTTTTTCCCCCTTTTGCAGATGGCCCAGAATCTCGACGATCATTTGCCCATGAGTGTCTTGGAGAAGCCTTAAGAATTCTTCGGCAAATCATTAACAAGTACCCACTGCTCAACACTTTGGAGACCTTGACTGCAGCCGGGACCCTCATCTCCAGGGTCAAAGGTCAGTGAGGGGATGCTCTTACCGGGAACTTTGCTTGCTCCTGATTTGATCTTATGATGAGCTCCTTAGGAGTGTGATCTTCAAAGCATGACTAATGTTTTTCAAACTTGACAACTTTAAGATGTATGGATTTCAACTCCCAGAATTCCCCCGCCAGCTGAAATCTACACATCTTAAGGTGGAAAAGTTGGAAAAAACACTTAATTTCAGTATCCCACTCTCTTTGCTTTAGGGCAGGGGTGTCCAAACTTGGGAACTTTAAGATTTGTGGACTTCAACTCCCAGAATTCCCCAGCCAGCATGGCTGGCTGGGGAATTCTGGGAGTTGAAGTCCACATGTCTTAAAGTTCCCAAGTTTGGACACCCCTGCTTTAGGGCACCTAGAGAGGGCAAGTAACATTATCTGTGTCATGATGTCATCAGAGGTGGGTTGCTCCCAGTTCGGCCCAGATCGGCCGAATCGGTAGTAGTGGTGGTGGGATGCTCCGCCCACCCGCCCGGATGCTTCTGCACATGCGCAGAAGCTTCTGTGCATATGCAGCAGTGTCATGCGCGCCCGAACCGGTAGTAAAAAAATTGGCAACCCACCACTGGATGTCATCCTGTAAATGATGTGAATTGTATAATCTGCACATGATTGGTGCAAATTACGCTATCTGTGTCATCTGTTCATGGAGGTCAGGATGCTCACGGTATCAACATGGCCTACTTCAGATAACCTGTGAGCCCAGCATTATGAATAGATGTAGGCTTCCCAACTGTCCTGAGCTATATGTGGCTTGTTTGGTTTTGATTTAATATAATGTGTGAATCCAGATGTTCTTGCTTATAAACCACAGCTTGTGGCCTAGTGTGCATACAGATGCAATAAATTATGGCCTATTTAACTAGTCATTAAGTGTTAGCACACTTCACATTTTGTGAACCAAATTAATAACTTCTGGAATAAATGTGTATTTATTCCAGAAGTTATAGTATGATAGTGTGTGTACCATAGGTTGAATAGAGATGTTAGCAAATATATATATATATATAATTTTTTTATTTTTGAATAAACAGACACAGACAAAACACAACAAACACCTCAAAAATATCTTCCTTGTAAAAAGTGTGTCAATTGGTTCCAAAGAGCTTTCGTACATCCCTTCCACAGTCATCACCTACAATTCATATCAAGTTATATATTTTAAATTAAATATATTTATATATATTACTATCATCATACCTCAATCTTCATATGACTATAATTGTTTTTACGTCCCTTTATATAAAATATTCCAAAATTTAAAGCAAAACCACATGATGGTATTCCGATATCTATTTTCAATATCTTCCAGCAACATTATATCTTTATAACACTTTCTAAATAAAAATTAATTATGTTTAATAACAAAGTTTCTAAACCTCCTTTCTTAATCACTGTTTACAATTTATATCAAATTTCCCTTTTATCACGTCAATACAAATATTACATTATCATTATCAATCATTTATTTAACAATATTCGTCATCATTTCATTTGGGGGGGGGGCGTCTTAGTTTAACTAAATTTAACAACTCTTTTTTTTAATATTATAAGCTTTCATGCATAACAGAGTTTCTAAACTTCCTTTCATGATCACCATTTAGAATTTATACCAAATTTCCTCTTATCAAACCAATACATATGTGTACATTGTTATCATTATCAATTATTTATCTAACTATATCCATTATCACTTCATTTTTAACATAATGCTCTAATTTTAATTAAATTTGACTAATATTTTGTTAGTTTTCATATCTCAACCTGTGTCTTTCCAGTAATAGTGCAGTCTTATGTCTTTTGCCATTTGTGGGATTAGTCTTCTGGTTATTTCCTTAATCAAATTTGTGTGGACTTCTCTTTGCAACTTGTTGCTTTTTACATATCTTGTAAAATCTCGAGACCCTCCATCAGCTTCTTTAATCAGCTTATCTTTGGTTATCAGTAGTGCTTTTGTCGAAGTTTCTCTCCTTGAATCCATCAATTCTTCTCTTTTTTCTTCTTCTATACCTTGAAATCTAGGGTAGAACTCCTTTCCTTCTATCTTCCCTTTCCATGTTCCACTCTTTCCATCTCCAACCACACTCAGTTCACCGACAGTGTCCACAATTATCTTGCCTCTTTGTTCATTTCTTCCCTGGGTTTTTAGGACTCTAACCTCCACTTTTTCCATTTGCTGGATAACTTCAACTCTTCCATCGAATTTCACTGCATTACAATCTATATTTTCCAATCTCTTCTCAATTCTCTCTGTTGTTTCTAATAATTTTTGAATTTCAAACATAATCTGTTGTAATGTTATGGTTTCTTTTTGGTGCTGTGCCATTCTTCCAACTAGTAAACACTGCTCCTCTAGTTTCAAAACAAGGTTTTGTTTTCACTTCTCTCCAGCTGTCAAAGAAGCATCCAAAGAACACCTGCATAAGCAACCCATGCTCTTCTCCTTATCTCTTCTGTAAACAAGCTGAAGCCTTTGAAGTGCAAAGTCAAAATGATCAAAGAGAAAAAAGAGTTCCAGGACTCAACCTCCAACCTCCAAGTGGCAGTGAAACTTCTTTTCCCTCTGATATTACTACTCTCTTTATATTCCTTTTATATCTTCTTTTATTCCAGGCTTAAAAGAAACAAAATTCTTAAATGGAGCAAAATAAAGAGAAAAAACCCATCCAAACCAATTTTATAAAAATAAAGAAAAAGATTTCATCCATAGGTCAAAAAAGAAATAGAAGAAGAAAAACCAATACTTTCACTTTAAAAAGTAGGAAATATTTGCAAAACTTCCATCCATAAAAGAAAATGGAAAAAAAAACATACTGTCCAATATAGCTTAATTTTGCCGCTTATTTTCTTTTTTTTTGTAAGTTTAATTTAGCTTTGATTTTTTGGGAGCAGTCTCTATAACAATAAAATTTCCTCTCCAGATGGACACACTTTCTCTTTCCGTTCCCCCCCCCCCCCCCCCCGTTGCAGAGCTGTCCCAACTTCAGTAGCTTTTGGCTGCGTTTTTGTCGCCAGCAAGAAGAGACTCTCTTGGATCAATCAGGGACTTTGCGATGTCCCTGAGATCAACAAGACATACTCTTCTCTGTCACTGTCTCTTTGGGACGGTTTAGGTCCAAAACGACTGTCCAGCAGCAAAAAAAACCCGACTGCGATCTCGGAGCTCCGAGATCACACGTTGTACCGTTGCGACGTCAGCTCCTGTCTCCCGAGCAAAATTTTGTTTGGCCTGCATTTTAATTCACTCTTCTTGGACAGTACATTTATTTTTATGCAGGTAGTCCTCAACTTATGAGTACAACTGGGCCCAAAATTTCCATTGCTAAGTAAGGCAGTTGTTAATACCCAATTTTACCACCTTTTATGCCATGATTGTTAAGCGAAATCAGTACAGTTAAGTGAATCATGCAGTTATTAAGCAACTCTGCCTTCCCCCATTGACTTTGCTAGTCAGAAGCTCCTGAAAAGGTTGCAAATGACAATCAAGGACCCCAGGATACTTCAACCATCATAAACACCACTGGTGGGTTTCCATTTTTTTTACTACCGGTTCGCTCGCTTGTAACTATTATTTGCCCATGTATTAAAGGGTTGAAGCTGAAGTAGTCGTTGACGGGTAGGACGATGTAGCAGACAATTCTGTGTACTATGCTTAGGTCAGACCATAGGCAGCGTAGTTCCATGTTGTCCAAGTCCCAACATTTTGAGCCTGGTGGTGTAAGGGATTCTATTGTGAGCAGAGGAGGGAAGTACTCTTGTTGTGAAATACTTCTGGATCCGCTCAATTGTATTAATGTCTGATCAACAGTGTGGACTCCAGGCAGATGATCTTGGTCCTTTAAGACTGGTGGATTTCAACTCCCAGAATTCCCCAGCCACCTATGCTTCAATTGGGGGAGTTGAAGTCCAGACGTCTTAAAATGGCCAATGAACACTCCTGCTCTAAACGATTCTGTGAATTGCCAAACTAATTCTTTACTATGGCATGTACGAGTATTTACAGAGATGAGACACTTTCATTTTTCATCTTGGGCCTCACCTTTCTTTAGAATATCTTGGCATCAGAGGAATTGACTTTTTTGTGCTCTGAATCATAACAGAGTAGCTGAGGAGGAAGTGGTAGGCAGAGAATGGCAGCTTCTGTAGCTCAGCAGAACCAAAATGTTTGCTTTCTGTTGCTGGCTTGGTTTCCTGTATCCTGAACAGTTTAACCACAAAAATAAGAGAAGCTTCATGTGCATGACATCTGCCATAGAGATCTTTGGAGAAAGAAAAAAACCTAGGCAATTGTGTGACAGTGTATCCCCTCCCCCCAAGCAAACATTAAAGTGGACTTCAGTTTCCCAGGGATTATGAGTGATGGGTCAGTGTCAAAGAATGACTTGTGCAAGGACGGTTCTGTCCCAGGATCATTTTCTACGACCAAAATATTAGTTTTGCGTAATTAATTCTTTAGTGTGATGTAATTGTTGCCACTGGTTCCTCCATAAAGCTAATAGCAATAGCACTTAGACTTATATACCGCTTCACAATGCTTTCACAGCCCTCTCTAAGTGGTTTACAGATTCAGCCTATTGCCCCCAACAATCTGGGTCCTCATTTTACCCACCTCGGAAGGATGGAAGGCTGAGTCAACCTTGAGCCTGGTGAGATTTGAACTGCCAAATTGCAGGCAGCCGGCAGTCAGTAGAAGTAGCCTGTGGTATTGCACTCTTAAGCACTGCGCCACCACGGCTCTTAATCCTCAACTTATGACCCAACCTGGACCCGAGGAAAGTTATAATTATTTTTCAAAATAATTCTTCCCCTCCCCCCACCGAAGATGATGTTATTGTATTGCCGTGAAGTGCTGCCTTGCTCCTTTTCCTTTCCACCCCCAGCCCCCACATGGGGAGCCTTGGAAAACACACAGAAATGTACAGTCTTATTGTGCTACAGCTCTACAGTTGCGCTGTGTATCCTGTAGGATGCCTTTTAAGATTGATGAGTTGGGGAGAATGTCAAGGTTTTCCTTTTCCATCTGCATTTTTTTAGGCTTCCACTATGAGTCTAACCACGAAGCTGAAAAACGTGAATTTGAGAAGGCCGTGGAGATGATTGCAGTCTCCTTCAGTAGCACGTAAGCAAAAGATCAGCTCAAAGGCAATTTTAACAGAATTTAGAAACACAGCATCATAACATTAGACAGGGGTGGGCTTCAAAATTTTTAGCAAGGGGTCCTAGTCCAGGGGTCAGCAAGCTGTGGGTCTTTCATCCCTCTGCTGCGGCTCCCTATCGCCGGTCAGCTCCCCAATTGATAGGGCTTTCAGTTAGGACAGGGGTGTCCAAACTTGGGAACTTTAAGACTTGTGGACTTCAACTCCCAGAATTCCCCAGCCTGGCTGGGGAATTCTGGGAGTTGAAGTCCACAAGTCTTAAAGTTCCCAAGTTTGGACACCCCTGAGTTATGACATGTAGAGGAAAAAGGATGCTGTGCTAGGAGGAAACTCTATCGTGGAGGGAACCAGATTTCCGGTCAGCTCCAGAATTGAATGGGGGGTTTTGTGGTTAGGACCTTTGTGGCTCTTTGGGTGTTTAAGGTTGCTGATCCCTGGCCTAGTCAGCCTCCTGTAGGATGGGGGTGGGTGGGTGGTGTTTTTGCCCCCCCCCCAGGCTCTGCCTTCCTGAACTTCCAGTAGGCCTGTTTTTCGTTCTCCCTGAGCCTCTGCAGGTGCCCTGCACTTTACCTGCATCCAAAACGGGCCATGTGGGGATTCCTGGGAAATTAGGGGTAGGCGGGGACAGCCAGGAGTGGGATTTGGCACCTTCTTACTCTTATGATTCTAAAACAGGCGTTTCCAAACTTGGGAACTTTAACCCAAAGGTGCTTTTTAAAAACGCAACTGGACTTTTTTTTTGTTTTTCTTTGAAGATGTTTCGCTTCTCATCCAGGAAGCTTCTTCAGCTCAAATCTTCTTGGATGAGAAACAAAATGTCTTCAAAGAAAAGCCAGAAAGTCCAGTTGTCTTTTGAAAAAGCACCTTTGGGACAATCATGGCCTGGATGACTGAGAATCTCCATAGACATTTGATAACGTTAAGATCGGTGGACTTCAACTCCCAGAATTGAAGTCCACTAATCTTTTCAGTTGCCAAGTTTGAAGTCCTCTGCTCTAAAAGAAAGAACACTAAGTTTGAGTTTCTTTCTTTTCCTTGAAAAGAGATATTTTAAACATTAATGTTCAGTTTCACTACTCTAAATTATGTTTGTACATATTTGCAGTAAGAAAAGGTGAGAGTTAAAATAGTAATGCCATGGGCCTCAGATGCTGATTTTTGCATGCACTGGTATGGTGCAATTCCAAGTAACATTTTCTTAATGATTATTTGAGTTATAATGCTGAATAGAAAATAATTCTGATGTAGGATGTTGGACTAGACTTCTAAGCTGATAAATGAGACTGTATTTCCTATCATTCCCCCCCCCCCAATCATTAGCCATTTATGATAGGGGATGATGGGAGTTGCAGTTTCAAACAGTTAAAAAGTGGAGCAAGTGTTGTTTGTGCAATCAACACCGGCAAGCAAAAATGTCTCTATTAATCTCTTTTTGAGGTTCAATGATAGTTTTAGCGGCTGCTACTAACTTGCTAGTTATTTCCTAGTATATCAACCTTTTTCCTGTTTTGTTTTCTTCCCCATTCCAGTGTCTCTGAGTTCCTCATGGGAGAGGTGGACAGTAGTACCATCCTTTCGATTCCTCTTTCTGATCTAAATCAGGTGAGCCCTTCAGTTCATTGCCCAGAGGGACACTGTCCTGTTTTGAATGAGTAAACAGCGGGTTTAATCTCTGGTACTTCAGAAGAAATGGATCCTGAGCTGAGAAAAACATATTTTTTTCTTTGTATCCTAATTCCAAATGATTCTTAGGGCCTAAGAAACATTAAATATTTTGGCTCTAAAACATGATGGGGCAGCTGGGCCCTCTCTTGGCATCTGTTGTGCAACCACCTCCAAAGGTTATATAGGCTCCAACACTGGACGTTTTTAAAAAGAGATTGGACAACCAAATGGTATAGGGCTGTGATGGCAAACCTATGGCACGCGTGCCACAGGTGGCACACGGAGCCCTCTCTGCAGGCGCGCAAGCCATTGCCCAGCTTAGCTCCACCACGCATGCACACACGCCTTCCACCGGCCACCTAATTTTTGGGTCTCTGCCACACATCCCCCCCCCATGCCCCATTTTTGGCTTCAGGGAGGTCTGCTAGGCCCAATATGGGGTGCAGTGGGGAAGTGTTCCCCCCCCCCCCTGGCACATTTTTTGTCCCAAGAGGCTTCAGGGAGGCCTGCTAGGCCCAAAATGGGAAGCAGGAAGTTGCGCACATACGTGGGGGTGGGGGAGTGTGGATGGTGTCGTGCGTGCATGCCAGTGGTGGGATACGACTGGTACGCCCCGGTACGGGTGTACCGGTGCCTGCTGGAAGTACCAGGTACCGTTCCGGTAGAGTTCTCCGGAGAGGCCTGCCCTCCTTACCTGTATTCGAGCCGATCGGGGCTTACGCGCATGGCAAGCAGCTGGAGCATCACGGGCGGTAAGTACGCATGTGCGTGCTGCGCATGTGCTGCGCGATTGCATGTGGTGGACGCCCGGCGGAACCCACCACCGGTGCACGCCCAGAGGGACAGGGAGCATTGCATTATGGGTGTGGTCATGTACGCGCACGCGCAATTTCGGCACGTGAGGACAAAAAAGTTAGCCATCATTGGTATAGGGTTTCCTGCTTGAGCAGGGGATTGGACTAGAACAGGGCTCTCCAACCTCGGCAACTTTAAGACTTGTGGAGGTCAGCTTCCAGAGTTCTGGGAGTTGAAGTCCACAAGTCACAAAGTTGCCAAGGTTGGAGACCCCTGGACTAGAAGACCTCCAAGGTCCCTTCCAAACTGTTATTCTGTTTTTCACCTTTCTTAAAGCGCCATCAGTGACCTTCAGAGCAGGGAATAGATCTTGCTGGTTGAGGTACAGCCAAAAGTCCCAAGTCTGGTGCTTTAGCTCCTGCAAATAAAAAAGGCTCGAAGATAGAAGAAGATCCACCCACTCAATTTGTTTTAGAAGAGAGGTCTCTAAAGTAGTATAGGCCTCCCCCTTAATCATCTTCAACCGCCTTGCCCTACATGAATGTTTTGCTCTGTAATTGGCAATACCACCATGGCAACCGCTTGGAATTTGAAGGGAGGTTCTGGGACTAAGGAACTAAAAGCTATAGGAAACTGTAGCATGCGGCACTATCCACTAATTAAAAATAAAACGAATGTATGATTTCTTATGTACTGATCCTGCTAATGGATGTCAGGGTCCCTTATATCTTTCAGTATAATTATTTCAGAAGGATAGGGTGAACAAGGAGATCATGTCCCTTTGTTTCATTCACTTTTTTACCTATGCCATTTTCTAATGGAGGCAGAGTGGTGCAGTGGCCTGGAGGTGGAGCTCTCGCCTTGCAATCAGGAGGCTGTGAGTTCGATCCTAGGTAGAGGCAGATATTTCTCTCTCCGGGCACAATGAGAATATATCTGCTGGACAGAGCTCCGCATTGGCGACAGGAAGGGCATCTGGCCATTAAATGCTCTGCTAGCTCCATTCAGTTGCCCACACCCCGCAAGGAATTATGGGGTCATTAAATGCCGATGAGGATTTTCTAATGGAGCAAGAGAACTAAGGCACTGTCTCCATAAAAAGGGAAAGCTTTGGCAAGGACAGAATAAGAAAGCAGACATCATAGAGGTGTCCTTAAAGGCTCTGAGAGTAATTTTTTCTCCCCCCTTACTTGTAGTCGGTGGAAAATCTATATGGGGGCATTACAAATTTGGGACCAGAAGATGTGCTGCATGGTAAGGAAGATTTCAGCTCAGGTAAGAATCCACTTTGCTATGATTTATGTTCCCTTACTGGCTTCTCGTGAATTGTGCAGTGTTCTACATTTATGCAACATAAACAAATAATGTTGATATCATTCTGATGCTTTCTCTTTTATGTGTGTGTGTGTGTGTGTGTGTGTGTTTCAATAAAGAATAAAATATATTTTAAAAAGGAAAAATAGAAAAAGGGGAAAAAAGAGGAAAAAGGAAAATAACTTCCGGCTTTTTTTCATTAATTACAAACATAAAATAAATTAACCTTTCGATCTGAAATTGAGTAATTGAGTAACACCCAATGTTTCTATAAGTCTAATCGTAAAGTCCCAAAATTAATATAGGCCTTTTTGTCTCCAGCAAAGAATCCAAAAATGGTTTCCAGATAGAAACAAAGCAAGATAGTCTTTCTTTAATTAAAGTAGTTAGTTTCACCATCTCAGCCAATCTCTATTGTGAGGAATCTGCAGATCTTTCCATTTCTGTACATACAAAGGTCTCTTGCTGTTATCTATATACATAAAAATGGCTCTGTTTGTGTGTGTGTATGTTCCAGCATAACTCTGGAACGCCTCGAGCAACTTCAATGAGACTTGGTTCACAGATGACTTACTCTCTGGAAATAAATACTGTGGGGGGTAAAACACCCCTAACACCCCTTGGGGTGTGTGTTCTGTTAAGATACAGCCTGTTGTGCCTTAAAAATAGCTTCTACTGTACTGCCATAAAATGGCTTCTACTGTACAGCACCGTGGAGTTGCCATGGTAACGGTTTCACGGTACTCCACAAGGGGGCACCCTCTGGTAAGGGGGAAAATCCAACATTAGAAATTATGTTTGGTCTAGACATTTTCCCCCTATAAATAAATACCTGGTCAACACTGGGTTATCAACTAGTCATATATAAAAGAAAGTCCCATGTTTTTTCTCCAATTGCTTATCCATTATACCTAGAAGAAAAATAATTCAAATTCTTTCTCATGCTCCTAATTATTGCACACGCTTGTCCTGGCAACCTCTTAATTCTGCTCTGTTTCCATAACATCAGTTTCATCCCATTTTTAGCTCATGGATGAAACATAAGCTTGAATTATCTTTGGCTATATCAGTGTTGAAATAAACTTTTCATTCCTACTCTGATGCTACCCAAAAGCAATTAAAATGTGTTAGGCTACATGAACCATGTACCTTGGAAGAGCAGCAAATTTCATGCTGCAATAGTTGGGGGCTGACTTAAGGCTGGATAGGAAATGCTTCAGCTCAACTGTGCAAAAAGTTCTCTCTGATATTTTGCATTTTGGAGCTTTCTTTGCATTTCTTCTTCCTTGCTCTCCATCAGTGCTCACACAATTAAACATTACAAAAAGACAACTGTTGCATTACGATGCTGTTTGTGGTATTTGGAAACCGCTGCATGAAGGGAATGTTGATTTAATCAGACTTTTATCAATTTCAGAAAAGGTTGCTTTTGACATTAGCTGAAGAGTATATGAAATTAGCCTATTTTTAGGGCTGCGCAAAATTAGATTTTGGCAGCCAAAGGATAAGGTGAAGCTCACTCATTTGCTACTTTTCCTGCGATGCAGCACGCCTGTCAGTTGAAGAGGTGAACGTGCTCCTTCAGAGGTGTGATGGAGGGGTAGACTTTGCCCTCAAATATGCCAAGAGCATCTCCAAGTACATGAAGGATCTTATCTACTACATGGAGAAGAGGACCATTCTGGGTGAGCTGACAGCAAAGGGCAACTGCTAAGCTGATTCGATGCCTTTGGGGAGTGAAGTTTCTGCAGTGCCAAAGTCTGCAGTCAATCAGGGGCGTCAAACTCAAGGCCTGAGGGCTGGATTAGGCGCATGGAGTGCTTAGATCTGACCCGCAGGGCTGACCTGGAAACAGTGAAGGACTGGCCCGCGGTGCCTCTGCCAGCAAAAACAGAGCTCTGTTTTTGCTGGCAGAGGGTGACAGGAAGCCGTCACAGCCAAAAACAGAGCTCGGAAGCCAGTTTTCGCGGCCAGAGGCCTCGAGCCACCACAGGCACCCCTGATGCAAATGATGTTGAGCTGGTCATGCCCACTTGCCGCTCCCCGGGGGCGGCATACACTTACCTTCCCTACCGGTTCACAAATGTGAGCATGCTCACTTATCTTGCATGCACCACTTTCATACATACACAGATCCTTCTGCACATGCACTTTTGGCAAAAAAATGGCCTAAACGGGATGCTGTAGAGCCGGGCGCGGGTGGGCGGAGCCACCGGCAATTTCTGCTACCGGTTCAGGCGATCCGGTCCGAATCGGTAGAATACCACCTCTGCCCTCCCCCACTGGTCAAATATAACCTTGATGCAGCCCTCAATGAAATCAAGTTGTAGACCCCTGGTTTACATTATTTTATGTTGTTTTATAAAACCAATGATCAAAGCAACCCTAATAATTACCACTACAGCTGGTCCTTGACTTACAACCATTCATTTAGTGACTGTCCAAAGGTACAATGGCACTGAAAAAAAGGCACTTATAACCATTTTCCACACTTACGACTGTTTGCAACATTCCCTATAGTCATGTGATCAAAATTCGCAGGCTTGGCAACTGGCATGCATTTATGACAGTTGTAATGTCCTGGGGTCATGTGTTCACCTTTTGCGACCTTCTGAAAAGAAAAGTCAGTGGAAGAGCCAGATTAACAAACATGTCACTAACGAAATAATTTCAGTGATTCACTTAACAAAAAAAGTTCCTAAATGGAGCCGCGTTCACTTAACAACCATCTTGCCTAGCAGTGGAAATTTTGGACTCGCTTGTGGTCAGAAGTCAAGGATTAGCTGCATTGCAAAATTAAAACACAGGTAGTCCTTGAGTTATTGGATTGTAACTGAGCCCTGCAATTAGGGTCCTAAGTTGTGACGGTCATAAAACGGGTCACCATGTGACCGGACTCGATTTTACAATCTTTGTTTGTGTCGCTTATTAAGCAAAGGCTGCAATGCTAAAGTAATCACTGCAGTCGTTAAATGAACCCATTGTTTGCTGGGGGAGGGGGGGGCGCATGGATGCTGGAAACTGGAAGTAGACTCTGCTTTCCCAGCAAAAACCTCATAAATTGCAATAATGTGACTGCAAGGTGCTGCAAACCAACAATGAAATTTGAAACCAGGTTATAAGTGCCTTTTTCAGGTTCCATCATGACTTTGATCAGCCACTAGTCAAGGACTACCTGTAGCAATAAAGGCATATAATAGTTCTTTCTAATCTTCTTCCATCAGCCACTCTTTCCCTTCAGCCTTGAAACTTTCCCTTATAGATCCTGGCCCCCACTTGCTTTTGGCCTTCAATCCTTAGGGGACTGTGGCCTTCAAGATAACCAACATTGCAGCTGTCAGGATTCCGACGAATGCCCTAATTCAGGGATCAGCAACCTTAAACACTCAAAGAGCCACAAAGGTCTTAACCGGAAGCCCCCCGTTCAATTCTGGAGCCGATTGGAAGTCTGGTTCCCCTCATCATAGAGTTTCCTCCTAGCGCGGCATCTTTTTCCTCTGCTGACCGGACGTCCAGTTCCCCCATCATAGAGTCTCCTCCTAGCGTAACGTCCCTTTTTTCCTCAACCTGTCCTAACCTATCAATTGTGGAGCCGACCGGTGACAGGGAGCCGCAGCAGAGGGATGAAAGAGCCACATGCGGCTCCAGAGCCACGGGTTGTTGAACTCTGCCCTAATTAAATCATGAGCCTTTTGATCTAATCCAGTATTGCCTACAGGTAGTCCTTGACTTATAACCACAATTCAGCACAACATTTCTGCTGCTAAGCAAGACAGATGTTGAATGACTTTTGCCCCGTTTCACAACCTTTCTTCCTGCACTTGTTAAATGAATCACTGCGAATCTGGCTTCCCCATTGACTTTGCTTGTCATAAGGTCGCAAAAGGGGGTTATATGAACCCAGGACCTCATGGTCACATGCAGCCATCACAAATACCGTATTTTTCGGACTATAAGACGCAACGGTGTATAAGACGCACCAAGATTATGAAGAGGTAAGTAAGAAAAAAAAAAGGGTTTTGCCTTCCCTCAGCCCCCAGCAGCCCTCGGCCGGCTTCAGCAGGGCTGGGGCAAGGCAAAAACGCCCCTATTTTTGCCTTGTCCCAGCCCTGCTGAAGCTGGCCGAGGGCTGCTGGGGGCTGAGGGAAGGCAAAAAAGCCTCTGTTTTTGCGGAAAAATGGCACATTTTTCGCAAAAATGGGATGCGGGGGCAGGGCTTCGGGAGGCCAAAAATGGCTGTATTCGGTGTATAAGACACACCAACATTTCCACGCTCTTTTGGGGGGGGGGAGGAAAGGTGTGTCTTATACTCCGAAAAATATGGTACATGCCAGTTGCCAACCATTCAAATTTTGACCGTGTGATCATTGGGATGCTGCAACAGTTGTAAGTGTGGAAAATAGTGATAAGTCACTTTTCCCAATGCCGTTGTAACTTTGTACGGTTACAAAATGAATGGTTGTAAGTCAAGGACACCCATACCTAATCTTTTAAACTATACATTCCAGCTGTAACTTCCTGTGTACAAAAAGCTGATTTTTATCACCTGCCTCTGGCCGGGCTAAAATTAACCTTCACTAGCAATGATTCCTTTTGCATTTTGGAGTCTGAATCTTTCCCTGCCCTACCTTGAAATACCCAAGGATGAATGTGGATTAACAGTGGCAATTAAAGAGAAAGAACAAATTGATTATTATATTATATGGGAATCATTTTATCGATGGTTAGAGAATAAATATAAGAATTAGAAATAAAAGCAGAGGAGTAAAATGTAGAAAATGTATTAATAGAGTTAAATAAATTAAGAAGAGGATTATTATAATATTAGACACTTAAGGTATTGGTATTAAGCTAAGAATAGATTAAATAATGAATATGACTCTAAATTTTAACTGTTATTGCACAAAACATTTGTACCCAGACGACACACTGTTTAATGGAAGATGGATTGTTTGTATTAAAATAAAATTTAAAAAATTGATTTAAAAAATATGGAACTTTCTGCATACAGATCAAATGTTCCATGCCCTGAGTTAGAATCTTTCCCTACCAACCCCCCCCCCCCCCCTAATAGTCAAAGCACCCGTACATTCTACTTCTAGCTGTATCTTGTTCTCCAGAGTTATGGAGGAAAAAAATATGATTCTTCAACTCTCAATGCCATGGCAGAAATCTCTGAACACTTGCTTTTTAATGTCAACAAAACCTAACCTGGATCACAGCAGTATTTTTGTCATTTTTTTTTGTCCTCAGAAATTGAATTTTCCAAAGGACTTCAGAAGATTGTGAACACCTGCAAGCAAACTGTCACTCAAGAGGTAAGCCCAGAGCAGTGGTGGGTTTCAAATTTTTTTAGAACCTCTTCTGTAGGTGTGGCCTGCTTTGTGGGCGTGGCTTGCTGGCCATGTGACCAAGTGGGTGTGGCTTGGCAGTCATGTGTGGGTGGGCATGGCCAACTTGTAAAATGTGGTGAAACTCACTTAACAACGTTCTTGCTTAGCAACCAAAATGTTGGCTCAGAAACTCTGGCATTTGAAGCATGCAAGTCTTAAAGCTGTCAAGTTACAAGACCCTTGCACCCCTAACCCTTTAGGGAAAAAAACCCCCAGGGGTGTTCAAACCTGACAGCTTTAAGACTTGTGGACTTCAACTCCCAGAATTCCTCCTCTAGACATATTGGCTTAGGAACTCTGGCATTGAAGTGTGCAAGTCTTAAAAGCTGTCAAGTTACAAGACCCTTGCACCCCTAACCCTTTAGAAAAAAACCCCAGGGATGTTCAAACTTGACAACTTTAAGACTTTAAGGTTTAGATAGGACTCTTAGAGGCAGGCGGGGTGATTGGTGAGCCAGCCAATCAGTGAGCGGTGGGCGGGGCAAGCGTGGTATGGACGGGCAGGGGGAGGGAGCTGGAACCGGTTCTAAACGGAACGGTAGATTTGTGGAACCTCTTCTATAGAAGAGCTTAGAACTGGCAGGAACCCACCCCTGGCCCAGAGTGATATGAGCATGATGTGTACAATTTATTTATTCTATTTGGATTTGTTGAGTAATAGGTGGGAGTAAGAAGTCTGGAATTTGCCTGGTTATTTTATTGCAATATTTTAAATGCGTATGGCTGCCCATCTCAATCAAATGACTCTGGATGGTGGACCATCATAAAATCAATTAGAAAATGAATTACAATCACAACATTGAAAATTAAATGCATACATCAACTAATAAAATACGATCCATAGATGTTAAGATCACCAAGAAACAAATAATCTTCCACATACACAAGACCACCACCCCCAAGCCTGGGCACATAACCAGACCTTCAAGATTGTCCCAAAGGTGCTTTTCCAAAAGGCAACTGGACTTACTGGATTTTTTTTCCCCTTGAAAATATTTCGCTTCTCATCTGAGAAGCTTCTTCAGTTCTAACTGAATGATGGAGAAAGGAAGGATTCATATTCTTTGTGATCGTTAGCACTCTTTCTGAGAGTTATCGTGGAGGAGCTGAGGAGGGGGGATTATCTGTATCTTTAGAGTCACCTCCTGAATCAGAGTGGAACTGCAAAGAATACAAATATAATACTCCCCAGCATTTAGCTAGAATGGAAAAAGCTTCATGGATGAGAAGTAAAATGGTTTCAAGGGGAAAAAAACTAAGAAAATTCAGCTACCTTTTGACTCCTTAGGGGCAACCATGGCCTGGATCAGAGGTGGGCGTCACATACTGTAACAATGGGTTCGCTCAGCCCCGGAAATGTGAGCGCGGGGGGCGTCACAAAATGCATGCAGCATCGCAAAACACGGCCCTTTGCTCACGTGTGCCGTCCACACATGAATGCAGTGTCAAAAAATGTAGCGATATAGGACAGAATTGCGCTCGGGCGCCACCCACAGGTCACAATTACCGATTTGCTCAAACTGGTCCGAACCGGCCAAAACCCATCACTGGCCTGGATGATTGAGAGTCTCCAAAGACAGAACTTGGAGACTTCACGAAAGGCCAACAGGGTTGAGGCCACCCTATTCTCCAGAGGGAGGATGCTCTAGAGGGCAGGGGCTATGGCAGAAAAGCAGTGCTTCCTAGTCCCTGCCAGCCAACATTCCTTGACTGATGGGACTCAGAGCATGCCCATCCTGCCAGGCCAGATTGGGTGGATAGAAAGAACTGGGAGAAGACATGCCACGGGTAAACAATGCCAAACCATAAAGGGCTTTAAAGGTGACAACGTTGAATTGTGCCCTTTGTAACTGCCAACTTGTAAAGCATTCCTGGCGTCCTCTCGAGTTGCCATCGGCAGGAGAGGGAAGAACTGATGGAGCAGTTCAGCAGCCACAACCAGAAGCACATTCCATGCATGCATTTGTCAAGGTTGGATCTCAGGTTAGAGAGATCTCAGAGCCAGCCTGAAAGGCATGTTTTCTACAGTCTGTGAAAGTGCTCTGTTGGATAATGTGATTTATGACACACCCTGGGGGAAGCGGGGAAATAGGGCCACAGTTGGGCCGTAAATCACTTGGGGTAGAGCTGACTTCACTTGGGTATGTGCTGACATGTTGCTCCTAATAAATAACTGGATTTCTTTTGAAACTTGGCTCGAGGCTCATGAGTTAATTAGGGCATCCGTGGAAACCCCGACAGTAACCTTTGCAGCTCACAGAGCAGAGGTGTCTCATGCACCGAGTAACTCAAATCATTTACACCTGGGGTGGTAACTGCAGCAGTTCCTCAGCAGTTGAAACTTCCAAATGCTCTTCAAGGGCAGCCCCGCGTAGAGCACATTGCGGTTATCCAGAGTGCTTGAGCTGCTCTTCCTTTGGGTATGAATGAATTCCTGTGATTTGCTCCTCAGCCCTCCATGCCGTTCCTCTCCATCTACTCGCTGTCCCTGGAGCAAGACATGGAATACAGTCTCAACTGCCTTCAAGCGGCCACCACTTTGCGAACCGAAACGTATATGCAGGTAAAAAGAAGACGGTGGCAAAATTGGGGTTTGGGTTCTTCTTTTACAGATTAACAGATTTGGAAGGGACCTTGTAGGTCATCTAGTCCAACCCCCTGCCCAAGCAGGAGACCCTGCACCATTTCTGACATATGGCAGTCCAGTGCTCTCACTGTCCGAAAATGTCTCCTTAATTCTAGGTTGAATCTCTCCTTGATCAGTTTCCATCCGTTGTTCCTTGTCTGGCCTTCAGGTGCTTTGGAAAACAGGTTGGCCCCCTCCTCTCTGTGGCAGCCCTTCAAATACTGGAAGACTGCTATCATATCTCCCATTGTCCTTCTCTTCACTAGACTAGCCATGCCCAGTTCCTGCAACCGTTCTTCATATGTTTTAGTCTCCAATCCCCTAATCATCCTGGTTGCTCTTCTCTGCACTCTTTCTAGAATCTTAACATCTTTTTTATAGTGTGGTGACCAAAACTGGATGCGGTATTCTAGTCTTACTAAGGCTTTATAGAGTGGTATTACTACCTCACTTGATCTTGATTGTCTCCCTCTCTTTTGTTAGCCCCACAGAGCGTGCTATACAGGTAGTCTTTGATTTATGACCACAGATGAGCCCAACATTCCCGTTCCTAAGTGAGACAATTGTTAAGTGCATTTTGCTCCATTTCACAACAATTCTTGCTTTGGTTGTTAGGTGAATCACTACAATTGTTACATTCGTCACACGGTTGTTAAGTGAATCTGGCTTCCCCGTTGACTTTGCTTGTCAGAAGGTCGCAAGAGGGGATCACATGACCCCAGGATACTGCAGCTATCATAAACATGAACCAGCCAAGCATCCAAATTTTGATCATGGGACCATGGGGATGCTTGCTATGGTAGTAAGCGTGAAAAATGCCCATGAGTCACTTTTTCTCCCAGTTCTGTTGTAATTGCAAACGGTCACTAAACAAATGGTTGTAAGTTGGGGACTACCTGCAGTTGTAGCTGTAAGTTATGGTGACTGCAACTGGGAAGTCTCAGCTTCTGATCTCCCCTGTTGCAGAAGCTCCCTGGGGGGAAGTTGAACCAATGATGTTTGGTCATCCTACCTCACAGGGTTGTCGTGAGGGAAATCATAGAAAGATTCTAAATAGAATGATGTAGTCGTGCAAAGCTCTGCCACCTTGATAAAAGTCTGATTAAATCAACATTCCCTTCATGCAGCGGTTTCCAAATACCACAAACAGCATCGTAATGCAACAGTTGTCTTTTTGTAATGTTTAATTGTGTGAGCACTGATGGAGAGCAAGGAAGAAGAAATGCAAAGAAGTGTAATACCAACACTAATAGTAATATCCCGAGAGGAAGAGCATAAAGACCTCCTCTCTGAGGGGTGAAGAAAAGATCCCATCTGTAGCGCTCTCTCTCTCTCCCTCCCCCTTCCCCTCCCTCCCTCTTTCTCTCTCTCTCTCTCTCTCTCTCTCTCTCTCTCTCTCCCTCTCCCGTGGGGTCCTTGCTGCTCTCTGAGTTTGGTTGTTTTCTTGCGGACATTTCATTACCAAACTAAGTAATATCATCAGGGCTAGTAGGGAATGGAGTTTGTTCCCAATGACTTGCCCTTTCAGTGCTGGTAGGAGTGGTTTTGGTGGTTCCTTGTTTGGACTGTTGTTTACTGTTAGCTTGCTTGGCATTTTCTTTGACTGGGGTATTGTTTGCTTCTTGATTGTTAATCTAATGTTAATCTTGATGTTAATCACACATTTTTGTGCAATTGGTGATTCCCAGAACTTCTTGTAAGCAACACAGATAGGGCAGTCGGCTCTAAGTCTTGGCCCATGGCTAGTCTTTGTCCAAACAAATGGATGGACACTGATCCAGGAGAGTTTCAACCTAGAAATAAAGAGGAATTTTCTGTGAGAACAGTCAACCAGTGGAACAGAAGTTGCCTGTAGAAGTTGTGGGAGCTTCATCAATGGAGGCTTTCAAGAAGAGATTGGATTGCCTTCTCTCATAAATGGTGTAGGGTCTCCTGCTTGGGTGAGTGGGGGTTGACTAAATGACCTACAAGATCCCTTCCAACTCTGTTATTTTAACCAAGGAAACATTATTCTAACCCAGAGGTGTCAAACTGGAGTTCTTCGAGGGACAGATCAGCATTGTAGTTTTCCTCTGCAGGCTGGCTGGAGGAGGGGGAGGGATAGGACGGCCGGCCTCCTGCAGTATTTTGCCAGCAAAAACGGGGCATGGGGAGATCGTGCAGCCCTCTGCGTCCCGTTTTGGCCGGTAGAGTGCTGCAGGAAGTTGTCCAAGCTGAAAATGGGGCACGGGCCCCCGTGTGCAGCTGCCCTATGCCCCATTTTGGCTGGCAGTGTGTTGCAGGAGGCTGTCCAGGCCAAAAATGTGGTGCGAGGGGAGCCACATGCCCCCCCAGCCCCGCACCCTGTTTTGGCTGCCTGAGGCACCACAGGTCGGTCCTTTGCTATTTCCAGACTGGCCCCTTGAGCCAGATTCAAGTGCCTTGAGTTTGACACCCCTGTTCTAATCAAACAAGAGCATGTTGGGCTTAGATCAGAGTTAGGGCTTGGCCTTAATTCCGGGACTCTCCAGGTCTTCTGTATGTAACCGTTTTCTTTCCTCCAGCAATCAGGCTGACCCTGTTTTCTTCTTTTTGTCCCCTTAGCCTCTGTCCCTGAGGCGCCTCGAGCATGAAAAGCGGCGGAAGGAGATTAAGGAACAGTGGCACCGAGCCCAGAGGAAGCTGGTGAGATGCTCTTGGGGAGCCTTGCAGGGTTATGGGCTTTCTCAGCCCGGAGGTTATAGCAGTTCCATAAATCTCAGGGGTGTTTACAGGGACATCCCCAAGATCTGGTCAAAGACGTCACGATGCTCATGTCTATTCCCTCATGACTTGTTTTAGCACATCCCACGGGCACTCCTGCTCATAGAATTTTGGCCCTTTAGTAAACACACGTCCACAACTTTTTAAAATGTTTAAATGAATACTGGAGGTGTTGTCTGTCAGATTCGCTTAACAACCATGTTATTAATTTAACAGTTGCAGTGATTCACTTAACTGTGGCAAGAAAGGTCATTAAATGGGGCAAAACTCTCTTACTTAGCAACAGAAATGTTGCCTTCAATTGTGGTCCTAAGTCGAGGACTATCTATAGATGAGCTAATATTAATTTATTGTAAAGCTGCATTGACAGAATCAAGTCTGAAAGGCATAATTTTCCCGCCACTGTTTACAATTGCTTGATCCATGAGGTGGGGCCTTCTTAAGTTTCCTTCTCTGGCCCATAAGCCAGTTGGGGGTTCCTGCCTCTCTTATCCGATGGTTTCTTAGGGAGCACCTCTTCCCCTCTTTCGCCCAAGGCCATCCACACATTTCATTAGGTTTTCTTCAAAGGCCACCCCTCGCAAATGTAGGCACTGATGCTGTTGCTTAGTCTGGCGATGAAATGTTTGCAAGAGGGATGATGCTTTGCATTTCCTGCTCTAGCAAGAGGCGGAGAACAACTTGCGTAAGGCCAAGCAGATGTACATGCAACGCTCGGAGGAGTGTGACAAGGCCCGGCACGTGATGGCCAAAGCAGAAGAGGATCAGCTGGTGTCCAGCAACAGCTCAGCCACTTTGAAGAACTTGGACAAGAAGAGACGGCTGGAAGAAGAAGCCCGGAACAAGGTGGGTAGATGAGGTCCAACAGAACCTGGAATGTTGGGATGGATTGTTGTGAACTTTGGATGGCCCACCATGTTCTGTTCTCTCCTGATTTGTTGGTGGTGATGTTATTGTTGTGGCCCACCAGTGGCCAGCAGAGCTGGCAGCAGATTCGGACAGTGAAGAGGTTGGGGAGGAACATGGGCCAGTCCTGGAGTCTGAGGAAGGCTCTGATGAGGGATCTGTGTTGGAGGGAGAGAGGAGGCCAGAGCCATATGCCAGCTATCAGCTGCCTTCAGAGTCAGACATCAGTGAGACAGACAAACAGCTGGAGCCTGTTCCCAGTGTGCGCATGCGCAGAGTTGCCAGACAAAGACGATGAATGGCCCCTCCCAGAGGAAATAAAAGATGAGCGAAAGGGGAGTGGAGTTTGCAGGAGACAATTAGTTCAGTTAATTGGTTCGTGACTCTCCAAGACTCCTTGCCAAGTTTTGCAAATATCGGCCTGCCAGCTCTCCAAGCCAGATAAAGTCTGTGACTGTAAATCCTCCCTTGAAAGACTTTGCTGGATGTGAATGAGCAGAATTCACAATAAATTAATAAAAGGGGTTTTTGCCGGGACAAGGAGTTTGCTTCATGCTCTTGGGAAGCCTCGGTCAGAACAGTTATCCATTCAGTCGAGTCCGACTCTTGGCGATTCTATAAGCCAGGTCTCTCCACCTCTTCCGATCTTGTGCTATTTCTTTGAGTTTCTCTACGCTTCGGCTGGAGTCAGCTTTGATGGTATCCAGCCACCATGTTCTTTGACGACCTGGTTTCCAAACAAAATTGCTTTCTCCAGTAAATTCCCCTGCATAGCATGGCCCAAGCACTATAAGTGAAATACAGTGTCATGATTTTGTTTTCAAGTGACATGTTTAAATACTGCAGGCTACTTCCACTGACTGCCGGCTGCCAGCTGCCAGCAGTCCAGGAGTTTCTCACCAGCTCAAGGTTGACTCAGCCTTTCATCCTTCTGAGATTGGTAAAATGCGGACCCCAACCGCTTAGAGAGGGCTGTAAAGCACTGTGAAGCGGTGTATAAGTACGTGTCATTGCTATTAAGTCTTCAAAGCAGGGGCATCCAAAGGGTGTAGCAGCCATGATGGTGTGGTTTTAATCAGGGGTGGTTTCCTGCCAGTTCTAACCTCTTCTATAGAAGTGCCGTTTAGAACCGGTTCCAGCTCCCTCCCCCCTGCCCGTCTGCACATCATCAAGATGAAGAATGAGAGGAGGAATTCTGGGAGTTGAAGTCCATAAGTCTTAAAGCTGTCGAGTTTGAACACCCCTGGGAGTTTTTTTCTAAAGGGTTAGGGGTGCAAGGGTCTTGTAACTTGACAACTTTAAGACTTGCGGGCTTCAAATGCCAGAGTTTCTGAGCCAACATTTTGGTTGCTAAGCAAGAGCGTTGTTAAGTGAGTTTCATCACATTTTACAAGTTGGCCATGCCCATCCAATCACATGACTGCCAAGCCACTCCCACCCGGTCACATGGCCAGCAAGCCACTCCCACAAAGTAGGCCACACCTACAGAAGAGGTTCTAAAAAAGTTTGAAACCCACCACTGGTTTTAATGCATATCACCACACATAAAGCAGGGTCATGTTTGATCACACCATCCTGGCAACCATCTTGACATTTTATCGTCACACTCTGTGAGTATCCCTGCTTCAAAGGCTTCGGCTTTCAAGTTTATAAAGTCCAAACAGCAACTCCAGAAGGAAAAATGGCACTCAGTCCCCAAAATGGTTTCTCCCTGGCTTCTGTACAAGTCGGAAATAAACCAAGCAGCTTAAAATTGCTTATCTAATATCTGACCCAGTTTTCTGTTACAAGTGGATGATTAAGGACCAGGGCTACCTGGATGGAGAACTCTGGAAGTTGAAGTCCACAGCTCTTAAAGTTGCTAGGTTTGGAGATTCTTATTATAGGTACTTCCTCCCCACTGTCATCTGTTGATAAAAACTATAGCCGTGATGGCACATCTTTGGCACGCAAGCTGTCGCCCCAGCTCAGCTCCACCATCTATGTACACGCGCTTCCCGCCAGCCAGCTGATTTTCAGGTCTCTGCCGTGCATGTGCAGGGGCAGGGCGCATGCAGGAGATGCATCCATACGCATGGGGGCGGGGTGAGCACGGGGGAGGTGCGGTGCCCCCTCGTGCCCCGTTTTTGGTCTCAGGAGGTTGCAGGGAGGCCTGCTAGGCCCAAAAAGGCCATGGGGGGGGGTATGTGCATGGAGGGAGTGGGGGGGGAGGTCGCACTCACATGTGTTTGGGGATGTCGCACACGCATTGCATTATGGGTGTGCGCTTGCATGCGCTGTTGCACATGGACGTGTGAACGCTTTGGGCACGCGATGACAAAAAGGTTAGCCATCACTGCTCTATGGTATCAATATGAAAACTTATTTTTAAAGGACTGGCATCTTGCTGTTCAGCAGAAATCATGCTTCCTCTTATTTTATGTATATGTATATATCAAAGCAAGCTTCAGTCTATCTTGATGCACACCAGACACACTTCCTCTTACATCTGTCTGTCAGTCAATCTTGATGCTTACCCAGACACAAACTTCCTCTTACTTTAATAATTTCATATACTTTAATACGGTAAGTGTATTAAAGCAAGCTTTGGTCTTAAAGATAATCTTTTATTTCCATAATACATTTGGACCAAGAGGCTTTCTTAGAAATTAAAAAGTATATGGGGATGCCTGCCCTCTATAATTATTTGGAAGTATATCAATCTGCCACCCTCCCAAGAGATAAACTAAGAAACTATCTTGAGGAAGCGTAGAGGATAAGAGGATCAGCCTTCCCAGTGTTTTGTAACTGTTCATATCTGCAAAATAGAAGCCATTTAGTAAAAATAACCTTCATCTTAGTCTCAGATTCCAGACATGTTTACAAGAATCCCCAAATGGAAGATTTGGGGACTGGAAGTCTTGGACATTGAAAAGGAGAAACTAATTAAAACAGAGATTCTTGGTGAAATGCCATCTCATTCCACCTTTTTGAGCAATGTTCTTCCTGAGGCACAGAAATTATGTCCTTGCGGGGGAGTCTAATGCTGAATTCATCTATCCTTGTTAGCCATTTTCTGTGTCCTTTGCTGATTCAGGCTGAAGAAGCCATGGCAACATACCGGACCTGCATCGCAGATGCCAACACCCAGAAGCAGGAGTTGGAGGATACCAAAGTGACAGCACTTCGGCAACTCCACGAGGTGGTCAAACAGAGCGACCAGGTCATAAAGTCGGTGAGTTTGGCTGGGCTCATCCCACCGAGGGGGTTCAGCCCTTTGGTCCTTAAGAAGAAGTTGAAAGCAAGCTCGCTCCGATCCATGTTCTTTGAAGGATACTGTCAATTCTGAAGCGAACCTAGCTGTGGCCATTTGGGAGGCTTCAGGGTTGACACAATGCGAGGAAGGGATAGAGAGGGGGAACATAGTTAGATGGGGTGGGTGGGGTTTGTAGCCAAAACAAAATAGTTTCCTGTGGGAACCAAGGACATTCCAACAGGTGGCTGGAGAAAGGAGGGGTGAAGTAACCAGGCAACTGGCCAGCACCTTGATTCGACAATGTGACTGATTGTTTGGGGGAAGAGGGAACTTTCGCTTTTTAATCAGGTGGGATTTTCAGAGTCGGTTTTCACCAGTTTGTGCCAATATGATATCTCCAATAAAACTGTTCGTTGGGGAATCTGCCTGCCTCAGAGTTCTGCTTTCTATGGGGCTATTACTTGGAACCCTGACAGCCACATTTGTTGCCATCAGAACTAGAAACTTAGTTTGTGTCCAGGTGGGAGCTAAGATTGTCACAAAGGTTTTTGTGCAGAATTCTGGTTTTGGTCTTGTGACGCCCGCACTGGAGATGTTTTATTCATATTGATTGTTAGGAATGTAAGCTAACGGTTGGGTCAGCAATATATAAGCCATGAGGGCAGTACTGTTTCTTTAGGTACTGCTGTAATGGTATTGGTTGCTGTTACCTCAAGCAGCCATAAGATGGAGCCAGAATGACTGTTAGCTCTCTGTTTGTTAGATGCTGATCGATGAATACTGCTTGTTAGACGTATCGCGGGTTACTGTGAATTTTGCTACTGTTAGCGTCTTTGTGTGCTGAACTGATTATATGATACTGGACTGTGTTTGATGGATCACTCCTTAACTAAGAACATTGATAACTGACTGACTGAACTGTGTGTAAATTGAACTCTGAATACCTCTATTTTCCACATAAGTAAAATTACTTTTACTATTTGGTGTCCCTGTATGCTGGTTTGTGCGTGTTCTTCCACACCACTCTCATTACGCTTCTCTGCACATTCACTCTCCTAACGGGGAGTTTACCTAACACTGGTTATGGGCCCAGAGTGTACCAGATGTAGCTAAAAGAGAGTTGGTGTCGATATGCAATACCGCATACAGACAGCTGTTTCGTTTGTGATTGTTACTATCATGGAGAAGATGGCACACGCCCCATCAGCAAGTCTATCACTAATAACCCGGTTGGATGGAACAAACTCTGTTTCCTGGTCTATGAAATGCAGCCTACTCCTGCGTAAAGAGGGATTATGGGATGCTGTAAAGAATCCACCGGACGTAACTTCTTGGGATCCAGATGATGAGGATGATGCCAAGAAGATAGCAGAGTTTCACTGATGCAACGAACGAGCGTTGTCTATAATTGGTCTAACACTGACTGACCAACAATTAGTTCATATTTGTGGGGAAAATTCTGCTGCAAGATGTTGGGATAATATATAAGTTGGGGTTGACTCTTAGCGACTACATAGATAGATTTCCCCCCCATGACTTTATTCATATAGTTCATCCTTTTCTCTGACATGTTTCTCCCATTTCTTCTTTTCTTTGACTTCCGGATTCCAGGCTACCATTTCCTTCTATCAAATCATGCACATGCAGACCGCCCCACTGCCTGTCTATTTTCAGACGTTGTGTGAGAGCAGCAAACTCTATGATCCCGGGCAACAGTATGCCTCTCACGTCAAGCGGTTGCAGCTGGGAGACGAACCTGAGACACAGTATGATTTTGAGCCCTACGTGTCAACCAACAACTGGTAGGGTTTGCACTAATGCTCATGACAAATCCTAATCAGTCCTGGTGGCTTCTGTTTTGAACAGCCTTCCCCAGAGGTGTTGGGACCACAACACCCAGAGGTGTTGGGACCACAATCAGTGGAACAGCTTGCCTCCAGAAGTTGTGAATGCCCCAACACTGGAAGTCTTTAAGAAGATGTTGGATAGCCATTTGTCTGGAACGGTATAGGGTTTCTTGCCTAGGCCTCCAAGGTCCCTTCCAACTCTACTATTGTATTGTATTGTATTGTAACTTCCAGAATTCCAAATGGCATTCCCAAAGAATTATGGGAATTGAAGTTATCCCTTCAAACTGTTTGGCAACCAACCTCTCTGAAATCAGGACTGCTTCCTACTGATCCCCACCCCCAAATTATTCCTATATAGCATATAGACATGAACCAGAGGGATGGTATAACTCTCAGGGCCTTTACAAAAAATGTCAACGTATTAATAATATTTAATATGGTATAAATGATTACTTCACATTGGCTATAATTACAGAGCCCATATTGGGGGGGGGAATAAAGGACAAATTTGAGAAAGAGGCAAATCTGAAAGAGAGTTCATAAGGATAAAACAATGTCGTTGTTTGTAACTTTGCTTAACAAAGGAAAATTGAAGAGCAAAACCAAGAAAAGCTTTACAGAGATGTATAGTATAATAAAAATATCGACAATCAATCAGGATAATGTAGAATAGAAAGATAACTCAATTTTCATATTTTTTCACATGAATGCGAAAGACGACCACTTCTACGGTAAAAAGTTGAACGACCAAAATAAGGGGTAAAAAGTGAATTTCTAAAAAAATAAATTCATATAATATTTCTGAAATAAGGGATTGTTCCTTGTAATAAAGGACATATGGTCCTATAGATATATGAACTGTGTTTCTACAGTTGAACTTGAACTGACTCAAAGGTTTTTTTCCTGGCCACATGCAATTTATTGTTCTGACTTCAAGGACGAATCCTTCAGTGGACAGGCAATCCTAGAACTGAGAAAGGTTGCTAACAGATGGGTTTGCTAAAGAAGGATTGATGGGATGTCTTGTCAAAGGATTATCTTTGCTTCCATTCAGTTCTTTTGCAATACAGATATTCCCAACTTATGACCGTAATGGTACCTAGAATTTCCGTTGTATGTCATGACTGTCATTAGCTGAGGCACCCCATGTGATCAATCCAATTTTACAGCATTTTTTGAGGCGGCCATTAAGCAAAGACGGTGGTCATAAAGCAATTGCAACAGTCCTCAGTTAAGCATACAGGCAGTCCTCGACTTACGACCGCAGTGGAGCACAAAGTTTCTGTTGCTAAGCAAGGCAGTTATTGAGCATTGCCCCCTTTTGCAACCTGGTTCTCACCATTAAATAGATCACCACACTTGTTAAATGGATTGTACGGTCGCTAAGCAAATCTGGCTTCCCCCGTTGACTTTGCTTGTCGGAAGGCAGCTGGGAAAGTTACGAATGGTGATCATGTGACCCTCCAGGACAACGCAACTGTCATAAATACATACGTGCCAGTTGCGAAATGCCCGCATTTTTTAAAAAAGAATTTTATTTTATTTTAATTGAACGTAAACACCAAAAAAGAATCATCCTTCAATACATCTTGTAGAAAGAGTGTTGATTGGTTACAAATAACTTTCGTGCATTTCTTCCATAGTCATTACTTGTAGTTCATCATAGATTATACACTTTAAATAAAAAATCTTTATCTTACCATCAATATATCACAATTCCCATTTGACTGCAGTTATTTGAACGTGCTTCTGCCTGAACTTATTCATACTTAAAAACACAACCACATAATGGCATTCGTTAGCTATTTCAAAAATCCTCCAATAACATTACACTTTTATGACATATTCTGAGTAAAAAATCAATTAATAAAGTTTCTAAGCTTTTTTTTTATTTTTTCGCTGTTTGGAATATTATATCCAAGTTGCTTTTACCAATACCAGAGCATGTATATATTATTAAACAATATCCATTAACATTTCCTCGTTGTTATTATAATTAGCTAAAAGTCCTTTACTATTTATATCCCAACTCCTCTCGTCACTCTCTCTCAAAAAAAGAATAAAACATTACACCTTTATGACAAAACCTAAATAGAAGTTTGTTGGTAAAATTTATAGGTCTTTTTCCCAGGTCACAATTTGCAATCTATATCCAAATTTCTTTTACTAGTTTAACAGTACATAATATATATCATTAAGTTGTATCCATTATCATTCCATTATTGTTAATTATAGTTATTTAATTGTTAACGAATAAACATTTAATAACAATCTAAAACAATCTAAAAATTACTAAATTCCTACTTATCGCTCAACCAAGATTAATTAATTTTTTATTAAGAACTGCCTGAATTTTTGATCAAGTGAGCATGAGGATACTGCAACAGTCATAAGTTTAAAAACTGGTCATAAGTCACATTTTTCTGCTCCGTTGGAATTTTGCATGGTGACAGAACTAATAGTTATAAGTCAAGGATTACCTGTATCTACATTGAGTGGGGTTTTTTTGGGGGGGGAGGGAAGAAACTGGAAGTAAACCCCAGGTTCCAGTACAAAATGTTGAAATTGGTCATGTGATCATAAGGCACTGCAAACAAGCCATGAACGCAGACCAATCACTGCGTGTCAAAGATGCGGTCACATGAGTATGGGGCCAGACAGCCATCAGAACTTTGAATCTGGGTTCTAGGTTCCCTTTGGAGGAGGGGTGTCCCGTGTAACTTTTAAGTTAGGTTCAGTTGTTAAACGACCGGTCATAAGTGGAGGAATTACCTGTATTCCCTCTTCAACAGTTCTCCGGTGCCTCGGGCAAGAAAAGGCAGCTACAGTATTCCTGAATTCACGGGAACGAGTAGCTCTGACACCTCCAGTAAAGATGGAGCAGCCTCCGAGGGCGACACAGCCACAGGTCGAGATCCTCAGAGCCGTCCCACCCAGCTGGAAAAACGAGGTGAGTAGACAGCCTAACTTTTCTGCTGAAGTTATACGACCCCCTTGGTTTTGTAGCATGGGTAACGTCTCCAGCAGGACTTGGCTTCCAGGTGTACCATTCTGATCCCTCCCTTGCAGGATTGCCAGTAAATTTAGCATGAATTTGCTCCCAAATGCAAAACATGTATGCATGCATGTATGTATGTATGCACAGTGGGACCTCGGGTCCCGAACGGCTCAGACCACAAACAATTCGGGTGCCGACCGAAAAATCCGCTAAATGTTTCACTCAGGTGCCGAATAAACCCAGCCGCGGCAAATTTTCCCTGTGTGTATAAGATAACAGGTAAAAGTACATACAAGATTATGAATACATGAAATGGATTTTAATAAATGGGGTTGTTAGGACGGAGACGGTGGGCACGTTGGTGTGCTTATGAAGCCAAGGTCAGAACAAAGTTTTAAAGAAGAGATTGGATAACCATTTGTCTGAAATGTTGTAGGGTTTCCTGCCTAAGCAGCGGGTTGGGCTAGAAGACCTCCAAGGTCCCTTCCAACCCTGTTATTCTATTCATGACTGAGCCCAGGTTAGATTACCTTTAGCTGTTCCAGGATTAGAATAGTATTCCTCCCATATCTTATTCTGTCAGCATTACTCTCCAGGCAAGGAACATCTGTTACTTTTGGTCACCTGGAAGAGACCAGCAATGACTAGAAACAGAGACAGAAACAGGATGTGCAACAGGAACAAATAATTTCATGCTGGGGTTTTTCCTCTGACTCAAAGATTCATTTATCGCTCATTACTGGAGAAAGCTCCAGCCTGATCTTAGAAGCGGTCAGAAGCAATAGGAGCTGCTTGAAAAGAAAGGGGCAGGAAGTCCTCAACTTACGGCCTCAATTGCAACCAGAATTTCCATTATTGTAAGCAAGCTTTTTGTGAGTCGTGCCCCATTTTACAATCTGGAGGAAGCCAGATTCACTTAATGACTGCAAATTCTCTTAACAACCCCAGCGAGTTGCTTCTAAACCACTGGGGCAAATGGGGCAAAACTCACTTAAGAACCGCCTTGCTTAGCAACGGAAATTTTGGGCTCAATTGTGATTCTAAGCCGAGGACAATCTGTAGTGCGTGTCAAAATAATGCAGCCCTTTCAAGAGTTTCCCTATCTGCACTAACTGAGACCCAGCTATATTGGGAAAGTGCCTGACCGGGAGATGCTTTTCCTGTTTCAAAGAGCCGGTCAGCATCGCAAAGGTCCAACCTCTTGTTTGACTCTGCGCACGCAGGAATGAAATCTGCCTTGTCATTGGCTCCTTAGGTGGGCGAGGTCACCAGGTACACAAATCATGGCCACCAGCCATCACAGAGACCAAGGACAGCCTGGAATCCTCTGCCACAAGCCCAGGTATCTTCCCATCTTCTGACCTATGGATTGCGCAAGTTCCATTAGGATCTGAGCTGAAAAGAATCTAATAAGATATCCATTGTCTACCTGCATCAATATTCTCACTCATTCGTTCATTCATATTTGATCAATGCACACGCTCCCACGTTGGCAGCAGTGGCGAAATTCAAAGATTTTCCCTACCGATTCTATGGGTGTGGCTTGGTGGTCATGTGACTGGGTGGGCGTGGCTTGGTGGTCATGTGACCGGGTGGCCATGGCTGCACAACTGACTCACACACAATGTAAAAGCAGCTGGACTTCACACAAAATGGCCCCTGCAACAAGCAGGAACCTCACAAAGTCACAGCTCAAATACCAACGATCACACTTTACACAAAAATAACACACAAGCTGCACAACTGACTCACACACAATGCAAAAGCAGCTGGACCTCACACAAAATGGCCCCTGCAAGAAGCAGGAACCTCACAGAGAGCTCAAAAACCAACTATCACACATACACAAAAATAACACAAAAGCTACACAATTGACTCACACACAATGCAAAAGCAGCATTCACACAAAATGGCCCCTGCAACAAGCAGGAACCTCACAGACAATCAGGCACAGCTGATTGTCGTACAGTTGATCGTCGGAACTTTTAAAAACTTTTTAAAGCTTTATTTTTTACTACCGGTTTGGGCAAACTGGCCCGAACCGGTAGTATTTCACTCCTGGTTGGCAGCTATGGAAAGAGTCATTAAATCCAGGGAGCTTTAGAAAAACAACTTATTTCTACCTTTCAATCACTCAAGAAGACATTTTGAGTTGAAGATAGGCTACCCTCCAAGGGGGCATTTCCGCTGAAATCACTTATAACTTTTGTGGTTGAGACAAAACCTGGAAATTCAGCCGGATTCTACATATTCCAACTTTCTGGGTCTCCCAAAACTCCCAAGATTCTTCTAGACTACGGAGTTTTCCTTATGGCAAATCTCAAAAGCCCAAAGCTTGAACATTTTTTTTTTGGGGGGGGGGGGATTCTTGCCAGATGTGATCCAGAAACCACACACTGGTATGATGGTTAAGCTCTCCCCCACCCCTTTTTTTCTTGTGACACATGTTGACCTTTAGATAGGACTGCCTTTGACATCGTTCTGCTTTCCTTTTTCTCCTGTCTGGGATCCAATTTGATCAATTCTAAAATGGAGGTTTTCTCTTGGTTAGGTGAGTTTCCTCGGATGCCTTCAAATGGATCGCTGTCCCCTAAAGAAGAACCTGATGGGAATTCACCTTCCTTTGAACAGAGTACGTATTAGTGGAACGATATAAAACTAGTCGTAAAATTCTTCCCTGTAGAGCAGGGCTCTGCAACCAATGCTGGCTGAGGACGGTTGGAGACCCCTGCTTGCAGAGGAGGGACTTAAGGGGAAAAATCAGTAAAATGGGCCTAAGATCCACAACTAGAAGCTGGAGAGGTGTTTCTCAACCTTAGCAACTTTGAGATTGGTGGACTCCCAGTTCACCCAACTTATAAAGTTGGTAAGATTGAAAAACATTGGGATGGAGCAGGTCCTTATATATTTCCTCCAGCAGGTCAGGGGGGTGGGGGAAAAAGCCAAAATCCTACATTTCCTTTTGTTTTTTTAGTTCTATATTTTGTCCTGGAATACTGTGCATTGTATACAACTGTAACTTTTAGTTCACTTCACTTGGCTCCTCCCCATCCAGATTCGTATAATCCAGGGGTGTCAAACTCATTGAGGGCTTCATCAGGGTTGTGTTTGACCTTGGGGGGGGGTCAGGGTGGGCGTGGCTAGCTCGACATCACTCATTTTGGGTAGTTCTTGTGGTGGGCCGAGTGCTGTGCCAGCGAAAACAGGCTCCCGAGCTCCGTTTTCAGCTGCGAAGGCTTCCTGCAACCCTCTGCCAGCAAAAACGGAGCTCCAGAGGGCCTCCTGCAGCCTTTACAAGCTCTGTTTTCGCTGGCAGAGGCACCGCGGCTCGGCTCTTTGCTGTTTCCATGGCAGCCCTACAGGCCAGATCTAAGCACCCCGTGGGCTGGATTCGACCCCTGGCCCTTGAGTTTGATACCCCTGGTATAATCAGAGAAAAAGAAACGAAGCAGAACAAAAAGCAACTTTGATGCAACTTTTTACCGTACGCATAGAATCATAGAGTGGGAAAGGACCTTCAGCATGGATGGCTGGGGAATTCTGGGAAATGAGGTCCACCCGTTTTCAAGTTGCCAAGATTGAGAGATGCAACTGAGCCAGTTTGGTGTAGTGGTTAAGGGGTTTTCCTAGAAACCAGGCGACTGTGAGTTCTAGTCCCACCTTACAGATGAAAGCCAGTCACTCTCTTTCAGCCCAATCCACTTCACAGGGTTGTTGCTATTATGGGGAAAATAGGACGAGAAAGGAGTATTGGGTATGCTTGCCAACGTAAGCTACCGTATTTTTTGGAATATAAGATGCACCTTTTCCCCTCAAACAAGAGGGTGAAAATCTGGGTGCGTCTTATACGCTGAATACAGCATTGTTTGCCTCCTTTGCAAAAATGGCCATGCATAGCCTTTAGGAAGCTTCCAGAGTGCTCCTGGGGGCTGGGGAGGACAAAAATGAGTGAAATGGGCTGTTTTTTGCTCATTTTAGCCCACCCAGCCCCCAGGAGCACTCTATAAGCCTCCTAAACACTACATATGCCCTTTTTTGACAAATTAACGAGCCCATTTCGGCAAAAAACGTTCCAATTTTGGGAGGTCTGCAGGTTGCAAAAACTTTTTTTTTTTAATTTGCCTCTTCAAAATCTTGGTGCGTCTTATACTCCGAAAAATACGGTACTTATTAAAAAAATAGTGGCAGGATAAAAATATTCAACAATAAATCTAAAAATAAACTGCAGATGTGGTCGGTGTTTCAGCCTTTGCCTTTTTTTTAATATCTGGTTACCAGGTATCAATGAAATGACTCCAGGAATCTCTACGCCCACCGGCCCTTTCCGGCATATCAGCTTGTCCAGAGCTGCCCAAACCCACCGGCTGAGGAAGCTGCGGACCCCCTCAAAATGCCGGGAGTGCAACAGTTACGTTTACTTCCAGGGAGCTGAATGTGAAGAGGTAGGATGGGTGCTTGGGTAAAGGGGAGACAGTACAAAAAGTACAGGCACACCTCGGAGATACCGGTAGTCCTCGACTTACGACAATTCATTTAGTTCCAACTTCCCCAATTCCCCAATCTGCCTTGAGAAACACTACCTAGCAACAACAACAAAAAAACCCTCTGGTTAATATCACTTTACAATGCCTTGGTGAGGCCACACTTGGAATACTGCATTCAGTTCTGGTTGCCACGATGTAGAAAAGATGTGGAGACTCTAGAAAGAGTGCAGAGAAGAGCAACAAAGATGATTAGGGGACTGGAGACTAAAACATATGAGGAACGGTTGCAGGAACTGGGTATGTCTAGTTTAATGAAAAGAAGGAACAGGGGAGACATGATAGCAGTCTTCCAATATCTCAGGGGTTGCCACAAAGAAGAGAGAGTCAAGCTATTCTCCAAGGCACCTGAGGACAGAACAAGAAGCAATGGGTGGAAACTAATCAAGGAGAGAAGCAACTTAAAACTGAGGAGAAATTTCCTGACAGTTAGAACAATCAGTGGAACAGCTTGCCTCCAGAAGTTGTGAATGCCCCAACACTGGAAGTTTTAAAGAAGATGTTGGATAGCCATTTGTCTGAAACGGTATAGGGTTTCCTGCCTAGGCAGGGGGTTGGACTAGAAGACCTCCAAGGTTCCTTCCAACTCTGCTATTGTATTGTATTGTATGGCATATTGCCACCCAGTGGTTCTTTCTGGAACTGCACAATAAATAAATAATAATAAATAAATATTTATTTCTTAGCCGCACCCTCTCCCGAAGGACTCGGGGCGGCGTACAATGAAACATATGAAATAAATATGTGGACAAAACAAACATATAACAGAGACATATACCGAGACATACACAAGGAGGAGGTCGGCTGATGAATAAAAAACAATTAGAATACAGTGATTTAAAAACCCCTAAATAATTAAATATAATTAAAATACCCAATTAAAAACCCGTCAGGAGCGATATGGTTAGATCAAAGTTGAGCCAGGCCAGCTACTTGGAATAGGTGGGTCTTAAGCTTAATACGAAAGGAGCGGAGGTCAGAGGTATTCCTAATATCCGGAGGGAGGTCATTCCACAGGGCTGGGCCCGCCACAGAGAAGGCTCTACTCCTAGGCGCCGCCCCCCGACACTGTCTAGTGGACGGCACCTGGAGGAGGCCCTCTCTGTGCGAGCGGATTGGTCGCAGGGATGTATGGGGCAGAATACGATCCCGCAAGTAACTAGGTCCTGAGCCATGGAGCACTTTAAAGATTGTTATCAAAACCTTGAAACGCACCCGATAGACCACAGGAAGCCAGTGCAGCTCGCGCAGGAACGGTGTCACATGGGAGTACCTAGTACTCCCCATAATTACCCGCGCGGCTGCGTTCTGGACCAACTGTAGCCTCCGGGTGCATTTCAAGGGAAGCCCCATGTAGAGAGCGTTACAGTAGTCCAAGCGAGACGTCACCAGCGCATGAGTGACTGTGCGTAAGGCGTCCCGGTCCAGTAGGGGGCGCAATTGGCGCACCAGGCGAACCTGGTGGAACGCCCCCCTTGCCACGGCTGTCACATGGTCATCCATGGACAGCCGGGCATCCAGGAGGACACCCAAATTGCACGCCCGCTCCACGGGGGCAAGTTGAATGCCCCCAATGGCCAATGATGGAGTTAATTGGCTGAACCGGGGAGCTGGTACCCACAGCCACTCCGTCTTGGAGGGGTTGAGCTTGAGTCGGTTGTCATCCATCCAGATCCGTACGGCTTCCACACACCGGGACATCACTTCGATGGCCTCGTTGGGGTGGTTCAGGGTGGAAAAGTACAGCTGAGTATCATCAGCGTACAGGTGGTATCCCACCCCGAAACCACGGATGATCTCACCCAGCGGCTTCATATATGTGTTGAACAGGAGTGGCGAGAGGACCAACCCCTGTGGCACCCCACAAGTAAGGGGGCGTAGGGTCGACCTCTCTTCTCCTGCCAACACACGCTGCGTCCGGCCAGAAAGGTAGGAGCCGAACCACCGCAAAACGGTGCCCCGGACCCCCAACCCCTCCAGCCGGCGCAGCAGGATACCATGGTCGATGGTATCAAAAGCCGCCGAGAGGTCTAATAGGACCAGGATAGAGGAACAACCTCTATCTCTGGCCCTCCAGAGATCATCCACCAACGCGACCAAGGCCGTCTCCGTGCTGTGACCGGGGCGGAAGCCGGACTGGCGCGGGTCTAGATAATCATTTTCCTCCAGATGACGTGGAAACTGGTAGGCCACCACACTCTGTACAACCTTCGCCAAAAAGGGAAGGTTGGAGACAGGACGATAATTGGCCAGCTCCAAAGGGTCCAGGGAAGGCTTCTTGAGCAAGGGTCTCACCACCGCCTCTTTCAAGGCGGCCGGGAGAGACCCCTCGCTCAGCGAGGCGTTCACTAGGCCCAGGAGCCAGTCGCGCGTAACCTCCCAGGATGCCAGTACAAGCCAGGAGGGGCACGGGTCCAATAAACATGTGGTGGGTCGCAGTCGTCCACGCATTCTGTCCAAATCCTCGATGGCAACCAAGTCAAACTCCTCCCAGATCGATTCCTCAAGACTCGCCATGGACGTCTCCATTGGACCACTGACAGGGACCCAATCCCTCCGGATTTGAGCGATTTTATCCTGCAGATATTTACCAAATTCCTCTGCCCTGCCCTGTAGGGGGGCCTCCCGCGGCCTCTGAAACAAGAGGGAGCGGGACACCCGAAACAGGGCGGCAGGGCGGTTCTCCGCGGATGCAATGAGAGTGGCACAATATTGGCGTTTGGCCACTCTCAATGCCACAAGGTACGTCCTTAAATGGGCTCGTGCCTGTGTTCGATCAAATTCGGAGCGAGAGGATCTCCAACGACTCTCTAGACGTCTCTTGCGGCATTTCATCACCCTTAGTTCCTCGGTAAACCAAGGGGCCAGGGTGGATCGTTGCCGCCGGAGAGGCCGCAAAGGCGCCACCCGGTTCAAGGCCCCGGTAGTCGCATTATTCCACGCAACCACCAGGTCCTCTACCCGGGGGCGGGTCAAGGTTACAGGAGGTGGCCCAAGCTCCGTCTGGAACCTATCAGGTTCCATCAGGCGCCTGGGGCGGAACCATCTGGTACTTTCCGGTTCCGCCTCCCCGCAGCGGGAGGTAGCACCAGGGAAGTCAAGACGAAGGAGTGAGTGATCTGACCATGACAGGGGAGTGATGGTTAAGTCCCCTCCTCCCAGATCACTCAGCCACTGGCCAGAGACAAAAACAAGGTCCAGAGTGTGTCCTCCCTCATGTGTCGGGCCCTGAATCATTTGAGTCAGGTCCATGGCTGTCATGGAAGCCATGAACTCCCGAACCCCCTCTGATGCTTCTCCCATCGATGGCAGGTTAAAATCCCCCATCACTAAAAGTTTGGGGGTCTCAACCGTCACCGATGCGATCAGCTCGAGGAGTTCGGGCAGGGCCGCTGATGTATAGCGAGGAGCCAGGTATACTATCAGCAGGCCCAACTGTCTCCCAGGGCCCCATTTCACAACAAGGGATTCACATCCGGACGTCTGTGGCACAGTAGACTCCCTCGGCTCTAAGTCCTCCCGAATAATTACTGCCACCCCACCGCCCCTTCCCTGGGCCCGGGGCTGGTGAAACTCCCTAACTGTACATCTGTTTTACTTCCACCTCCTTTGCCTCTTCCCCCTCTTCCCCAGTGTTACTTAGCCTGCCACAAGAAATGCCTGGAGACCCTGGCCATTCAGTGCGGACACAAGAAACTCCAAGGCAAACTGCAGCTCTTTGGGCGGGACTTTGCTCAGGCTTCTCACACCGGCTCTGACGGCGTCCCCTTCATCGTCAAAAAGTGCATCAACGAGATCGAAAGGCGGGCCATGAAAACAAAAGTAAGAGGCGGAGCACCATTAATGAAGGAAATGAGTTCACAGAGGGGAAGGTATTCCTCTGCCCCAGAGCCTGGGAATTGTGCCATCAAGTTAGAATCCTTGATGGTCCCTCATTTTCGAAGACTGCGGTGGTCAAGGGCTAGCTGAAATTTCACAGCAAAAATCAGGGGTGGGATTCAGCCGGTTTGGACCGGTTCGGATGAACTGGATGCTAATTTTACATCTGGTTCGCTGAACCAGTAGTTGGAAGGACTGGCTGCCCAACCCTCCCCTCCTGGGAGTCTCCATGCAGCCCATTTTGGATACCAGGTAAGTACAGGGCCCACGTGAGGCTCTGGGGGGGGGGGCAAAAAAACCAGGCCTCCCGGAAGTTCTGGAAGTCCGGAAACGGGTTCAAAGAAAGCCTCCGGAGCCTGGGGAGGGTGAAAACTCTCCCTCCAATTGTGGTGCAGGAGACCAAATAGGCCACACCCACCCAGCAGTTGGGCAGAGAACCAGTTGCTAAAATTTTTGAATCCCACCCCTGCTGCAAAGGAATCTGGTTGTGCCTTGCTCTGCTCTGTTCTGTTTTGCTGTAAGCTGGGGTTTTCCAACTTTGGCCAGTTTAAGAAGCATAGACTTCAACTCCCAGAATTCCCAGCCAGCCATAGTGTCTGGGAATTGAAGGCCACCTCTCTAAAAAGTGGCCAAGATTGGGAAACCCTGCTGTAAGGCCTCCAGTAGATGTGCTAAAGAGAGTGCAAACAAGCTGTGTTTAAACTCTGATCTGTCATGTGATAGAAAGGAAGAATGCCTGGGGAGTAATTCTATGAACTATTTAAATCAGGGGTAGTCAACCTTTTTATACCTCCCGCCCACTTTTGCATCTCTGTTAGTAGTAACATTTTCTAACCACCCACCAGTTCCACAGTAATGGTGATTTATAAAGTAGGGAAGTAACTTTACTTTATAAAATTTATAAAGCAGAGTTACAGCAAACCCCTACCGCCCACCATGAGAGCTTGAACGCCCACTAGTGGGCAGTAGGGACCAGGTTGACTACCACTGATTTAAATAGTGGGAAGCAAAGTTACCTTTTGCTCTGTTCCTCTCCACTTTTGGCATTTCGATCCCTGTAAAATGGTAGCACGCTTCTGTTGTAAAAGCTTGGCGTGGTTGTAATTTTTTTTTTCAAGGTGACCGAGGGATCGAAAGTCTGTGGGGCACACATAAAAAATAGGCAGAGCTTCAATCACACCGTTATCGTTACTGTGGTACACTTTTATTTTTACCTTATTTTTATTTTATTTGGTTTGTCAACCATGTACAAGATAACCGGTATTATAAACATGGACATGAACAAAGGGAATGTAAACACCTGGAATGCTCTGCCTGACTCCATTGTTACGTCCTTAAGCCCCACACTTCAACCTTATGAACTGTCTACCGTGGACCTCACCCCATTCCTAAGAGGTCCGTAAAGGGGGCGTTCATAAGCGCACCAGCGTGCCTAACGTCCCTGTCCTACTGTCCCCATTTATTTGTGCTCATTGCCTTTGCTCATGTCCATGTTTATACTTATACCTGCTATCCTGTACATGTTTGACCTGGGCATCCCTAAAACAAGAACATCCAGAAGAGGGACTTGTAAAAAAAAAAAAATCAAGATGATAGCAACATTTTGTCCGATCGATACTCCTTTCTGTCTTCCTTAGGGCATCTACCGTGTTAATGGAGTGAAATCCCGTGTGGAGAAGCTCTGTCAGGCTTTTGAGAATGGGAAAGAGCTGGTTGAGCTGTCTCAGGCCTCACCACACGACATCAGCAACGTGCTGAAGCTCTACCTTCGCCAGGTGAGACTGCCCACATAGTGATTGCAATCTTTGGGCCAAAAGGTGGAGCACCTGCCCTACCATTGAAAGACCGGAAGTTTTTTAACCCAAGAGGAGGAGGAGAAAGAGAGTACCCTGTTCACCTAGAAATGCAGTTATGTTCTACTGATTAATTGTTCTAACTGTCCGGAAATTTCTCCAATCTAGAATGAAGGAGAAATGTCTTGACAGTTGGAACAATTAATCAATGGAAAGACTTGCCTGCAGAAGTTGTGAATGCTCCAACACTGGAAGTTTTAAAGAAGAGATTGGACAACTATTTGTCTGAAACGGTATAGGGTTTCTCTGTTGTCGCCTGCCAGTGGCCAGTGGAGCTGGCAGCAGATTCGGACAGTGTGGAGGTTGGGGAGGAGCATGGGCCAGTCCTGGAGACTGGGGAAGGCTCTGATGAGGGCTCTGTGTCAGAAGCAGAGAGGGGGCCAGAGCCGTATGCCAGTTATTAGCTGCCTTCAGAGTCAGAAATCAGTGAGGCAGACGAACAGCTGGAGCCTGTTCCCAGTGTGTGCATGCGCAGAGTTGCCAGACAAAGGGAACAGCTAAAGAACAGGGGTCAACTTGGGAGTAAGGCCACAGGTGGATGATGAATGGCCCCTCCCAGAGGAAATAAAAGAGGAGCGAAAGGGGAGTGGAGTTTGCAGGAGACAATTAGTTCGCTTAATTGGTTCGCGACTCTCCAAGACTTCTTGCCAAGTCTTGCAGATATCGGCCTATCAGCTCTCCAAGCCAGATAAGGTCTGTGACTGTAAATCCTCCCTTGAAAGATTTTACTGGATGTGAATGAGCAGAATTCACAGTCAATTAATAAAAGGATTTTTGTCGGGACAAGGAGTTTGCTTCAGACTCTTGGGAAGCCTCGGTCAGAACATTCCCAAGCAGTGGGACAGCAGGTTTCCTGAGCAGGGAGTTGGAGTAGAAGACATCCAAGGTCCCTTCCAACTCGCTTATTCTGTTCTGTTATTCTGTAAAGTTACATTAATGATGTGGGAAATACGGATAGAATCTTTTTCTGCCTTCCCTTTGGTTAACCAAGATTAATCCAGTGAAGTGGATTCACAGCAATGTGGTAACAGGCCCCAAATATCTAAATATATTTTTCCTCCACTTTTCCCCTTACTCATGTTAAGTTGTAAGTTAAATAAGCCACTTAGACTGCCTCAAACTATGAGATGGGAGAGTCCGGCCAAGTTACTACCTATTCGGCCGAACCGGTGCAAACCGGTAGGAACCCACCTCTGCACCGTGGCAACCTTTAAAAGAGAATTAAGTAATGTGCAGAAGAGTCTCTGCATTTGCGGAGCGGCAGAGGTAGAAGACTTGGCTCACATCCTATTTGATTATTGCTTGTATAAGGGGGTGAGAGATAGGTGCCTTGGTCTATATAGCAAACAAATTACCCATATCAAAATCACTTACCTTATGTGCAGCCAGAACAGGAAAATAACGTTTAACACAACACAGTATTTAAACAAAATGGTTCGGTTGAGATCTGCCTATGTGGGACTGATTGGGGTAGATTGCAGGGGTGACACCAAAATATAATTTTATCATATTTTATCTACTGTATTTTTGGGAGTATAAGACGCACCTTTTTCCACCCAAAAAGAGGGTGAAAATCTGGGTGCATCTTATACACTGAATACAGCATTTTTGGCCTCCCGAAACCCTGCCCCCTTCACAAAAATGCAGAGGGTTTGGGAGGCCTGCAAAGTGCTCCTGGGGGCTGGGGAGGGTAAAAAAACCATAAAAATGAGCCGTATTTGCCCCCCCCCCAGCCCCCAGGAGCACTCTACAAGCCTCTCAAAGCCTATGCATACCATGTTTTTTGCAAAAAATGGGCCCGTTTTTGTGAAAAATGGGCTATTTTTTGCTTGTTTTTGGTCTCCCAGCCCCCTGGAGCATTTAGAAGCCTCCTAAAGGCTATGTATGCCTTTTTTTTTGGCAAAAAAGGTCCCATTTTTGCAAAAAAACACGACTTTTGTTTTCATTTTTTGCCCCCCCCCCAGCCCCCAGGAGCACTCTACAAGCCTCTCAAAGCCTATGCATGCCATGTTTTTTGCAAAAAATGGGCCCGTTTTTGCAAAAAATGGGCCATTTTTTGTTTGTTTTTGGTCTCCCAGCCCCGTGGAGCATTTAGAAGCCTCCTAAAGGCTATGTATGCCTTTTTTGGCAAAAAAGGTCCCATTTTTGCAAAAAAAACCAGGAGTTTTGTTTTCATTCCCCCCCCCCTCCAGGAGCACTCTACAAGCCTCCTAAAGGCTATGCGTGCCCCGTTTTTCACAAACAATGAGGCATGCAGAGGGTTTGGGAGGTCTGCAGAGTGCAAAAAAATTTTTTTTAATTTACCTCTTAAAAATCTTGGTGCGTCTTATACTCCAGTGCATCATACTCCAAAAAATACGATATATCTTAAATTATTGTATTCTATTCCCATTTCATTTTAGACTGCATTTATCCCAATTCCATTTAAATTATATTTTATTCCAATTCCATTTTAAATTGCATTTTATCACATTTCATTTTAAATTGCTTTTATCAATTTTTAATAATAATTTGTTTCTGGAACTTTGCACTTTGATGTGGCCCAAGGACTAATCAATAAAGACTCAATGTCAATTTGCAGAAGAGTTCTATGTTTGTTAGCTTTGGTGGATCTTCCAGGTTCAAAGTAACATCAAAAACTGTTGCTTTCCAATTCAACTGATGGGCTTCCTAAATACATCTGGGAAATGTGATGTGTTTTGATCCAGGGTCCAGATTCTTGGGAATGGTTTTGTAAGCAAGCAGTCATGCTATGTGATTCCCTTTCCTGTGACTCTCCCTCCTTTCAGCTCCCAGAGCCAATCATGCCCTTCCGGATGTACAACAGTCTTATGGGGCTGGCCAAGGAGACCCTGCAGAGTCGGTCCGAAAGCAGGACAGGGAGAAGCACTGGGGAGCCAGTGGACACAAGCAGCGAGTCGGAGAAAGCCATGGTAGCCAAGCTGAAGGAGCTGCTCAAGGAGCTTCCAGGCAAGAACTTGGCCACCTTGAAGTGTATCATGCAGCACCTGAAAAGGTCAGTTGCTTTAGTGAACACTTAAAGTTAAAAAGGCATTGAAAAAAAGTGATTTGCAACTGTTAGCATGCCATCCCCATCAGTGGCGGGATTCAAAAAAATTTACAGTTATGTGGGTGTGGCTTTACCTTTACCTTTACCTTTATTTCGATTTTTATACCGCCCCCTCTCCCCAAAGGGACTCGGGGCGGTGTACAGTCAAATAAAACAGATAAAATGGAATACAAACATACAAACATAAAAACATAGAAGAGGAGGCAATACGACACTGTACAGGTAAAGCAAATAAAAACAGTATATCAGCAATCCTAAAAAATACCCAATTAAAATTACCCAGTTAAAATATATCTGCCAGGAGGTATAATAAGGTTATGAATGGTCCAGGCTGGCTAAACGGAACAGGTGAGTCTTCAGTTTTCGTCGAAAGAGGGAAGGTCGGTGGTGGTTCTGATATCGGGGGGGAGGTCATTCCAGAGGGTTGGGCCCATCACAGAGAAGGCTCTACTCCTAGGTGCCGCCCGTTGGCATTGCTTAGTGGACGGCACCCGGAGAAGCCCCTCCCTGTGAGAGCGAATCGGTCGTAGGGAAGTGTGTGGTAGGATGCGATCCCGCAAGTACCTAGGTCCTGAGCCATGGAGCGCTTTAAAGATGGTGATTAACACCTTGAAACGCACCCGAAAGACCACAGGCAGCCAGTGCAGCTCGTGCAGGAGCGGTGTTACGTGGGAGTACCTAGTACTCCCCAAAATAGCCCGCGCGGCTGCGTTCTGGACTAGCTGCAGTCTTCGAGCGCGTCCCAAGGGAAGCCCCATGTAGAGGGCATTGCAGTAGTCCAGCCGAGACGTCACCAGTGCATGAGTGACCGTGCGTAGGGCATCCCGGTCCAGTAGGGGGCGCAATTGGCGCACCAGGCGAACCTGGTGGAACGCCCCCCTTGCCACGGCTGCCACATGGTCATCCATTGACAGCCGGGCATCTAGGAGGACGCCCAAATTGCGCGCCCGTTCCACAGGGGGCAATTGCTCGCCCCCTATGGTCAGCGATGGAATCAACTGACTGAACCGGGGTGCCGGTAGCCACAGCCACTCAGTCTTGGAGGGGTTGAGCTTGAGTCTGTTGTCCCCCATCCAGACCCCGACGGCTTCCAAACACCTCGACAGCCTCGTTGGGGTGGTCTGGGGTGGAAATGTACAGCTGCGTATCGTCAGCGTACAGATGATACTCCACCCCAAAACCACGGATGATCTCCCCCAGCGGCTTGGTGGGCATGGCATAGCTTGGTGGACGTGGCTTGGTGGGCATGGCAGGGGAAGGATACTGTAAAATCCCCATTTCCTCCCGATCAGCTGGGACTCGGGAGGCAGAGAATAGATGGGACCAGTCAGAGGTGGTGTTTACCAGTTCTCCGAACTACTCAAAATTTCTGCAACTGGTTCTCCAGAACTGGTCAGAACCTGCTGAATACCACCTCTGATCCCTATGTTGTGGCCTGCCAGCGGCCAGTGGAGCTGGTGGCACACTCAGACAGTGAAAAGGTTGGGGAGGAACATGGACCAGTCCTGGAGTCTGGGGAAGGCTCTGATGAGTGCTCTGTGTGGGAGGCAGAGATGGGCCATCCAACAGTTATCAGCTGCCTTAGGAGTCGGAGATTAGTGAGGCAGAAGAACAGCTGGAGCCTGTTCCCGATGCGCAGACCTGCCAGGAGAAGGGAACAGCTAAGGAACAAGGGCTGACTTGGGAGTAAAGGCACAGGTGGACGGTGAATGGCCTCTCCCATAGGGAATAAAAGAGGAGCGAAAGAGGAGGGGAGTTTGCAGGAGACAATTAGTTCAATTCATTAGGGTGAAGATCTATTCCCGACTTCTTGCCGAGTAATTGCTGCTACAGCATGGTGTTTGGAAGATATCGGCCTGGCAACTCTCCAAGCCAGATAAAGGTCTGTAGTTGTGAAATCTCATGAAAGATGTTGGCTGAGACTTTGCTGGAGAGGAATTCCCTTTAACCTAAATAAAAGAGGTTTTATTGGGACAAGGAGTCTGCTTCATGATCTTGGGAATCCTAGGCCAGAACACTCTAGTCCTTCTCTCTAGACTTGCCATCCCCGGTTCATGAAATTGTCTGCATTCTTCTCTTTGTCCAATTCTATTCTAGGATTATAGAACTTGAAGATGACAATAAAATGTCTTCCAGCAACCTGGGAATCGTCTTTGGCCCCACGTTAATGCGGCCTCGACCCACCCAAGCTACCATCTCCCTCTCTTCCTTGGTGGATTACCCCCACCAGGCATGCATCGTTGAGGCACTCATAAATTTCTATGCTACTGTCTTTGAATCCAGTGGCGTATCTCCAGACAGCCCAGAAGAAACGATCAGGGAAGATGAGGAGCTGGTCAGGAACCAGGTGAGTTGAACCTGCTGGAGACACTGTGGTTGCCAGTGGTAATCTTTGGATCAGCATCCTCTCACCTTAGAGTTCATCTCACTAATGCCTTGACTTCCATGTATCCAGGAGGATGAAGGAACACAACCCCACAGTGAAGTCCAGTATCTAGAAGCAACCTCTGAGCAGACAGAAGCTGCTCTTGATGAAGATTCATTCAGAGGTGAGGTGGAATCTCACATTTTAATGTTTGACATGTTATTCTTGTAAGGGTGATGTTCTTACAAGATGAGCTGCGGTGGTGCAGTGGCTAGAGCGCCATTGTCAGGGTTCAAAGTAACAGACCCAATGCAATCAAACCTCTGAGGTCTAGGTGTTACTCAAAGTACAGATTTATTAAAGATAAAGGTAAAGGTTCCCCTTGCACATATGAGCTAGTCCTTCCCAAATCTAGAGGGCGCTGCTCATCTCCGTTTCAAAGCTGAAGATCCAGCGCTGTCTGAAGACATCTCTGTGGTCATATGGCCGGCATGACTAAAACGCCAAAGGTACACAGAACACTGTTACCTTCCCACCAAAGGGGGTCCCTATTTTTCTACTTGCATTTTTTACGTGCTTTCGAACTGCTAGTTTGGCAGAAGCTGGGACAAGTAACAGGAGCTCACTCCGTTACACGGCACTAGGGATTCGAACCGTCGAACTGCCAACCTTTTTGATAGACAAGCTCAGCGTTTGAGCCACTGAGTCCCTATATTTGTTTGTTTTGTTTTGTTTATTTATTTATAGAGATTTATTAGGCATGCCATATTGGCACATCTGGTGAAAACCCGACTCCGAAGGTCCCGTGGTTTTCCCCACCAAAGTTAAAAGTCAAAGTTCTTTCCCCCAGTCCACATATCTATCACATGGTGCAATCCGGTCACAGCCCCAACTCCAGTTGGTTTCAGTCCACTCCTCCCCAGCAGCTGGTGAAAACGTCCTTGGTTCCCAGGAGAAAGAATTTTATTTTGGCTACAAATCCCCATCTATCTCCATTCGCCCCTCCTGTTCCCGTAGCTCCAACCAGTGCAGCTGTGGCAGCCCTGAAGATGCTCAAAAATGGCTTCAGGGTTGACAGCAGTACTGCAGGCTACTTTTGCTGACTGCCAGCTGTCAGCAATTGGGCAGTTCAAATCTCACCAGGCTTAAGGTTGACTCAGCCTTCCTTCTTTCCAAGGTCGGTAAAATGAGGACCCAGATATCTCAGGGGTTGCCACAAAGAAGAGGGAGTCAAACTATTCTCCAAGGCACCTGAGGGTAGAACAAGAAGCAGTGGGTGGAAACTAATCAAGGAAAGAAGCAATTTAGAACTGAGGAGAAATTTCCTGACAGAACAATTAATCAGTGGAACAGCTTTCCTCCAGAAGTTGTGAATGCCCCAACACTGGAAGTCTTTAAGATGTTGGATAGCCATTTGCCTGAAACGGTATAGGGTTTCCTGCCTAGGCAGGGGGTTGGACTAGAAGGCCTCCAAGGTCCCTTCCAACTCTACTATTGTATTAGATTGCTGGGGGCAATAGGCTGACTCTGTAAACCGCTTAGAGGGAGGGCTGTAAAGCAGTGTGAAGCGGTATATAAGTCTAAAAGCTATTGTTATTGGTTTGGCCCTAGTGAAAAAGAGACAGAAATTACTGGTCTAAAGAGAGGTGCGTGTCAAGTGCAGGCAACCACAACAGTTCCAAAAATGGGTCAAATAGGTTTCTTTATTGTTGATCACTAAAGATAAGAATCTGGCTAGACTGTCATCCTTCCCTTAGGAAATGGTGAGATAAACCTAAGGGTTCAGCCACAAACATTTCCTCCCCCCAAAAGCAGAGGTGGGCTGCTGCCAGTTCGCACTGATTCGGGCAAACTGGTATTCAGGATTCTGCGCAGTTCGGTGAAGTGGCAAATCCCATCACTGTCAGGCTCCGCCCCCGCTCTTTGTTTTTGGCCTGTTTTCCAGGCTTTTTTTTGGGCCCGTTTTGGGCCATTTTGGGGGCCAAAACGAGCCTGAAAACAGCCAAAAACAGGCTGAAAAATGGGCGTGGGTGTGGCCAGCCAGAGGTGGGATCAGCCCCAACCGGCTGAATCCTAAATCTGCCTTTGAAGCAAGTGGCCGGGAGTCGAGGCTGGTTGTGATGAGTGACGTCACCCGCCCAGTCACATGACCAACCAGCCACACCTACCCAGCCAGAGAACCGTTTGTTAAGTTATTCAAGTCCCACCACTGCCCAAAAGGACTCTAAGCTGGAAATTCTTCTAAATTGGAATATTTCTAAGATGGATGCCATCGGGGCCTCCTCTCCTTCAGCTGGTGGAATTTTGGCATCCCAAGCCAAGGAGGTGCCATATTTGTGTCACAGGGAACCCTTGGGACATCCCACTCTTGGCTCAATTGAGTTGTTTTCTTTTCCTTCTAGAACCCGACACGCCATTTATCGATTCGGATTCGGATCCAGATCCAGAAGATGGCACAGAGGCAGCCATTGAAGGAATCCCACAGGCCAACTCAGGGCCAGGAGGCAGTGAGACCAGCGGGGAGGAGGAGAGCCCCTCCGGTGAGGACGCCAGTGAGGAAGGTGTCCTGAGGGAGAGACCCAGCGTGGAACAATCGGACCCTGAGGATACTTCACCCCTACATCCCCTAGGCCCAGCAGAAGGTTGCTGGGAGGCCGAAGGAGATGCTGTCTTCAGGAGCGGAGGTGATGAGGAGAACAGCGACAGGAAAGTTGAAAGCCTTCTGGTGGACCTCAACACCAACCAGTCTAACAACTCACTTTTCTCACACTTACTGATTAACTAAGAACACGTGTTTGATTTCCTGCCATGAAAAACTATGTCAGTTGAGAGAAGCGGTGAAGTGCAGAGACTGACAGCGAAGGGATAGATGGTCTTCAACTGTCTTCTCAAGGCCTTCTCTGGAGGCATTCTGGTTTACCAGGCTCCTCATTTATAACAGCCTGCTTTTAATTCTTTCGAATACCAAAACGACATCTGGGGACTCCGTGTGAAAAGGCAGGGAGGTGACCATATGAAGAGAGGCATTAAGGCCCAGAGAGACGTTGGAAGGACTCTGCAACATCTAAACTTAAGACACTTTTCTCTAACCTAATGCCCTTCTGAAATTTTGGATCTCGCTCCCATCTTTCTTCCTGCATAGTCCTAACCAAACAAGGGGTGGGTGTAGCGGTGGGGCATTCGTTGAGGAACGCTCTTTCAAAAGAAGAGCCACAGACAGAGTCCCTTTGCACTCCCTCCCATCCTTGAGGTTCCGTCCCGTTCAGGAAACAATACACCCATTGTGATCCTAGGTATTCCAATATGTTTGTTTAAACATTAGCGGATTATATTTGTTTCTAAGTAAAACCACTTCAGGATGCTACGGTATTTTTAAAAATCAGGGTACAGACAAAATGCTGGATGAGCTTGACTGGATGACGGATTACTTGAAGGCTGAAATCCACTTGTGCAAATCCTGCTGAGGTCTGAGGACCAGTGTTGGGTTGTTGGTGTGGATTGATCCTATCAGGGAATATGTGTGTGTGTGTGTGTGCGCGCCTGCGTGTGTGACATATGCTTATTGCACAGCTGTATGAAAAGTGCCAGTAGAGCCAGCAGAAGGGGCTTTGTGTGAGACCTTGCTTACCCACCACCTCATTTAATGCTCAAAGTTAACAGTGTCACTGAAAAAATAACTTTATGATGACCAGTCCTCACATTTACAACCTGAGCAACGTCCCCACACTCATGTCATTCAGGCACTTGGCAACTGGGGGGATGTTTTCGACCATGGCAATATCCCGCAGTGCTGTGGCCGACATTTGCGTGCTCCCCAACTGGCTTGTGGCAAGCAGTCAATGCAGAAGGCAGTAAAATCAGAAGTCACAGTCACATGAGGTTCTAATTCATGATTGCGGTGATTTGCTTAACAACCGTAGGGGAAGCCAGCCTATCATGATTACATTTCACTTAGTGACCAGGTATTTAGCGACAGAGTAGCTGGTCCTAGTTGTGATCACTAAGCGAAGGCTACCTGTACTCTCAAGTGGGATCTGCTGGAGAAATCCACCAGGGTTTAGTGCACCAGTATTCGGATTCTAAGAAGACACTTGAGATCTATAGCAGAAATTCATGAGGTAAATATTCTTAAACCATCTAAACAGCTTTTAGAACCCCTGTGGACGATTTGAGGGCATTTCACAATAAAGGCCTAGTGGAACTGCTACGTTACATTTAAAGGTCTGTTGTACATAGTTGAATTACAGCATTCATCTTAAACAGTGTTTCCCAGTCTTGGCCACTGTAAGACCTGTGGACTTCAGCTCCCAGAATTCCCCAGCCAGGAATGTTGTGGAATGATTCTGGTCAGTGGTGGCTAGGGAATTCTGGGAGTTGAAGTCCACAGGTCTTAAAATGGCTTAGAAGGAAATCCTGATCTAAAGCAAAGGCATATCATATTTATCTGGGGAAAAAGGAAACCACAGCAAGAAATATTTTGCCTTCTGGAGAAGGCTGGAATGGTAGCACACAGCCAAGGAAGACTTTGGGGGATTTTCTTGAGGTGTGGATGAGAAAAATGAGTGAATAAAGTTGAAGTGCAAGTCTTCAACCATGGCTTGTATTTAAATATAGATGTGAGTAAGCCTATTTTAATGAGATGCTTGTTTCCTTTGAAACTGCTCTATACACTTTTGTTTTTATAAGACTTGTATCAAAAAATAAACTATATTTGGGGAAGTGATATTTGCATCCAATAACTGTTTAGTGCTTCCAAGGTAACTCCTTGCATAAAAAAACTCAGAATAACAGAGTGGGAAGGGACCTTGGAGGTCTTCTAGTCCAACCCTGCTCAAACAGGAGACCCTATACAAATGGTTGTCTAGTTTCTTCTTAATAGCCTCCAATGATGAAGCACTCACGAGTCATTCCACTGATTAATTGTTCTGTCAGGAAATTTCTCCCTAGTTCTAGGTTGCTTCTCTTCTTGATAGTTTCCATCCATTGCTTCTTGTCCTGACTAGGTGCTTTGGAGAATAGGTTGATTCTCTCTTCTTTGTGGCAGCCCCCGAGATATTGGAAGACTGCTATCATGTCATCTCTAATCCTTTTCACTAGACTGGACTCACCCAATTCTTGCAACCTTTCCTCATATGTCCATATATATATATGACATGTGGGAACTTTCCTTACAATCCAGAGTTTTTCAAACTAGGCAACTTTAAGATGTGTTAACACATCTTAAGTGCCAAGTTAGAAAAATGCTGTTTTAATTCTTTAGACTGCTGTTTTTCTAAACAGCGAGACTGCTCTTATGTCATGTTGAATCATGTTCTGAATCACGGTTGACAGCTGGCTGAATTCACACAATGTAACATCAGACTCAAACAATATTGTAGTTTGACAAAGATCCAGGATCACTCCACACCATATTTAAATGATAGTCTAAGCTACCACTTAACAGTGATTAAGAAACCAGACCCACAAATACAAAGAAACCACAGGCAGTCACATTTGATTAACAATATATATATATATATATATATATATATATATATATATATATATATATATATATATATATATATATATATATATATATATATATATATATATATATATATATATATATATATATATATATATATATATATATATATATATATATATATATATATATATATATATATATATATATATATATATATATATATATATATATATATATATATATATATATATATATATATATATATATATATATATATATATATATATATATATATATATATATAAGCGAATACTTCCTGGATTTTTTTCGATACTTCTCATTAAAAAGAATTAAAAATCCAATGGCCTGATCAGGATTAGAGTCAACGGACGAAGAGCCTCACCCAATTGCTTTCTTTCTATACTTTCAGAGGAAGAGAAATGGTGCAGCCATGATTGCCACAACCCTGTTTCAAGGCCACACCTTCCCTCCCCCTCTACATTCACAGGTTAGCCCAGATTAAAAGCCATCCATCCCTTTAATCCATCCTCAGATGATATGCAAACTAACACCGTGGTAACTAAATCTACTATAAACCACAGATACAATCCGGTTAAAGGATTCTGTAACTACAGTTAAACCTCTGGTCTAGAACAGATTCACCCATCGCCCTATGTCTAACCGTGCCCTGGCTTAGCATCTCCTCTGAATCAGATCAGTAGATAGGAAAATGAATTGGAGGTTGCTACAGAGCAGCTCCCATCATAACTCACCTTGGCTCTCAATGCCTGAGACCAGATGCTCAATAGTTGAGAATGTTGAGATAAGACTTCTCTCTTCAGATAAGACTTACTGTACCTGGTCACATCCGTCTGAAGATAGCTGCACTTGGGATTTTGACAATAAAGATCTCCTCAATTACCATCCACAATGGGGACTGGCTACTTAGTCATTAAGTGAGGCAGTAGCTAAAAGACGCCACTGCTGTGCTTATGAACTCTGCTCACCTTTACAGGTTTCTAAATGCCAGGATAGGTTGCAAAGTAACTTTTTCATCAGTTAATAACGGTGAACAGTTGCTAAATGAGGCAATCACTAAATGACGGCTATTTTTATCTGTAATTTATACTTAACCTCTTTTCTAGTAATGAGTACCTTACCATTGAAATATTCATATATCTAACAATTTAGCTGTGGTGCAATCAAAGTCTACGCGCAAGGTATTCCGTGAGCTGCCTACCAGTCAGAGCTCATTTTTCAATTAAAACACTGCTGCATCAGACTGATGGGGTTGCCTAGCTACACATCTGCTCCCACTCAAAAAAACTGCACTGAAATATTTTCTGTGTTTTATTCAAGTTGAGAATGACTTTCTTTTTACGTACTTTTCAGAAAGCAATGGACACCCTTCTTCAAAACCACCTGATTTAAATAGAGATCACTCGGGGTTCCACACCACTCCCCTCCCTGCTTTTTTCAGAGAAAAGAAGTCCTAGAGAGGATCAATTCTCATGGACAGGCCAGCTGCAAAATTAAAAATTAATACTGTAACACTTGTTGTTGCTGAACTCCCAATACCAGAGCCACAGGTAGAAGGACCATACTGGATAGATTGAGGGGAACTACAGCCCAGTGAATACGAATGGGCAGAGATTTCAAATTGATCTTAAGACAACAGGAAAACAAAAAGGGAAATAAAACATATTCTGTTTTATTGAAATAAAAAATGTCTGGACCACTGAGCAAACTCTGAGCCTTAGCAATAACTCAGTGATAGTTAACAGAACAGGGAAGGCAGCAAGTCTTCTGAAGAATGCAGATATTTTTCCAGAGTTTATACAAGTCCATTTTTTAAGACAAAAATGACCAGTCCATAATTACAGGTGACTCCCAGCACCTTGTGCATTCCCGGGAGATTAGCAGTCTATTCCCCCATTTAAATCCTTAGAACCTCCACTCTCCCCCCACAAAAGGCCACCGAAAGCCACATCCAATGGAGCCCCTCTGTCCCCCAAACCAAAAAAGGGTTTTCCTACCCCTCCTCACCCTGATATCTACAGAAGGAATAAGGAAGCCCTCCTATTTGAAGCTTTCTAAAGTATCCTTCATCCAGATTTGGAAAATAAACTGCTGCTGCCTTAAATATTTACCCCCCCAAAACTAATCCAAATTCCAGAAAAGTAGTATAAACAAATAATACATCCAGCTTATGCAGGCAAGATGAAGTCCAGTTTGGGAAATCAATGCAACATTTCCTGTGCTGCTGCTGACTCCTTTCCTCTTCATCACCGGTTGGATGGATGGAAAGAACTAGAAGCTTGAAGTTCGAAGTCTCAAGTTGGTACATTTCTTCACATTCTTGTAAACGTTTGTATTTCCTTATGCTCAAGACTGTTAAGCAAGCAGATCGGCATCTCCAGGGTAAAAAGAGCTTCAAACATTGCTATATATATAGAATAAGAGAAGCAGCATTAGTGTCTAATTTGAATTCTGTATTCATGTCGCAATTAGCTAATCAGCTACAATACAAATTATCACAGATATGCTTGTCCTTGTTCTGACCCAGGCTTCCTTAGAAAGCCAGAAGCAAAGTTTTGGTCCGGACAAAACCTCTTTCATTTACACAACTGTGAATTCCTTTCATTCATTATTGGTCAGCCAATAATAAAAACTCTATAGATTCTTCTGCCAATCCTGTATACTCACTCCATCCCATCCCATCCTCCTCAAACTAGCTACAGTTCTTATCACATCCATAGGCAGGATGGTTATAGTACAGGTAGTCCCTGACTCACAACAATTCATTTAATGACCATTTGAAGATATAACAGCACTGAAAAAAGTGACTTATGATTGGGTTTCACATTTATAATCGTTGCAGCATCCCCATGGTGACCAAAATTCAGGCGCCTGATAAATGGCCTGTATTTATGACAGTTGCGCTGTCCCAGGGTTGGGTGATCACCATTTGCAACCTTCCCAGCCAGCGTCCCACAAGCAATGAGCGAAGCCAGATTCAATTAACAACTGCATGATTCATTTAGCAACTGCAGTGTTAACAAATGTGGCAAAACAGTTGTAAACTGGGGTGCAATTCAGTTAACAACTGTCTTGCTTAGCTCCAGAAATTTTGGGCTCTGCTGTGATCCTAATTTGAGGACTACCTGTATTCAGCTATGAGATTCTGCAAGTGGTTTTCATTTTTTTAAGCGAAACATTTAATCTTGATCAAGAGACAGGCAACCCAATGAGAATACTGAGAATATAAGTAGTGTCCTGCTGGATCAGACGGCGGCCCATTTAATCTGGTGGGGTTTTTTTCACAGTGGCCCCCTGATGCACAAAGAAGCCTCCCAGGAGATGGCCTTTATTGCAGTCCCACTGCCATCAGTAGTTACTGATCCTTAGGACTACTTTGAATTGGTCGTCCCTGCCCTCCCCCCCATTATTGAATCCAGCCAATCTAGTAGCCAGCTTCATATCTCATGGTAAGGAATTTCAAAGTTGAATGAGGTGTTGGGAGGGGGGGAATCCTTTTATCTATCCTGATTCATTCTGATTCTTTCGTCTGGCTCTAGTATTGGGGAAGGGGGAAACAGCTTCTTTTTGTTCATTTTATCCATACCATGTCATGAGTTTTGTACCCTCTCAATCATGGCACAGGTTTAGCAACTTATGGTTGAGAAGAATCTAGATCCCTCAAGATTTTTCTCAACCTTCTGATTATTGGCCATGTTGATGAGGATTTTGTAATCCCACAACAGTTGATCTCCTGATTTGCAAATGTCTCCTCCTCTCCCCACCTAGGCCCTGCTCCAAAGAAAACCATGGGCTGTCTTATCAGCCCTGCCAATCAGAATGAATAACCAAAATACATCAAATCTCAACTCTCCAACTCCTGTTATAACCTTTGAGTACTTTGCTCCACACAAAACATACAAAAGCAGAAGGAAGCATGAAAGAGGAAGAAAGGAATGTCTATTTTAACAATCTTTAAAGATAATGAAACATTTTATAGTACCTCATACGACACTTCTTGGCTACTGGACCAGCCTGTAAGTGATATAACGCCCGGCTGTTTCACTAGGCCGAATGATCTTCACCACCTGAAGAAACCACACAGACAATAGAGAAAGAAAATTATTCAGATTATTTTTCAGATTGAATATACAATGAATGCTTGTAAAATGGCTGATGGACAGCCAGCCTTTCAGGATTTCATTATGTAATGTTATACTGATCAAACAAGTTCAGCCTTCACCCAACCTGATCCCTCCAAGTATCCTGGATTTGGCAACTTTGGGCCTGCCACTCTCTACCCAACGTACCTCACAGGGTTGTTGTGGGGAAAATAGGAAGAGGAAGGAGTGTGTAGGTAATGTTTGCCAGCTACAGGAAGTCCTCAACTTACAACAGTTCATTTGGTAACTATTCAAAGTTACAACAGCACTGGAAAAGTGACGTATGACTGTATTTCAGTTACGACCTTTGCAGCATCTCCATGGTCACATGATCAAAATTGAGCTTTTTGGCAATTGATTCATATTTATGACCATTGCTATGTCCCAAAAGCAGGTGATCATCTTTGGCAATCTTCTGTCAAGCAAAATCAATGGGGAAGCCTGATTCATTGAACAACTGTGTTACTAACTTATCAACTGCAGTGATTCACTCAGGTTGTAAAATGGAACAAAACACACTTAACAAATATCTCACTTAAGCACAGAAAATTTAGGCTCAATTGGCGTTGTAAGTCAAGAACTACCTGCATGGATTTAAAGGAGCATTTGGGGAGGGGGGGACTGATCTAACAAAAGCCCATGTGAACTGTACTAAAAGTCCATTTAATCCAAGTAGATGCCTCTGAGAAATACAAAAACCCCAAAAGTCCAATCTCAATCTCTCTCTCTCTCCCTCCCACCCTCCCTCATCATAAGGCTTCCTGAGTGTCTATTTAGATATCAGAATGTATTGCTACTTAGCACCTCCATATACTGTATTTATCAAATCCATTGGGAAATGACACATTCTCACCCTCCCTTTCTCTGTTTCTTACCTGGCCTCTTTTAATTCCAAAATAGCGAGCTACGGGATCTCCAGCTTGTATTCTTGGAAGCTGATTCTCCCTTAGTTTACTGACAACGGCAGTTAAAGGAAAAATTTCAAAACATATAAAAAACAGGACCTTTTAAAAATTTGCTACACTGGGATCACAGTATATTTTGGCTAGTTTCACACAACTTGCTACTTTAAGCTAAATAAAGTTGGTACAGTAATTTGTGGTGTGGAGGAACATAGAAACCCAGGGCCTGTTTTAGTATCATGATTGAATCAAAGCTTCACTTTAAGCAATGTGATTAATTTGCACTTGATGTGTTGTGTGAAATGCATTTTGTAAATTTACAATCTGAATCATGAAAACCAATGCATGTCAATGGAACTGTTTTCAGACAATAGAATGTATGATTACTCATCCATTAGGTTTACTCATCAACCTGTTATGCTTCTAGTTTTATAGGCCCTATCCAAACCCAAGAAGATAATACTATCATTTTAACTCCATATTCATGTTAAAATCCTACCTAGACATACCCTGTTTCCCCAAAAATAAGACCTAACCAGAAAAAAAAAACCTAATGCATCTTTTAGAGCAAAACTTCATAAAAGACCAAGTCTTATTTTGGAGGAAACACGGTATTAGCCTGGAAAGTTTCCTCTTAACACAGGATAATGCTAAAAAATTCAACCCCTGTCCGATATCTAAAAGACCCAATTCAGAACAAGCAGAAAACTGAGGAAGATACTCAAAACAGTAAGTACAAAGGCAAAAAGATACTATCTGGCCAGTAATTCTGTCACCTCTTCTTTGGTCATTACAACATGTTCTGGAACCAGCTGTAGTGGCAAAAAGACAGAAAAGAATGAAAACACAATGTAGAAATAGCTAGATTTCTGCTATGCACAGAAAACCCTTCCAGGCAAACTACCACAGAAACAGTTTCTGTCAATTGAATGATAAAAAAGCTTATATTGTTCCTCTCAACGCACTCCTCACAGGCCCAACCAATGTCCCATACACACACAACCCCCCCCCCTTCCTTTCTCACCTCATGCTCAGTGATGTTGATCAGCAGCTCCTGTTGAAGGAATTGTTCAAGGATGTACTTGGGAGCCATGTCTACTAGAGACTAAAAGAGAGAAGAGACATTGAGGCAGCAGATAGGGCTGTACATTAAGAAAGGGGCTTCAATATTTAGGAAGAGACTTGATGGGGAAAGGGGAAAGGGAGACAGAGATTGCAATCCCTCTTCCTGGTACCTTAAAGCTCAAGCTCAAACTCTAGTTCTAGGTTGCTTCTCTTCTTGGTTAGTTTCCATTCATTGTTTCTTATCTTGCCTTCTGGTGCTTTGGAAAATAGGCTGACCCCTTCTTCCTTGTGGCAGCCCTTCAAGTGTTAGACTGAGATCATGTCACCTCTGGTCCTTCTTTCCACTAGACTAGGCATACCCAGTTCCTGCAATCGTTCTTTGTATGTTTTAGTTTCTAGGCCTCTAATCATCTTTGTTGCTCTTCTCTGCACTCTTTCTAGAGTCTCCACATCTTTTTTTTTATATTGTGGTGATCAAATACAGGTAGTCCTCAACTTACCACCACAATTGAGCCCAAAATTTATGCTTCTAAGTGAGAAATTTGTTAAGTGAGTTTTGCCCCATTATAGGACTTTTCTTGCCACTTTTGTTAAGCGAATCACTGCAGTTACAATACAATAGTAGAGTTGGAAGGGACCTTGGAGGTCTTCTAGTCCAACCCCCTGCCTAGGCAGGAAACCCTATGCTGTTGTTAAATTAGTAACACAGTTGTTAAGGGAATTTGGTTTCCCTATTGACTTTGCTTGTCAGAAGATTACAAAAGGTGATCACATGACACACACACACACAGACACACGCGGACACTCTCACTGCAACTGTTATGAATGTGAGTTAGTTCTCAAGCATTGGAATTTTGATCACGTGACCATGGAAATGCAGCAAGCAGTTATAAATGTGAAAAACAGTCATAGGTCACCTTTTTCCAGTGCTGTTGTAACTTTGAATGTTCACTAAGCAAGCTGTTTTAAGTCCAGGACTACCTGTACTGGATGCACTATTGCCAAGCGTGGTCTTACTAAGACTTTATAAAGCAGTATTAATACTTGAGTCTATCCTTCTATTCATGCATCCTAGAATTGTATTGACTTTTTTGGCTGCTACCGTATATATTTGGCTCATATTTAAGTGCTCAGACAATCCTATGCTACTTCGGATGTGCTATTCAGTGATAAGGTGGCATCCATAAAGGTGAGAAATGCACACAAATATTAACGTTAAGATGGTGGGAAAACAGACTTCTATGACCAATACTTTGAGAACTTTCTAATTTGAATGACGTTCTCTATTAAAGACAATGCGGTGGGATCTAGCCCTCCCCTGAGAAGAGACCATTGTTCCCTGAAAATTACAGATCAGGATCCCTTAGCCAGCAATGAGTTTATATCAACATCCCTTCTACCCATTTAAATTCAAGGTACCTGTTTGGCAGATGGAGTCATGCCTTGTTGCACCACAATCAGGGCCCGGGTAATATTTTCCTCTTGCATTCGCTGGCAATACATCTTGATAGTCTTAATCCCAACTTTTGGTTCCTCTGAAAAGAGATTTTTGTTTGTTTGTAAGTGGAGAATCTCCATGAAATAAAATACTTTGTTCATTAGGCCTGACATCTGCTTCAGGATTAGCATTCAAGCTCTCATTTAATAATAAATGAATTGAAAGCTTTAATAGTAAAGCAGGAAGCTTGCAACTCTCATTGTTTCAAACAAACATAATTTCAATGGCTGGAATTTTAGCCAAATAAAATTTGCAGTAGTATGATAGCTGTTTCACTACTACTATATAATAAAAAACAGCAGAAAGTGGATTAAGTATTTGTTAAATTATCTACTGAAATACCATTTATTTTTATGTACTTCAATAACTGATTTAGTTGAGAAATTAGTACAGCTGTGGAAGATGAGTTATAATTATCAAACCTCATATTTTATTCTTATAAATATGTGAACATTTTATCCATTATATAGGCTTTTTAGAAAAGGCAATCTTAATGGTATAACATTTTTGCTTGGTCATTAATTGGCCTATTTTTTTTAAAGAGAAAATCTCCTTTAGGAATAAATGCACACCATCATGAAAACAGTTGTTACCATCAAAATAAGTTTACTACACACTGAAAAGTGTAGTTTGTATAAGTATGATGGTCAAACTGTTTTTATTTCTGCCTCACCAACAAATGGCATTAAATTAAATAAAACTGTAAATAAAAAGTTCATGTACCAGTTTCCCTATTGCATCCACTGTGTATTTAAAAACAGGCAAACAGATGTCAAATTTATTCCATTCAACTAACTGGCACACTATAACTAAAAATACAACAAAAGCCAAATATATTTCCTTAAGATACACAGATGGTAAAAGTCAGTTAGCAGAAAGAACTGATGAAGAGGGATGGGAAAATTCATTCCAGATCTTCAAAGAAAAGATTGCCTTTTAAGAACACAAACTGCAAGACATGAAAGAAACAAGAACTGAATAAAGATGCCAATGAATTAATTCGGGAAAGAAAGAAGAATGAAGATGCAATCAAATTCCAGGTTCCTAGAAATAATAACCAAATCTATTTTAGTATAATCACCTGGGAAAAAGACAAACATCTGATCCGTAGGATCATCGTTGTGGGCCACCAACACTGTGAGATCAGTACGCCGAGGTCGCCCTTCACTTGGCTTATCACCAAACTGGGCTTTGAACTCTTCCAGAGTCTGATCCAATTCATCCTGTGTTACCAAGTAGCCTCGATCGTGACACAGCTAATTTAAGGACCAAAAAAAGTGCATTTAAATATTAATATAATAGTATGCTGAAGAATGCAAGTAACTGTAGCGGCAAAATATAGGCAGTCCTTGACTTACGACCACAATTGAGCCCAAAATTTCAGTTGTTAAGTGTAACATTTGTTAATTGAGCTTTGACCCATTTTATGACCTTTCTTGAATCACTGCAGTTGATAGGTTAGTAACCCAGTTGCTAAGTGAATCTGGTCCCCATTGACTTTGCTTGTCACAGATTGCAAAAGGTGATCACATGACCTTGGGACACAGCAACGGTCATAAACATGAACCAGTTGCCAAACATCTGAATTTTGATCACATGACCATGGGGATGCTGTAAAGGTCATAAGTGTGAAAAATGGTCATAAGTCACTTTTTTCAGTGATGTTGTAACTTTGAATGGTCACTAAATGAACAGTTGTAAACCGAGGACTACCTGTAGTGAACATTTAAGAACCTATACTCAGGCAACTGTCAACAATAAAGCAACATCAAATAGTGGACTGACTTTGCCAGCAACCTAAATATGTCAGCTTTGAGACCCCCTCCTCACTATTTCTTCCATGTTTTCCTTTTTATATATTTCCATTCAAGCAAGATAATATAGTCTCCCTTGAGTCATAAGTCCTGGTAAATACTATATATGGAAGCATTAATATAGTTTTCTTGGCAACAGTCTGGAAATGGTTTGCCTTCATTTAGATTGCTTTTCATTTTTCTAATCTAACCCAGCAGCCACCAACAAGTGGTCTGTGGACCACTGGTGGCCCTTGAGAAAATTTTGGTGGTCCGCGGAAAAATTATTTGCATTTCTTATATTTCACTAAATACTATTTATCTTTTTAGAAAATTCATATTACTGGTCCGCGGGATTTAAAATTATGAATTTAGTGGTCCCTCAGGTCCGAAAGGTTGGTGATCCCTGGTCTAGCCTACAACTCTAGGATTATTTAACAGTCTTTGATCTGATTTTAGTTCTTGGAGAGCTTCCAAAGTTGACTACAGTTGGTGCTACTGCTAGGTCATTAACTTTTCCATTAACCCAGACAGATTTTGACCTGCCACATCCCAAACCTACCACTTTATTACAAAATTATCATTAGTTATTTTTTTAAAACTAATGCAGTAATTTTGTAGCTTTGGTGAAAGCACAATATATTTTAATTTGCATAAGGGGAGGAGCTTCCGGGGGAAATGGCGGACCTTCCCAGAGCTCCGTAAACGATGGGGCGCTCTGGCGGGGATAGCAGGCATTATTGGCCCCCGTTGGTCATCCTGGGGGCCTAGAATTATGTAGTGGCAACCCTGGTTTGTTTGATGTACAGCTGGGATCCGGATGGACCCGCTAACCAGGAGAACGGGAGACGGAGGACAGCTTAGGGACAGGAACACAGAGGCCGAGCTGCGGCAGCTACGGCAGCTGCGGCAGCAAAATGAATAAAAGAACTGACAGAGCAGAAAGGAGACGTTTTGGACGTTTTGGGCGGCTGCCAGGCGGCGGAACAGCGCGACAGCTAAGGAGCGAGCCAGAAAGAGAGAACAACGTACAGGGAGACCTCATCTTACCGGCGATGGCGACGGAGCGGCTGAGACGGCGCTGGAATATCGGGCGCCATATTTCTTTCCAACTGCCAGGTGGAGAGGCCATTGGGGGCTGGAGGTCGGGAAAGAAGCTGCAGGGATCGAAGAGGGAAGCCGGGGGGGTCGCCGGAGGCTCGGGGCGACCCCTGAAGAGCAATAGGTCGAGCAGCCGGCCTTGGCACCTCGTCTACCCCCCCCCCCCGCTGAGGTGCGATTCCTTCATACTCCAAGAACTGCTTTCGGGCCTCTGGGCCTAAAGAACTGCCTAAAGAACTGCCCTGGGCCTCACTGGTGGAACGTAGATTATTGTGGACTGTGAGGTCTGTCCCCTCCCATCTTATTATTTGCCTTTTAAATATCTCTCTACTTCATTCTTTGTTAATCTTACATCCTAGACCTGCTACAAAGAGAGACCCTGCCATAGCCATAATCATAGATTGGTCATCATCCCAACTTATTCAAGGTCTGACATCCTTCGACTGCGAGGTTCCCCCCTCTCGCAGGCGTGCCCCCCTGCCCTGACGAAGGCCCACCTCAATGAGGGGTTTATTAACCCAGAGAGGTGGAGGAAGCGGGGGATTAGGGGTTTTTTAGTAAAATGTTTTGTAAAGCTTTTAAGGGGTTCCAGGGAGCGGGGAGGGTTGGTTTGGCCCTGGGGTATGGATACAACCAGGCCAACATGTAGGGTCAAGACGGAAGGGAGGGTCAAGACGGAAGGTAGCGAAGCGGAGCGGGTGGGAGGAAATAACATCCCTATAAGGGGAATTCCAATCACGTAGGGAGGGGCAGGCGCGAGGACACCAGAAGAACGTATAGTCGGTTGGCAGACCGGGGCCACTGGATACGCCCGGTCGCTTGCACCAACCCCCGCAGACTAGGTGGACAGGATCAGCAGAGCCTGGGCCTTAGGCTGATGTTATGTAACGCGAGGTCCGTGGTTAACAAGGCCCCCCTCATCAGTGACTTGATCACAGAGGGGGAGCCGGACCTCGCAGGAATAGCGGAAACCTGGTTGGGCCCGGAGGGGGGGTTGCCCCTCAGGGAAATGTGCCCTCCAGGTTACCGTGTATTCCACCAGCCACGGGCCCAAGGTAGGGGTGGGGGGGTAGCAATTATCATCCGGGACGATCTGGCACCGAGAGAATTCACTGTGTCGCAGACATCTGGTTGTGAGTCTCTGGGCGTAAAGTGGGGTCCAGGGAGTCAGTTGGGCCTGTTGATAGTATACCTGGCTCCCCGCCATACATCAACGGCCCTGCCCGAGCTCCTCGAGCGGATCGCGGAGATGGCGGTTGAGACCCCCAAACTACTAGTGATGGGGGATTTCAACCTGCCGTCAACGGGAAAGGCATCCGAGGTAGCCCGGGAATTCATGGCTTCCATGACAGCCATGGGTCTGACTCAAGTAATTCAGGACCCCACTCACGAGCGAGACCACATTCTGGATCTTGTGTTTGTCTCCGACCAGTGGACGAGTGATCTGGGAAGAGGGCATTTAGTCATCACGCCCCTGTCATGGTCAGATCACTCACTTCTCCAGCTTGACTTCCCTGGCGCTACTCCCCACCGCGGGGAGGCGGAACCAGATTATCCCAGATGGTTCCGCCCCAAGCGCCTGATGGAACCGGATAGGTTCCAGGCTGAGCTTGGGCCATTTCCTGCTGACCTGTCCCGCTCCCGGGCTGAGGACCTGGTAGCCGCATGGAATAGTGCGGCTGCCGGTGCCTTGGACCGGGTGGCGCCTTTGCGGCCTCTCCGACGGCCACGATCGACCCGGGCCCCCTGGTTTAACGGGGAGCTAAGGGCGATGAAACGCCTTAGGAGACGCCTGGAGAGTAAGTGGAGATCCTCCCGCTCCGAAGCTGACCGAACACAGGTAAGAGCCTACATAAGGACCTACCTTGTGGCAATAAGAGTGGCCAAACGTCAGTATTGTGCCACTCTTATAGCGTCCGCAGAGAACCGCCCTGCTGCCCTGTTTCGGGTGACCCGCTCCCTTCTGTCACAGGAGCAGCGGGACCCCCCATTGCAGGGCAGGGCAGAGGAATTTGGAGAGTTCCTGCAGGATAAAATCGATCATATCCGGAGAGGTTGGACCCACTCCAGTGCTCCAGTGGGGACGTCCGAGACTAGTCTTGAGAGACCAAGCTGGGAGGAGTTTGACCCTGTTGTCATCAAAGATTTGGACAGGTTGCGCGGGCGACTGCGGGCCACCACATGTTTACTGGACCCGTGTCCCTCCTGGTTGGTGCTGGCCTCCTGGGAGGGCTCACGAGGCTGGCTACTGGGGCTGGTGAACGCTTCGTTGGGGGAGGGCCGGATGCCGGCCGCCCTGAAAGAGGCGGTGGTCAGGCCCCTGCTCAAGAAGCCTTCTCTGGACCCAAAGGAACTAGCAAATTATCGTCCTGTCTCCAACCTTCCTTTTTTAGCAAAGGTTGTTGAGAGTGTGGTGGCTCAGCAGTTTCCGCGTCACCTGGAGGAAGATGATTATCTAGACCCGCGCCAGTCCGGCTTCCGACTCGGTCACAGCACGGAGACGGCCTTGGTCGCGTTGGTGGATGATCTCTGGAGGGCAAAGGATGAGGGTTGTTCCTCCATCCTTGTTCTATTAGATCTCTCGGCGGCCTTCGATACCATCGACCATGGTATCCTATTGCGCCGGCTGGAGGGGTTGGGGATTGGAGGCACCGTGCTACGGTGGTTCCACTCCTACCTCTCTGGCCGGACGCAATGTGTGTTGACGGGGGAGCAGAGGTCGACCGCAAGGCCCCTCATTTGTGGGGTCCCACAGGGGTCGATTCTCTCGCCTCTCTTGTTCAACATATATATGAAGCCGCTGGGCGAGATCATCCGTGGTTTTGGGGTGAGTTACCATCTGTACGCTGATGATACTCAGTTGTACATTTCCACCCCAAACCACCCCAACGAGGCTGTCGAAGTGATGACCCGATGTCTGGAAGCCGTACGGGTCTGGATGGATGACAGCAGGCTCAGGCTCAACCCCTCCAAGACAGAGTGGCTGTGGTTCCCGGCTTCCCGATTCAATCAGCATATTCCATCGCTGACCATCGGGGATGAGCAATTAGCCCCGGTGGAAGGGGCGCGCAACTTGGGCGTCCTCCTTGACGATCGGCTGACCTTAGAAGATCACGTGGCGACCGTGGCAAGGGGGGCGTTCCTCCAGGTTCGCCTCGTGCGCCAGTTGCGGCCCCTTTTGGACCGGGAGGCCTTGCGCACAGTCACTCACGCGCTGGTGACGTCCCGCCTGGACTACTGTAACGCTCTCTACATGGGGCTCCCCTTGAGGTGCGCCCGGAGACTGCAGTTGGTCCAGAATGCAGCCGCGCGGGTTATTATGGGGAGATCGAGATTCTCCCATATAACACCTATCCTGCGCGAGCTGCACTGGCTTCCTGTGGCCTACCGGGTGCGCTTCAAGGTACTGGTTACCATCTTCAAAGCGCTCCATGGCACAGGGCCTAGTTACCTGCGGGATCGCGTCCTGCCCCATACATCCCTGCGACCCACTCGCTCACACAGGGAGGGGCTACTCCGGGTGCCGTCCTCTAGAGAGTGCCTGGGGACGGTGCCCAGGAGTAGGGCCTTCTCTGTGGTGGGCCCTACCCTTTGGAATGACCTCCCCCCAGACATCCGGACAACAACCGATCTTCGCTCCTTCCGTATGAAGCTGAAGACCTACCTGTTTTGTCAAGCCGGCCTGGCATAACGTTACTATCTTGCCACCCCAGGTCATTTTACAATGGGAAATTTTGTTTTTAATATTTTTGGGGTTTTAAACTTTGTAAGTATGCTTATTTATGGACTTATTTTTACCTCCTCTGCACGATTTTATGGTGCTATCTTGATTATTGCTCTGTACGTCGCCCCGAGTCCCTGTGGGGAGAGGGGGCGACTAATAAGTTCAATAAAATAAATAATAAATAAATAAACAAGCCGGAACAAATTACCTACTTTAAAACAATCCAATTAAAACAAATACCTAAATATTTTGTAAAGGATTTGGGAGCACTGAACCCAACTAAGAAAAATATAAAATAAAAAGAACGGGCATTTTCTCCCTCCATAACGTTCAGGCCAGAATGGCAAACCCCGTCAGCTGTGTCCTATCCCCATTCCCATTCCCACGGCCCAGCTTTCTTCCCTCCTTCTCCTGACCTGCATGATTGTTTTTCGGATTTTCCATAACCGATAAGTCTCTTCTTCGTCGTCCATGACGCCCCCTGACAAGACCGCCGCGCGGATGCCAAGAAAACGGCTCCGGGAGATGACGTATTAGGCACGCGACTTGTGGGCAGTATTATGCATGCGCGAAGAGAAGCGAGCTGTTGAAGGAGATTTGCGCACGCGCAGGAGGCGAGAAGCAGGAGAAGAATCTAAGGGCACGAGGATTATAAAACAAATCGCCGTCCTCCGGCTCTTCTTTCTGCCGTCACCGTGACACTGCGCACGCGCAAGAGCTAAAGTAGGGCGGAAAAAGGGACGTTCGGGACCTGAGTTTGTGGCAAAGCGCAAGCGCAGTATATAACCACATGTCGCCGAGTCTTCCTTCCTTCAATACAATACAATATTCCATCTCTTCTCCTCAGCTGACTTTGTTATCGCGACAGATTTGATGAAAGGAACCTAGATTTACCCAAAAATAACAAAACCCTGCGGAGTGACAAAAATCTTACCAGGATCCACCTCATTTGCATAATGTTTAGGTCTAGCTTTGCTTAATTGCGATGAGAAGGATTGCCAAAAAGTTAAATGTGCTCATTTTTTCTTGTCCACCATTGGAAAAGTTTACCTAATTGTATAGATCATGGGGTAGAGCAATACCTTATTGTGAGAGAAAGGGGAGACAACCAAATGTGGTCCTGTGTTGATGTCCCAGACAGCAGAGGTTCTCCCTAGGTATTGTGGAAATTGGCCCAGGAGATTTGGGTTGGCAGTAGGACACATGGAGGGTGAGGTATGATATCATCAGCTTCATAATATTGCTGTGTCAGCTGTGACCTTTTTTCAACATATCCTGCTATGTTGCTCCATGCTCAGAAGAGTTTAGCTTGCAAGATGACATTCTGAGGAAAGCAATAAGCTCCTGTGGACACCACTGATTTAGGAGAGCAGAGAGCATCAACCACAAGTGCTATGATGCAGCAGCTAAACAGGCCAGGGTTAGGGTTAGGGTTAGGGTTAGTCAGCTTTGTGAACAAACATATGTGCCATAGATCACAGGCGGTAATAATAGCCCTAAGTATGGGTGAGACTCTACAGTATTTGGTTATTAGAGTCAAAGCTATGGTTTCCCCAGTAGTAATGTATAGCTGTAAGAGTTGGACCATAAGGAAGGGTGAGCTCCAAAGAATTGATGCTTTCGACTTGTGCTGGAGAAGATACTTGAGAGTGCCTTGAATTGCAAGGAGGTCAAGTCAGTCAATCCTAAAGGAATCCTGAAGCTGAAGGTCAAATACTTTGGCCACTGTTGGAAGAAATGTCCTTCTGTGTTCCAAGTGGGGAAAAAGACACTGGATTCATGGAGGCTATTGGAAAGATGGTTTTAATGGTGGACAGGATCACAGGCCTGGAAGATGTTGGGTGAAGAAAAAAAAGCAGAGATGCTGAGAGTGCCTGAGTTTTTTACCCTCTTTGGGCTTTTGAATTTGAGCTTGTATTCTGATTGGTTGTCAGACTCCCATAGGGCCATGCAGGGACAACTCTGTAGGCTGTCCTGAGTCCCAGGCTTGGTTGAGCCTTGCTGGATGATATAATCTTCCTAGATGCCATGTGGTGAGATGGGTAGAGGGCTAATCCTATCATGTCCTGAGGGCCATGTCTTAATCCCATCAGCCTGGAGCTGAAAGGTGGGAGCAGGGAGCTGCTTTGTCTTTAAAACTTGTTTCTCCTTTTCTTGTGCAGGGAAATATAATATTCTGCCTTTTTAATATTTCCTATAATATTTCATTCTTCTGGGAGAGGGGTAAGTGCTAACTTTCTACACCACCAAATGAGAAGAGAGGACTCATTTGAAAAAGACCCTGATGCTGGGAAAAATTGAAGGCAAAAGGAGAAGGGGATGGCAGCAGATGAGATGGTTAGATAGTGTCATTGATGCAATGAACGTGAATTTGGGCAAGCTCCAGGAGACAGGAAAACGGGAGCCTGATGTGCTGTGATCCATGAGTCAGACATCATTTCATGACTCAACAACAACTTGTTCACCCCACTTTAAAAGGGGGTATAGAGAAGCTGGAGCAGGTTTCCAAGATTGCTGCTAGGATAAGAGCTCTGAAAATTAATCCATTCTACGTTGCTGGAGATGCTTAGCTTGCAACAGACAGAGGGGAGATATGACCGCTACCTGCAAAAGGTAAGAAAAAGTGATGCTGCTTTCTGTTAAAATCAAGAGCGGGAAATCAAGAGATGGAAAAGAAAAGAAAAGCTCAGCTGAACAACATGAGGGATTTCCCGGCCTGACAAACTCTTAAACCAGTCCTTCTCAACTTTGGCAGCTTTGAGATGGATGGACTTCAACTCCCAAAATCTCCTAGCCAGCGACTGTTGAGAAGCGGCAGCCTTGGACAGTGCTGGATTGATTCCCCCTCATGGAGGGCTAAATGGTTTCTTAAACTTGCTTCTCTCACAATTTCCTCTCACTTTAAAAAAAGTTATGTTGGAAGAAATGTCCTTCTGGGTTCAGCTCCAAGTAGGGAAAAAGACACTGGAGACATGGAGGCTGCTTGGAAAGATGGTTTTAATGGTGGACAGAATCACATGGCTTGAGTCCTGAACAGAAAAGGGGGAATCACATGCTTCAATGTTGGGTGAAGAAGAAGAGAGAGGGGGAAAGGGCTTGCAGGGCTTTTTATAATCTGTTCAGCTCCACCTCTCTGTTTCCTGTTCCTGTGTAAGAAATGTATTCTGATTGGTTGTCAGACTCCCATGGGCCCGTGCAAGGGCAACCCTCTAGGCTGTATTTTGAGTCCCAAGTTTGATTGAATTTCCAGATGCCACGTGGTGAGTTTCTGTGAAAGGCTGATATTACCTTTATTATGTAAAGTGGACTAGCTCAGGCTTCAATAGCTCATTGACAAAGGGGGGATGGGCAGGAAGCTGCAAGGAGCTACTTTGTCTTTAAAACATGTTTCTCCCTTTTCACATCCAGGGAAATGTTAGATCGAGTGAATGGATGAGGCAGATTCAGGCTTCAGCAACAAACAGCTCTTTATTAAGTGACAACTATGTACAATCCAGCGAAGGTTCAGTCTGACAGCAGCCCTTTTATAGGGAGCTGTCAGACCCTTCGACCAATCAGGTTGAATCTCTATTCCCGCCGGAACAGAGGACCTTGATGTAAACCATTGTAACTGATTCTGGTATCTAACAGAAATATAATATTCTGCCTTTTCAATATTTCCTAGGATATTTCATTTTTCTAGGAGAGGGCTGGGTGCTAACTTCCTACAGTTACAAAGGACCCCAAAATAACTTTTGCTTGTATGGGTCACATTTACCATTATTTACTGTCTTGGAAATGAAAATGGATGCCTTTGGTGAGACAACTCTTTCTCACAATTGATAGGGTTTTGATATTGTATTATTTTTCAACACAGGCTGCCCTGTAATTTTCATTTAAGAGAGTCTTGAGGGGCCCCAGAGGTCCACAAGATAAAAAGCACTGGTTTGATGGATTTCTGAACTGAGAAGGAGGTTGGACTAGATGACCAAAAAGATTTCTTCTAGCTTACATTCTGTAGTGGAATACATGGCTTTTGGGTTTTAGGACATACAGGAAGTCTTTGACTTGAACAGTTCATTCAGAGTTACAACAGGATTAAAAAAAAGGGGACTTATGACTGTTTTTCACACTTACAACCATTGTAGCATCCCCATGGTCACTTGATCAAAATTCAGATGCTTGGGAACAGATTTGTATTTATGATGGTTGCAGTGTCCAACAATCAGGTGATCACCTTCCTTGATCTTCTGACAAGTAAAATCAGGGATGGGCTTCAAAAATTGCAGCAATGGGTTCGCTGCCCTGCTGCTGGGTGGGCGTGGCCATGGTGGGTGTGGCCTAGTCAGCCTCCTGCACCACAGCGGGGTGGGTGGGGGCGTTATTCACCCCCCCTAGGCTCCAGAGGCTTTCCTTGAGCCTGTTTCCGGACTTCCGGAAACCTCCAATAGGCCCCATTTTCCCTCCTCCCCGAGCCTCCATGTGGGCCCTGCAGTTACTGGCATGATGAACGGGCCGCGTGGAGACTCCTGGGTGGGGTGGGGTGGAAGTGGCCAGCCAAGAGTGGCATTTGGCGGTTTGCCGAACTGGGCAGAATCCTAGCTAGGGGATCGGCCAAACCCGTGCGAACCCCCAGCAGGCCACCCCTGAGTAAAATCAATGGGGAGGCCAAATTCACTTAACAACTGTTTTACTAGCTTAACAATTTGTGTGATTCACTTAACAACTGTGGCACGTAAAGTCATAAAATGTGGTCGCAAAACTCACTTAAGGAATGTTTCACTTAACAACAGAAATGTTGGACTCAATTGTGGTTGTAAGTTGAGGATTACCTGTATGAAGACCTCAAGTTTAAATAGGCTGCTTTTGAGTGGATTCATACAGGTAGTCCTCCACCTACGACCACAACTGAGCCCAACATATCTGTTGCTAAGTGAGAGAGTTAAGTGAGTTTAGCTCCATTTTACAACCTTTCCTACCATCGTTGTTAAGCAAATCACAGCTGTTGTTAAGTTGGTAACATAGTTGTTAAGTGGATCTGGCTTCCCCATTGACTTTGCTTGCCAAAAGGTCACATATGACCCTGGGACACTGCAACCATCATAAATACGAGTCAGTTGCCAAGTGTCTGAATTTTGATCATGCGACCAATGGTTGTAGGTGTGAAAAATAGTCATAAGTCACACAGTCAAGTACTGTTGTAACTTTGAACGGTCATTATATGAACTGTTGTAAGTCAATGATTATATCAGTGGTGGGTTCCAGATCCTGGTGCAACTGGTATGGTGCAACGGGGCCGGGCGTCCACCACATGCACGCGCATGCGTACTTACCACCCGCAACGCTCCGTGACAGCTCCGCGATGCTCCAGCTACTTGGCAGAGCGTCGTGCAGGTGCTGTATGCTCCGTGCGCGTGCCCAGAAGCCTCAATCGGCTCAAATACAGGTAAGGACGGGTGGGCCCTCCGGAGCAACTACCGGACGGTACCTGGTGCTCCCAGCAGGCACCGGTACGCCTGTACCGGGGCATACCGGTCGTATCCCACCACTGATCTATATATACTGCACTAGGTTTCTCAGTCTTGGCAATTTTCAGATGTGGGGGCCTTCAGCTCCCAAAACTCCCAGCCAGTGCTAAGCTATAGGATAGTGATGGGGAACCTTTTCGGCACCAAGTGCCGAAAAGGAAGCACTTCATGCTCATCTGGGCCGCGAACAGGAAGAGGAGCTGCCCAGAGGGCATGCGCGTGCTGGAAAATGAACTTCCGGTTTCTGGCGCAATCTTCGGGTTACTGCCGTGCATACGCACATGCCGATCAGCTGGCCGGCGAGCATGCTCACACCAGAAAACGGAAGACCATCTCTTCCAGTTTCCAGCACTGCTGTACGCACAAAAGCCAGCTGATTGTCGCATGCGCATGCGTGCCAGAAACCCGGAAGAGGAATGGGCGACACCACATGTGCCAGGCGACATGGCTTCGTGTGCCACTTTGTCACAGTTAATAGGATGTTTTGATCAGAAATTTCAAAGGAAAGCACAACTGGCTGGGAATTGTACAGTTGACCAACCCAACTTAAATGCATCCCATTAAGTAGTAAGACATGAGTCCTTAAAGGCTGGTTGATTATGGCATGTATTTTTGTGAGCCAGAGTTCTTACACCTGATACATTATGCTGTGTTGGCAGGTTTATCTATACAGTACACAGCTCAAATATAAGCAATGAAGTCAGGCAAAAATGGAATGCACAAACCACTGCCAATTATAATTAAAGTTAAATGTATGTAGATTAGATGCAGCGATCTGACACAACAAGAGTAACTGGGGATCATCCCTACTAAACGTGTGCCTTTGGAACTCCCTGCTTAGTTAGGTCAGATTAACCAGCCCAGATAAAAATCACTATTCTCTTGTGGTTAACTTTCTGCTGGTAGGAGATACACAGACACACACACACACACACACACACACACACACACACACATATATATGCATAAACATACGCATGCATTCACTGCTCATTAGTGTCTAAAATAATTTGATTGATAGGTATCATTTTAATTATGATTGTCTTTTAACCTTTTATTTAACCTGCTTTGGTTGTGTGTTGGAAGGAAAGTAAGGTAAAAATATGAGTAAATCCTAACTTCTCTGAGATGGTTAATCTTTGCTCATCCAGGATCAACTCCACCCCTACCGTTTTCTCAATCTACGCCTCAGTTCACAAATCCTAAAGTTGGATGGGCTATTGAAACCAACCCCCTGCTCAGGTTAAGAGTCTGTAAGCAGTCCTCAATTTGCAACTGTACTTGGGACTGGAATGTCCATCAAAAATCATTGCGGCTGTAAACTGTTTCCAACGTTGTACCTTTCTTTGAATTTCTCCTGAGAGATAGAGCTTTTATGCTTTTGATGACGACAGCAAAGATTGTGTTAACTTACAGGGAGATCTTTTTCCAAGGTGAGCCAGTCCTCAAACATTGATCTACTATTTAGCAGAATATTTTATCTGTATTTTATAGTGGCCCAGAGTTGTTTTATTGGAGAGATTGGTGGCATATAAGTAAGTAAGTAACTAACTAACTAACTAACTAGACAGACAGACAGAGAAAATTTAATATCTCCCCTGTTATTTTAGATTGCCCCTTTAGACAGAGCTGCACATACTTCAAAAACTAGTTCGCCTAATGCAGAACCAAAAATGTGAGGGCGCACACATACACTCACTTTGCTTGCGCGGGCACCTTCCGTGCTTGCGCGCGGCTTCAAACACACCTTCTCAGGCAGCCGCGGTGAGTAGAGCAGGTGAGGTGGGGAAATCAGCTGGGCTGCATGGGCGGAGCAAGCAAGCCGGAGAGTGAGATATATAGGACCGGAGAGTGCAGGGGCAGATGGGCAGGCCCAGGTGGTGGTTGGAACTACCGATTCGCCTGAACCGGTCCAAACCGGCTGCAACCCACCCTCTGCCTTTAGATCTGATAAAGAGAGCATGGTTTTGGGTACCATAAGTTAGAGACCTAGATCTGATAGGTCCCAAGAGATGTGCCTTCTGTGTTGTGGCACCCACCTTAATAAGTAATAGCCTTCCCTCTAAAATTAGGTTGCCCCCCCTCCCTCTTTTGAACCCCCCTCCTCCTGACCTAGTTATGCTACCTGGCCTAGGGCTCTCAGGAAACCAGAGATTTGTCTTGATACCATCTTTAAAGCGCTCCATGGCACAGGACCTAGTTACTTGCGGGATCGCATCCTCCCACATACATCCCTGCGGCCAATCCGCTCTCACAGGGAGGGGCTTCTCCAGGTGCCGTCCACTAGGCAATGCCAGCGGGCGACGCCAAGGAGTAGGGCCTTCTCTGTGATGGGCCCAACCCTCTGGAATGACCTCCCCCCCGATATCAGAACCACCACAGACTTCCGCTCCTTCCGACAAAAATTGAAGACTCACCTGTTTCGATTAGCTGGCCTGGCATAATTATAATTGTGACAACTGTTACCTCCTGGAAACATATTCTTACCTGGTTATTTATAGGGTACGGTTTTAAATTTAACTGATTTTAGGGTTTTTAGAACCAGATTTATATTCTTCCGTACAGTTCTTTTTAAATTTTTAACCTCCTCCTTATGTGTATTTATATCTGTATTTATATTTGTATTTGATACTTATTGTTTGTTGTGTGGACTGTACACCGCCCCGAGTCCTTTTCGGGAGAGGGGGCGGTCTAGAAATTCGAAGAAAATAAATAAATAAAAATAAATAAATAAATGGCCATATTGCTGGGGCTGGCGGTCATTTTTATCCTCCCTTCGCCCAGGGTTAATATTTTTGCTTTTACAATATAATTTATTACTGTGGCTTTTTAGATTTTTAGTTTTACAGTGGCTGCTTTATCCATTGTTTTGCGGTACCCAGAGTTCCCTTTGGGGAGATGGGGTGGCTATGTAATTTTGGCATAAATAAATAAGTTTAGTCTTGAGAAGAATGAATAAGAACGTGGAAAAAAATATTCCCTTCAGTCTTTCTTCATACATTTGATTTTCTAAGGTTAATCCCTCTGTTATTCTCTAAACGTATCCAGTTTCTCTGATTTGTGGTGCCCAAAATTAGGTAGAATTTTAAGTGGGCACTGATTTAGGCAAACTAGAATGGTAAATCCTCTCTCTCCCTCCCTACCACCCTCCCTCCCTCTCTCTCTTTCGTTTGGTGTTTATTCTACAACACACATTAGTTCCTTGACTTCCCTATGTTGTTTACTCCACATTGGGCATTAATTTCTTGGCTTACCAGGATGTTTGTATCATCACGAATGACTCTTGTTTTGAAGAGTTACTGTCATTATTATGCTTGTGTTTAAATCAGCCTTCTCCAGCCTCTCCCTCCCTCCGTTAACTTATTATTTGAAGATTTATAGCCCTTGTTTCCTTCAGGAGTTCAAAGCACCTACAAATAAGTGTTTCCTTATCTCATTTCTCCCACAAAATAGCCCTGCAGGGTAGGTTAGGCTGAGGGACAACACGGGTGGTCTAAAGTAATAGCTACAATCTGAGAAAAATTTGGCAGAGACAGTGCCTGTACTTGAACTGCAACTCAGATGTAGCTACTAACCATGTTAACAGTGGCTTACACTGCAGGGAGGGTTATCCATTCTCAGTCTCAGATTGTAGCATGTACATGTATATATCCGAACTAGATTGTGTTGTTTGCCTGTGTCATGTAATATACAGTATGTAGGTATATGCATAATTTTGTATTTATTTATTTTGTCATGTTTAGATAGTGTATACTGGAGGTGGAGACCCTTTGAGAGCTGTATGCAACCTAATTTCATTTTAACGTATGCCGATTAGTGAACATTCAAAGTTATAAAGTTAGAATAAAGATATTCTAAGTTCTAAGTAGGAGAAAGTTAATGGTGATAACAATCCCAATCCCAAAGTCTTTTGAAAGCATGGTTAACCACTCAAAATACCCAGCCAGTTAAGGGCATTTAGATGGTCCTCAATTTGCAAAAAATTGTTTAGTCACCGAAATGACAACAGTATTAAAGAAAGGGACCTACAACTGATATACTTGCAACCATGACAGCATCCTTAGGGTCACATGATCGGAATTCAGGTGCTTAGCAACTGGCATGTATTTACGATGGTTACAGCATCCCGTGTGTGTGTGTGTGTGTGTGTGTCATGTGATCACTATTTGCAACCTCCCGAGGCAGCTTCCAACAAGCAAAGCCAATGTGGGCAGCCGGATTTGCTTAACAACACTATGATTCAATTAACTCATGATTTGCGTGGCAAAAAAGTCAAGCATGGCTCACTTAACAACCGCTTTGCTTAAAAATTCTGGTCCCAAGAGTGATAGTAGCTTGAGGATTACTTGCAACATATTTTTTATTAAATAGAATTCTATGTAATTGCTTGGCCGTAGAGCAGGGGTGTCAAACTCGATGTCAGGTCTGCAAGCCATCTTTTCTTTTGGACTTCAGGCCTGCCACACTTTCTACTATTCATTTTCTATTGTGGGAAAACGGGAGGGGGGATTATATGGAGTTGGGTGATATGTAACCATAATAACATTCTTTCTAGAAAGCCAAGGTCATCTTTTGCCTCTGCACCTGGCCGGAACCGGATGGGTGGAAACTGCCAACGTGGCAGTGGAAGATTGGACCATGTGATGGACTTGTGGGTGTGAGGGCAGGATCTTCAACTTTCAACTGGATGGAAGCTTTCAGATTCGGGTTTCCCCAGATGTGCCAACATGGCTCTCTTAATAAATTAGACTTTTGAGGACTCCTTTGCCTCAGACTCTGATTTACTTTTGGATTCTGTTTGGAGCCCTCACACTTGATTTCATTGAGAGACACATCAGGGTTGTGTTTGACCTTGCGGGGTGTGTGGCCAGGGTGTGTGGCCAGATCAATGTCACTGATGTTGGGGGTGCCTGTGGTGGCCCAAGCACTCTGCCAGCGAAAACAGGCTCCCAAGCTTTGTTTCCAGCACTGAAAAAAGTGACTAACAACCACTCCTCGCAGTTATGACCATTGTAGCATCTCCACCGTCATGGGATCAACGTTCAGGCGCTGGACAATTGGCATGTATTTATGATGGTTGCAGCATGCCGGGGTCACAGGATTGCCATGGCCAACCTTCCCGGCCAACTTCCAACAAGCGAAGCCCATGGGGGAAAACCAGATTCACTCAATGGTTGTGTGATTCACTTAAGAACTGTGCCAAAAAAATGTTCTAAAATAGGGCACCACTCACTTAACAATTGCCGTGTTAGCAATGGAGATTCTGGTCCCGATTGTAGTCATAAGTCGAGGACTCCCTGTACTATTTAAGCAGGAAAAACCCATGTAGAAATGATTGTGGCCAATATTCCACTTTAAGCAGAAGTCATACTTCAAATACAGGCTTCTCATAGAACACCCTGTAAGCTTGTTGGATAGTAGTGACCATAGAATGCAGCACTGCAGGCTACTTCAGCTGACTGCTAGCTGCAGTTCGGCAGTTCAAATCCCACCAGACTCAAGATTGACTCAGCCTTCCATCCTTCTGAGGTAAAATGTGGACCCAGATTGTTGTGGGCAATACGCTGACATTGTAAACCGCTTAGAGAGGGCTATAAAAGCACTATGAAGTGGTATATAAGTCTAAATGCTATTGCTATACTGAATCTGTATGAGAGAGATTTCCACAGGAATAATTTACAACAGCTTAAGCAGAAGTGGGTTGTTGCCAGTTTGGCCCAGTTCGGCTGAGCCGATAGTGGAATTCAGGCCTGGGTCGCAGAACCGGCAGCGACCCAGGCCTGACATGCCCCCAAACTGGTTGCCTCGCTGCTGCTTGGGGCGCTGCCATTTTGAATGTTAGTGATTGCGCATGCGCAGTTTACTGTATATTGTAAAAATGGAGCTCGCGGCGGCTATGGTTGGCCCTGCCAAGCTCCTTTTTCACTGGCAGAGGGTTGCAGGAAGCCGTCGCAGCCTAAAACAGAGGCTGGGAGCCCATTTTTACTGGCAGAGCGCCTGGGCCACCACAGATGCCCCCGACATGAGTGACGTCCCGCTGGCCACTCCCATCCTGGCCATGCCTATTCTGGCCCCCCAAAGTCAAACACAACCCTGATGTGGCCCTCAACGAAATTGAGTTTGACACCCCTGGCCCAGGGGATGCGTGGAGGATGGGACACCTTGGCTTTTTTTTGATACATTCCATCCACTCCCTCAAAGGAGCTGTGAGAAGCATCCCAGGGAAAGAGAAATCTGTGTTGCTGATTTTTAGGGCTACCAAATAGTTTTGAAAGGAGTAATTGAAGGCCAGCTAGAAGGAGTCCTTCCTGTTTGTAAAACTCAACTTTTGCTGAGCCAGCGGAGGATGAGCTGGGAAAAATATGCTAAGCCCTGTTTGTCTCTTAAGTTGGTTCCTCTCCCTCCCAGGAACTGTTAGGAATGATTCAGGAAACGAATTGAAAATGTTAAAAGCAGGCAGGCACAAATCCTCGTGGCGCACAGCCACAGGAAGAAATACATTGCGGAACTGTGGAAATTGACTGATGAATCATCAGAACCGCTTTCTTTTGGACTCCAATGTTGAAGCCAAGAATCCACTCCTCAGGGGTTGGTGGGTATCAGAGGGGGCATTCAGCCGGTTCGAACCGGTTTGCCTGAACTGGTAGTAGAAATCGTGGGTGGGCCCATCCACCCACCCTGGCTCTATGCTGTCCTATTTAGGCACCTTTTTGAGGCAGGGCATATGTACCACTTGCGCAGAAGGCAGTCGCATGCGTGGAAGGGGCACGTGCAAAAAGCGCACACGGGATATCTGTGAACCGGTGGTAACAAAAAGTGAAACCCACTGTGGGTGGGTATATTTGAAATGCAGAGGCATCGGGCAGGGCAGGCAGCTGACCGCCGAGAGAGGCTTCGTGTTTAATAAAAGGCCTGTGGTGACTACCATGACAGTTAAACGTCTTTTTTAATAAAAGGAATCCTGCGTTGGACCTTTTAGCTTAGCCTGGCATGTGTGCATGCTGGCACACAGATGCAGACTGCCAGATCTCCTAACAAAGCCCTAGACAAGTAGTTACGAATATGTCTGGATTCCACATAATCTGTAATAATCCCAAAGCATAACTAGAAATAAAAACCTTTGTCTTTACATGCCAGTTTTATTCTCTTCCTCCTCCTCCTCCTCCCCCCCCCATTTGAAAAAAATTAAAATAGTCTTTTCCAAAGGTCTAAAATGTGAATCTGATTTAAACAAGGTGCTAAAAAGACCTGGTAGTTTGCATTCATGTTGCATCAACATACCAAGCTTGATTAGAGATGGGAGATTTTGGGGGGAAGTGGGAGGACTTAGCATATTATACTAACTGAGCCCATTTGTGTATACTCAATAAATACAGGTAGTCCTTGTTTCACCACCTTTCTTTTAGTGATTGTTCAAAGTTACAGTGGCACTCAGAAAAGTGACTTATGACTGTTTTTCACATTTATAGCCATTACAGCATCCCCATGGTCATGTCATCAAAATTTGGATGCTTGGCAACTGCTTCATATTTATGACGGCTGCAGTGTCCTGGGATCATGTACTCACCTTTTGTGACCTTCTGACAAGCAAAAGCTAGATTTAGTTAACAACCAGGTTACTAACTTAACAACTGCAGGGATTCACCTATCCGCGTTTCTACGAAAATAAGACCTGGTCTTATTTTCTTTTGGGCCCCAAAATAAGCAGTAGGGCTTATTTTGGGGAATGTCTTATTTTCTTCTCTCCCCCCGCCCATGTTTGGCAGGCCCACTTCTCCAGTGCTGCCGCCACGAGTTGGGGAGGGTAGAGTTGTCCCCTGTGCCCCACACCAGCTTACTTCAGGGCCCCACAGCCAGGCCATCCATGCCCCGACACCTGGCTCACCTCACGGCTGCAGTACCTGCACACCACTCAACCTCTTGCTGTGTTGCGGCTGCACATTGCTTCTGGCGCTGCCACCGCGAGGTGTCAGGGAGTGGATGGCCTGGCTGTGGGGGCCCTGCGGTAAGCTGGTGTGGGGTAGCTGTACCTCCCCTACCTCGTGGCCACGGCACTACGAGCAATCAGACAGAATGGGCGGTCAGCCGGCTGGGCAGGCTCTTAAGCAGGGCTTATTTTTGGGGGGGAGGGCTTATTTTAGGTGCATGCATAAACCATGCTAGGGCTTATTTTTGAGATAGGTCATTTTCAGGAAAACAGTAATTATTGTGGCAAGAAAGGTTGTGAAATGGGGTGAAAGTCACTTTGTCTTGATTAGCGTTGGAAACATTTGGGCTCAATTGTGGTCGTAAGTTGAGGCCTACCTTTAAGTCTGTTAAAAAAACCCAGGTAACGAGGCTGGGAGACACCAAAGAAAATGCCCCTGGTATTTAATATCTGTAGCGCTGTTTCTCAACTTCTACAACTTTAAGCTGTATGAACTTCAAGTCCCAGAATTCCCCAGCCAGCATGAAAATTCCCAGAATCCCCTAGTCCAGTGTTTCTCAACCGTGGCAACTTGAAGATGTCTGGACTTCAACTCCCAGAATTCCCCAGCCAGCGAATGCTGGCTGGGGAATTCTGGGAGTTGAAGTCCAGACATCTTCAAGTTGTCACGGTTGAGAAACACTGGACTAGTCAGTTATCCCAGGTGTTCTGGGAGTTGAAGTCCACACACCTTAAAAAAAGATGCAGAGCTTGGGAAACATTACTTACCTGCCTCCTTAGCTTAGAATACGTTTTGTTTTGAAGCTGGGGGTAGTTGGTGGGGCAGAACTAGATGGAAAATAAAAACTCCAGAAAAATATCTCTGGTGAAAAACAGCCTCGGTCTTGCAACACTTGTGGGATGCCAACGAGTTAAGCAGGAGCGATGCTGTGGTGACACAGCTCTAGACAGGTGAAATGCAACAAGGAAGCCCAAAATAGAATATGAAATCACCACTCAGAATTGTTGCCAAATTGTTTGTAATTCTAAAGTAATGTTGTAGACCTGCTGGAATGTGGATAATTCTGAACTGCTAATCTCCATCATTCTGCAATCTAAGAGTCGATTCCCAAAACTACGTCAAGAATTTGTGCTTTGATTCTAAACCCTGAGGGTAAAACGTTGTATGTATTTCTATTGCAGGGGGTGGGGTGTGGGGTTTCACACATGCCCAGGAGAATGGCAAGCACTACAGAGTCAACGAAGTGCTCAAAATGTTTATATCAGTAAATCAAAAGAGATGTTGGCTTGGATTAAAGTAGCAGGAAGTGAAAAAGAGTTTCTGCTTCTCCTCAAATTCATGCCAAGTTTCTCTTCTGTGATAGGTTGTTTGCGAGCACTGAAATATCAAAGAAGGAAAAAAACAACAAGTATATTTTCCCCTTTCGAAACTCTGAAAGTGGGTCAGATTTAGTTTATTTGCCGAACCAGTTTGATGGATGGACTGAAAACAGGCTAACACCTTTCTTTACCGTCTTCCGAAGCTGGTCATTCATATCCAATTCTTATTCCCACCTTAGAAGATCTAAGATTGGATGTACTGTGTCTGTTGAAGATGTAAGTTGTAAGTTTTAGAAGTGCAGACTCCAACTCCCAGAATTCCATGCTGGCCAGGGAATTCTGGGAGTTGAAGTCCACACCTCTTAAAGTTGCCAAGTTTGAGAGACACTGACTTACATACTATTCGTGGATGATCCATTCGTACCAAAAGTACAAAAATTGCCGTTTTCAACATTTGGATATTGTTTCTCGGGACAGTGTAAATTCCATTTAGGTTTTAAATTCCTTAAAGGATTCTTTTAAACATTTCTCTGCCAGCCTGATGCTGGAGGCTAACTCCAGCTTCCAAACCAGTCCACATTGCGTCAAAGCCCCGTAGCCTCTTTCTCCTCCTCCCAGAAATGATTGCAAGCACAGCACTGGAGATATTTTTCCCGGGTGGTGCTCTCAACTCTTCTAGGAGCAAATGGGGTCAGAGTGACCTTAAAACAATGCAGCAGACTGGATTGGTCACATTCCATAAAGATCGGGGTTCCTCTGCCTTTTTTTTTTTTGGTTTGTTTCCCTCTTAAAGTAGCTCAGGAGAGGAATGAAATTTGGGGATTTGGGTCACGGCAATGTTTAAGGTGTGAAACTGAGTGGTGCAATCCAGGGCCACGCTGTAAAGTTGTCATAAGTGACAACTATCTCAGCTCCCAATTTAAAAAGGTAGAGATACCAGCAAAACTGCCGAAGGCTTGTTAGTTTCTCTTATTTTGTCTTAGTCACAGCCTGAAATAAAAGAACGGCTCTAAATGCAGAATTTGTCAAGCTACCCCCCCTCCCATGCAGATAACAATATAATTCAGCCATTTAGTAATGGATGCCTTGATGTTTCTCTCCCCCCCTCCCAGGCATTTAAAGCAGTATAGATATCCCTACAACAATCCTGTGAGGAAGGTTAGGCTGAGTGATAGCAACTAGAAAATAAATGGATTGAGCTCATTTGCTTGTGAAACCTAATTCACTCATTGCATTAAGTCAGGCTTTGGTTAGTATTATTGAATAATCCACAATTGCCTATGCCAGGGGTCGGCAACCTTAAACACTCAAAGAGCCACAGAGGTCCTAACCGAAAGCCCCCCGTTCAATTCTGGAGCCAACTGGAAGTCCGGTTCCCCCACCATAGAGTCTCCTCCTAGAGCAGCGTCGTTTTCCTCTGCCAACCAGAAGTCTGGTTCTCACCACCACCACCACCACCATAGAGCCTCCTCCTAGCACGGCATCCTTTTTCTTCTGCCAACTGGAAGTCCGGTTCCCCCACCATAGAGTTTCCTCCTAGCGCAGCGTCGTTTTCCTCTGCCAACCGGAAGTCTGGTTCTCCCCACCACCACCACCACCATAGAGTCTCCTCCCAGCACAGTGTCGTTTTTCTTCTGCCAACCCCCCACCATAGAGTTTCCTTCTAGCGCAGCGTCGTTTTCCTCTCCCAACCGGAAGTCTGGTTCTCCCCACCACCACCACCACTATAGAGTCTCCTCCTAGCATGGCGTCCTTTTTCCTCTACCTGACTTAACCAAAAGCCCTAACCCAATCAACTGTGGAGTCGACCGGTGACAGGGAGCCGCAGCAGAGGGATGAAAGAGCCACATGCAGCTCCAGATCCGCTGGTTGCTGACCCCTGGCCTATGCTGACAAAACGCATTAAGCAATAGTTCGTAATTACAGGTAGTCCTCAACTTACGATCGTAATGGAGGCTGCCCATCGTGGTCGTAAGCTGTGACAGTCATCAGTCATGTGACCGAACTTTTTTTATGGTGGTCAGCTAACTCTTATTTGAAAAGAAAATGTTGGTCCAAAGAAAACTTCTTGCAAGAATTCCTTCCTTAGCTCGTTTTTTTTAGAGAATCCCTCCATCAGAAAGCAGAGTTTGGATGCAGTTAGAATTTCAGAGGTTCAGCTGAAACTCTACAGCAGTATTTCTCAACACATGCTAGCCGGGGAATTCTGGGAGTCGAAGTCCATCCGTGTTAACATCGGCAAGGTTGAGATACTCTAGTAATTGCATCTGTTCCCTCCACATTCATGCTTACCTATAAGCTATGATTCCGAAGACACTCATGCTTGGCTCCGCCTTTGTGATTTAGCTATTGGTTGGAGGCAGATTCAGTCACTCCCCCTTTCTTGCAGAGCAGGAGGAAACAAACACAGGTATGCATTTTTCTCCTTATGTCAGTATTAAAACCGGCTAGCATTAGGTAGCACCTTCACGCCTCTCTCTGCGGTACAGCTGGTTCAGCTGTCAGGATTCTCTTCGACTGATCTCGGCTGAAAAGCTGGGCTAAAATCACAACTTGAGTATCGGAGGCAACTGCACAACTCCCTGAATATTTGATGCTTTTCTTGTTTGCACCTGCTGAGAACTTCGACCAGATGACTAACAAGCCATCCCAACCAATCTCCTGCCTATTCTGTTAAAGACTTATCTTCCATGGCCCCACCTGGAAGAGGCTCCTTGCGGTGACAGCCCTAAGGGTTTATTCTAAGCTCCTCGCCAGCTGACAGCCGTGAAGCCACATGGTTGTCTTTGCCCCTCTGGAAGCGCAACCGATTCTCCTGGCGCACGGCCTAGAGGGCCATGGGTTGGTGGAACCCACTAACCAGCTGGACTTTGGGATTCTCCTTAATGACCCTCCTGTGGGTCACATCAGCCAGGGAGCCCAGAGACTCTGTTCCGCAGGTAGATATCACGTGTCCCTGCCCCGATGTGCACCGGCATGCACGGAGCTACCACCACCTGGAAGGGGATGTGCGCTGGCGGCGTCTCTACTCCTCCAATCATTTCTTCCTTCGCATTGGCGGTGATGGGAAAGTCGAAGGGACACGTCGGAAAGAGAACCTGAACAGTAAGTCGCAGTCAGCTTTCCCCAAACTGGTACCCAACGGGTGTGTTGTCCCACAGGTGCTTTTTTCAGGCGGCAACTGGACTTTTTTGTTTTTCTTCGAAGACATTTCACTTCTCATCCAAGAAGCTTCTTCAGCTCTGACTGGATGGTGGGGAATGGAAGGATTTATATTCCTTGCAGACAGCTGGTCATTTGCATCCTTTTTAGAGGGTCGTTGAGGCCACTTGGAGGTTTATCTGTGTCCTCAGAGTCACCTGACTGATGCTCCTGGTTCCTCTAGTCTGCATTTTCCCCCCCTCTGGAATGGAACCAGATATCCAAGGGCTTCAACGACCCTCTAAAAAGGATGCAAATGACCAGCTGTCTGCAAGGAATACAAATTCTTCCATTCCCCACCATCCTGCCAGAACTGAAAAAGTTTCTTGGATGGGAAGCTAAACATTTGTCCAGTTGCCTCCTGAAAAAATAGCACCTTTGGGACAACTATGACCTGGATGAGTGGGAATCTCTACAGACTTCCAACAGGTCTGTTGGACTACAGCTTCCATCACTCACCACCCCAGCCAAAGATGTTAGATGCTGGGAAGTGACTGGGTACTTATCAAGAACCCTTATCTTTTCTTACTCAGATAGAAAATCTTCTAGTCCTCCTTGAGCATCAGACAGGTATTTGGACTAAACTTCTTAAGATGAAATCATTGGCAGATGCCATCAAAGAAATGTTTGCAAACAAGCTTGGTACAATTTCAGTAGTTCAGGAAGTTGTGAAAGAAATGAAACCTGGAAAGTCTGTCAGATTTTTAGAGACTAATTGTGAGGGATTACTCATCGGTGAATAAATCTGTCTGCATGACCTCAATTATCCTCTTGTCACAGTTTTTCACATTGTAAAATTAAAACAGAAACTATGGCTCTATTATTCTAACTGACTTTCTTGTACACTGCAGAGGGTTGGACTAGATCAGGGGTGTCCAAACTTGGCAACTTTAAGACTTGTGGACTTCAACTCCCAGAATTCGCCAGCCAGCTGCTGGCTGGGGAATTCTGGGAGTTGAAGTCCACAAGTCTTAAAGTTGCCAAGTTTGGACACCCCTAGACTAGATTATCCACCACAGATCTCCGTCTTGCAATTCTATAGGCAGTCCTCACCTTACAACCATAATTGAGCCTGAAATTATGTGTTGGTTTGTTAAGTGGGTCATATCATGTGATAGTGTCCAATTTTGCAACCTTTTTTGTGACGGTGGTGGTGGTGCAGTGAATGCCACGATCATAAAGGGAACGCAGCAGTCATTCAGTGAATGCTGCAGTCATTCAGTGAATCCATCTTTGTGCAATGGGTGTTTTTGCTAGAAACCAGAAGTAAAACCCAGTTTCTGGCAAAAATGTATATGTATATACACTGCGGTCACATGACCTCAGGGCACTGCAACATATGCAAATTTTGCCCAGTTGCTGAATGCCCAAAATGTGATCATGTGACTGTGGAGGGATGGCCATCAGAACTTTGAATCCAATTTGTAACTAACCCTGCTGAGGTCTTTCGGAACATTGAATGGTTGCTAAGTGACTTATTGAGAACTATCTGTATTCATAAAGGTAAAGGTTCCCCTGGCACATATGTGCTAGTCGTTCCTGACTCTAGGGGGCGGTGCTCATTTCCGTTTCTAAGCCGAAGAACCAGTGCTGTCCGAGGACGTCTCCATGGTCATGTGGCCGGCATATTTAAATGACAAAGGTGCATGGAACGCTGTTACCATCCCACCATAGGTGGTTCCTATTTTTCTACTTGCATTTTTTATGTGCTTTCCAACTGCTAGGTTGGTAGAAGCTGGGACAAGTAACAGGAGCTCACTGCGTTATGTGGTGCTTGGGATTCGAACTGCCTAATTGCCAACCTTTCTGATCGACAAGCTCAGTGTCTTAGCCACTGAGCCACCATGTCCCTTTCATAACAGGGTCTATTTCTAGACTGAATAAATTCCTGGTTCAGTCTAGCTCCTAATCCCACTTCTAAACTCATATTTTCCTTTAGCTGCACAGTTCAGGGTCCATCCTCTCTATGCATAAATGGCATCCCAGCCAGTCTGCATTATTCTTGGCCTCCTGTGGGCAGTGACAACCTTGGATTGTGCTTCCCTCTTTGGGCAGAAGAGCGTGCTTTGTCTCCTAGTGATGCTTTTCAGTCAGTTGTCCTACCGGTTATAGATACACAAGGAAGGTGGCATACATTCCAGCATGAAATTAGCTATCTGTGGCTTGTAAACCTCTTGCAGTAAGAATATAACCAGGTATTCTTTCAACAGTGCTTTGGATTTTAGGTTCTTGCAGACTGGAGTGTAACACCATCAGTCAAGCAAGATCTCCCCCCCCCCCTCTCCATACAACCACAATTACACCAGAACCCAATATCCTCCTGTTTCAGGTGTAAACTATTGGGCAAAAGAGTTAGAAGTTGGCATAATTGCACCTATCTGGCAAATAGCCTCGTAGGAGTATGGTATGGAGGAGTATCATTTCCTTGTCTTGATGGATCCATAAGGACACATTGCATTCCAAAAAAGCCCCCCCCCCTCAATATCTTTATTAAGGTAAAGGTAAAAAGTTCCCCTTGCACATATGTGCTAGTTGTTCCTGATTCTAGAGGGCGGTGCTCATCTCTGTTTCAAAGCCGAAAAGCCAGCGCTGTCCGAAGACGTCTCCGTGGTCATGTGGCCGGCATCACTAAATGCTGAAGGCGCATGGAACGCTGTTCCCTTCCCACCAAAGGTGGTTCCTATTTTTCTACTTGCATTTTAACTGCTTTCAAACTGCTAGGTTGGCAGAAGCTGGGACAAGTAACGGGAGCTCATTCCGTTACGCGGCACCAGGGATTGGAACTGCCGACCTTTCTGATTGACAAGCTCAGCGTCTTAGCCACTGAGCCACCGCATCCCCCCCTCAACATCTCTGAGCACATCGCAATTATGTATTCTGTTGCATCTTATTATATTTATGCAAGTAGAGGACCAAGAAATTATCGAAGACTGCCTTGCTCGCAGTCACTCATACCTTGTTTTTTTCCCCCCATCTGGATTATTGCCATGTGCTTTACTGGGACTGCCCTTGTAGACCAACTAGAAGTTACAACTGACCCAGTGGTGCACACACCTCTATGTTCACCCACGTTGTGCAAGCTGTCCTGTCTCCTAGCTGCTTTCTAGGTGCAATTAAAGGTACTGATCATCACCTTTAAAGTCCTACGTGACACAGGGCCAGGTTATTCGCTGGAGCGCCTCTCCCTGAAGGTACCATCCCATCCCACTAGACCAGTGAGATGGGGCACACTCTTAAATTCCTTCCCTGAAACATCGCCATCTAGTGGAACCTAGGGAGCATGTCTTTTCTGTGGCTGGCCGTACCTTATGGAATAAATTTCCAGTGGTTCAGCAGATCCCAATCTTCTTAACTTTCTGGGGAGGCCATAAAAACCTGACTTTTTACAGAGGTTTTGGGGGAAACGGTAGAGCCTGCACAGAGTTGTTGAGGCACCCTAGGAGATGGGTCGAAGTGCTGGGTTTTTTTTAATGGTTTTTATAATTGTATTGCTGCCTTGAGTTGTTTAAAGCTGGACAGCTAAAGAAATCGTTTAAATTAAAAATAGATACTTGTGAGATGGCAATGAAATTTTAAAAACAATGTGCACGCCTTCATTTCAACTCTGATTCTCACGTTTTAAGTGTAATACAGTTCTTACAGATATTAATTCCCGAGGCAGGCGAGAAATAATACAATACAATACAATACAATAGTAGAGTTGGAAGGGACCTTGGAGGTCTTCTAGTCCAACCCCCTGCCTAGGCAGGAAACCCTATACCGTTTCAGACAACGGTATAGGGTTTCCTGCCTAGGCAGGGGGTTGGACTAGAAGACCTCCAAGGTCCCTTCCAACTCTACTATTGTATTGTGTTGTATTGTATTATTTCTCGCCTGCCTCGGGAATTAATATCTGTAAGAACTGCATTACACTTAAAACGTGAGAATCAGAGTTGAAATGAAGGCGTGCACATTGTTTTTAAAATTTCATTGCCATCTCACAAGTATCTATTTTTAATTTAAACGATTTCTTTAGCTGTCCAGCTTTAAACAACTCAATCGTGGTCCCTGTTCCGATCCAAATGGATTGAATTAATTTTTCGATGTCAGTCTATTTTAAGTGAAACTTCTTTTCCAAGTTGTTTCCTCAGATTAAGATCCTTCTTCTGAAGTTTTCTTTGCTGTGAAACCTAAAACTCTGCTTAAAATCAGCGGCAGAGATCTTGTAGTATAGATTAGATAGTCCTTCACTGGTTTCTTAAGTTTTTTTTCCCCAGTAATAGTAATATTACATAGAAAGAGAATCTAATTTTAATTGAAATTTATTTATTGTTCTTGCTTTACTCACTTCTCTGGAGGAAGGCTCCATGGAAAAAAAGAAGTCAGTTATCCCCCCAGACAAAAAAAACCAATAACTTATGAATCGCTTCTTAGCAAAATATATTTTCTCCTACAGTATTTCCTTATTAGTGAAACCTGCCAGAAATTTATTTCTTTCAATTCAATTTAAGGATCAGCCATCATCACTGATTTGGAAATGAGGATACACAGTTAATTCAATTGAGCTACGTTTAGGAATTTATTCATTAAATTTCTATTCCTCCCATCTCGCTCTGCAAAGCACTCATTTTAAGGAAGAGTCCTCCCGAGGTTTTAGGAAAACAATTTTAAATTAAATTTAAATTAAGAAGATTTTAGGAAACACTCCTCCTGGGGTTTCTGAGGAGAAATACCAAAGATGAGAATTGAATATTGTTTTTTTTTAAAGGGATGACCCTAATGAAAGTCAAATTAAAAGCTTGAGCTTGAAGGGTGAATAGGAGGAGGACAAGCAGGTTGTATACTTGTGTGTCTACAGGTAGTCCTCGACTTACAACCGTTCATTTAGTGACTATTCAAAGTTACAACGGCACTGAAAAAGTGACTTATGACTGTTTTCCACATTGCAACTCCCCCACAATTTAGATCCTTGGCAACTGACTCATATTTATGACGGTTGCAGTGTCCTGGAGTTATGTGATAACCTTTTGAGACCTCCTGATGAGCAAAATCATCAAAAACAGGCGGGCCTGGCCTGTTAATTTTAACTTATTTTAAATGTATTGTCTTTTAAATTTGGTTTGTTTTTGGATATGGATTTAATTTTTTTTTAACTTTTGGGATGTATGTTTTTTAATGTTGTACGCCGCCCTGAGTCCTTTTGGAGAAGGGCGGCATATAAATCCAAACAAACAAACAAACAAAACAAACAAAATCAATGGGGAATCCAGATTCACTTAACAACTGCCATGTTACTAACAACTGCCATGAGTCACTTAACAACTATGGCAAGAAAGGCCGTAAAATGAGGCAAAACAACAAATGTCTCACTTAGCAACAGAAAATTTGGGCTCACTTGTGTTCATAAGTTGAGGACTACCTGACCTGTAGTCATGCTCAAGCGTTACATGAGTCATTGGGCAAAATGTCTACTTGCTGACAGTCAAACTATTCTCCAAGGCACCTGAGGGTAGTACAAGAACCAATGGGTGGAAACTAATCAAGGAGAGAAGCAACTTAGAACTGAGGAGAAATTCCCTGACAGTTAGAACAATTATTAATCAGTGGAACAGAATTGCCTCCAGAAGTTGTGAATGCCCCAACACTGGAAATCTTTAAGAAGATGCTGGATAGCCATTTGTCTGAAATGGTATAGGGTTTCCTGCCTAGGCAGGGGGTTGGACTAGAAGACCTCCAAGGTCCCTTCCAACTCTACTATTGTATTGTATTTAATCCAGGCCTTTCCAGGAGCATTTCGGGCCTTCCTGGGAGGCCCTGAATATTTGAAAGCCACTTTGACAAAGCCTCTGACTTTTGAAGCCATTCCAGTTATTCAGGAGTTTTGAAGGGGACACAAATACCAACATTGCTGGTTTTATGGAAGCAGAAGGAAATCATGTTTAAACTAAATCTATGGCTGACAGGCAAAACTGGCACAGAAGCATGGAACTTTTTCCAACTTTGTATCTACTTGGGAACAGCTTCTGGATTTTGTGCTTGAGATGGAAAAAAATGAAACATTGACTTGGGGTTTTGCTGATTTATTCTAGAAATGACTAGTATATATTAGCATGGAAAGGTAAAAAGTTGAGACTGCCAATTATCTTATTCCACCATGCTAAAGAGTCGGAAATTAATGCTTTTCTTTCTTTTCCCTGCATTTTTTCCTTTCCCCTCTTCCTCCCCATTTTCATTTCCTTTTGTATTTTATATCTTGAAAATTTAATATTTCTTTTAAAAGTATGGAGATTTTGGTCTTGTCAAGTCTATGGCTGAGTTTTCACAATATACAAAGCTGTAAATCTAGGCTAAGAAAACATAATTTAGTTTCATCCTAACTTTAGTTTATTCTGCTTTAACCAGGTTTGTTAAATCCATTCATTTCTTGGCTTGTCGGATGCATGGAATAGATTGTGAGAATGCAACTGTGTTTTTACTTGGGCTAGTTAAGGGTATTGTATGCACAAAGCTGCTCATGTGAAGCTTAACATACCACTCTATGCCCAAACAGATATTTTGGCTCAGGGCGGTGGCCTGGATTACTCCACCTGTCCTGAAGTTTCCCATGCTCTTCTATTGGTAGAGAGATCCAGCATTTCAACATCTGTCAGGTTTTACCCAAGAAGCAAAACTGGAACCAGTAGGCAAGCTCACAAGAACATCTGATAAATAATCTTTATTAAGGAAAGTTAAGAAGATCCCTGAAAAAAATTCCAAGATTAGGCCTTATCTGACAGCATCAGTCTTTAGCATCAGGAGTGTCCAACTTTGGCAATTTTAAAGACCTCTGAACTTCAACTTCAACTTCAACCCAATGCTGGCTGGGGAATTCTAGGAATTGAAGTTCACAGATCTTAAAATTGCCAAGGTTGACATCCCTGTTTCAAAGCCTCTTATATCTTTTCTACCTGCCCCAGGTAATGAGCTCTTTGGCCACCATCTTTTAATCCATCTTTCCATCTTTCTCTTATTTTGGCAATGATTAGATTTGCAATTGTATTATTTTTCATTGACTATGTGAAAACCAACCTTCAGCATTCAAGGTTCTACAACCCCATGACTCACAATTAGGATAAGAAATTGTTCATTTCAGACTTGGGAATCACTCACAGCTTGCTTGTGTCTTTATCCTGAAATCTTTGGAGATCCCCAAGGGCAACAGAACCATGCAGGAAAAAATCATTCAAATATCTGCAATTTTTGTTCTCATTTGAGCTTAAAACTTAACAAAACTGGAAGTCTTTAAGAAGATGTTGGATAGCCATTTGTCTGGAACGGTATAGGGTTTCCTGCCTAGGCAGGGGGTTGGACTAGAAGACCTCCAAGGTCCCTTCCAACTCTACTATTGTATTGTATTGTATTGTACAATACAAACTTTGTGCCTTGAACATGCCTTTTTTGTTGTGTTGTTGTGTTGTTCTCCCCACTTTATATTTTCATGCCCCTTTAATTTAGTTATGGGGCCTAATGAAGAATTATGTAAAACTTCAAAGGTGGCACTCTGTTGAGCTCTGGAATTGACCCACAGAAAAGGAGACCTCTATCTAAGATAACGGTTCCCAACTTTTCTTTGCCACACATCCCTAGGAAATGTTGGATTAATGTTTGCATTCCCAACAAAAGTAATTGTGATTTATTGTTAATGGACATAGAATAACAGAATAGAATAACAGAGTTGGAAAGGGATTTTGGAGGGCTTCTAGTTCAATATCCTGCTCAAGCAGGAGACCCTATGCCAGTGGTTCTCAACCTGTGGGTCGGGACCCCTTTGGGGGTCGAACAAACCTTTCACAGGGGTCGCCTAAGACTATCGGAAAACACATATTTTCGATGGTCTTAGGAACCGAGACACCAATTTTATGGTTGGGGGTCACCACAACATGAGGAACTGGATTAAAGGGTCACGGCATTGGAAAGGTTGAGAACCATTGCCCTATACCAGCGATAGTGAACTTTTTTTGGCTCGCGTGCCATAAGTGGGGGGAGCGCAGGGGGGTAGTGTGCGAACGTGCCGCACCCATAATGCAATGCGCGACCCCCCCAGTGCACATGTGCGCACTACAGGCGTTCCCCCCATTTTTTGCATGCTTTTTTTGCCCTCCCCAGGCTTTATAGGATCCTGGGGAGGGCGAAAACAGCCTCCCCTGCCCCCCCGGAAGCCCTCCAGAGGCTTGAGGGACCTTCAGGACGCTTCCCTGAAGCCTCCGGAGCAGTCAAAACAACCCTCCGAGCAAACCGAAAGTGACTTCCGGTTTGCTCGGCGGGTCGTTTTGAGCGCTCCGAAGGCTTGAGGGACCTTCAGGATATTTCCCTGAAGCCTCCGGAGCAGTCAAAACGACCCTCCAAGCAAACCGGAAATCGGTTCCCGAATTTCCGGTTTTGCCCGTAGGGCCGTTTTTTTGCTCTCCGGAGTCTTCAGGAAAGCTCATGAAGCCTCCGGGGGGCGTGGGAGGCTCTTTTCACCCTCCCCAGGCTCCTGTAAAGGCTCTGGAGCCTGGGGAGGGTGAAAAATGGCTTTAAAAAAAGGTGAACTCAGCTGGCCAGCACGCACATGCGCGCTGCCCAACTGACAGGGCAGCGCCTCGCGTTTCCTGAAAAATGGCTCCGCGTGCCACCTGTGGCCCGCATGCCATAGGTTCGCCATCACTGCCCTATACCATTTCAGATAGATGGTTGTCCATTCTCTTCTTAAAACCTCCAGTGATGAAGCAACCACGATTTCTGGAGGCAAGTTCTACCCAGGTTCCACTGGTTGATTGTTCTGTCAGAAATTTCTCTTTAGTTCTAGATTCTAGATCTCTTCTTAATAAGACACTCTTTGTCACACTCCCTGAAATTCCATTCCACGATCAGTCCATAGTGGGAACCCCTGGTAAAAGACATGATGTCATCATGTGGCCCTTGGCACAAATTCACATGACCCAAAAGCCCTGGTATTATCTCTGTTGTTGGTGCTGGTGACAACTGGGAAGCCCACTCCCTAATGTCTATGGAGATTCTCAGTCATCCAGATCATGGTTGCCCCAAAGGTGTTTTTTCAAGAGGCAACTGGAGTTACTTGTTTTCCTTTGAAGATGTTTCGCTCCTCATCCAAGAAGCTCTGAAGAAGCTTTTTGGATGAGAAGCAAAATGTCTTCAAAGAAAAACAAGGAAGTCCAGCTGCTTCTTGAAAAAACACCTTTGGGATCTACTGCTTAAAGGAAAAATTTAGAAACTCCCTAGCTAAACAGAGCCTCGTCATCTGGTTTGTGCACTGTGAACCATGCTTGCTTGACCATGGTTGAATAAACTACCATCGAATGAGTTCACATAATGAACTAAGCACAATGGGCTTTTCAGGCAATCTGCTGAAACTAGACTGGATGTGAGTTTGTACAAGTAGGAAGAAATGTACATATTTTTGAGCATGCAGACCTAGGGAAATATATATATATATATATTTATCAGCACAAATACAACACACACAGACCCACACACATATATATACATACATACATACATACATACATACATACATACATACATACATACATATATTTGTGTTCTATTTGTGCTGATAAACAAATAAAGGGAGACTAATATAGATCCATTTCAAGCTATTTAGCTCTCATCAGCTAGCCATACCCTTACTGGGATTTGAACCTGGGCTGTATTACATATTAGGCAGGAGTCTTAGCCACTAAGCCACAGGCTCTCCTCCTTATCAGCTGAGCCAGGGAAATAAGTATGTGTTTGTGTTACAACCCCTGGTATGCCTAAATATGGGAGGGAGCTCACTCCTCCCTCTTTCTGTCCTTCGGCTCATCACAGAAAACCATCCAGGCAGAAACCCATATTTTTATTTTTAATGTTGCCTTTTTATATTTGTGTTGTATTTGTGCTGATAAATAAATAAAGGGAGACTAGTATGGATCCACTTCAAGCTATTTAGCTCTCATCAGCAACCATACCCTTACTGGGATTTGAACCTATATATATATATATTTATATATGCTACAATGGGGAGAAGGCAAGGTTGCAGTGAATAATTTAAAGCAGAAAGGAGTATATCCTGAGTAAAACAGTATAATTCTAAAATTCCATCTTCTTGTTTTTAGAAGTTGATCTTTT